>NW_020664561.1:35936819-36003514 GCF_002925995.2 Terrapene triunguis | reverse complement strand
CACTACATAAATAAATTACAATGATTTGGACAGGTATATGTGCATATTTATTTCTTTTTCCTAAAGCTAATTAAATTTTTTGGAAAAATTGTCATACCAGCCACTAGCAAGAGTTGGTGGCCGCACTTTGAGGCCACCAAAAAATTTGTTACGAGAACCCCTGGTTTAAACACTAGCTGGAAGTAAGTTTAGACCATAGTACAAACATAAACCAAAAGGGTAAAAACAAGCTAACACTTCTGTTTTTAAAACCACCTTTAGAAGAAAACAGAGTATTTCCTAAGACTGCTTCCTCATTGAATGAGCTCATTAGTAATCTCCTAATAAGTGCTTCAAAAGTACACAAGAGCTACGGTTAGGTTTTGACGTAATCACAGATAAGTAGTTTCATATCACCAATATCTGCAACAGATACACCATAGTACACAGCCAGGCATGAGATTACCATCACTTCAAAAGAGATAGCAACCCTTAACCAGAGTGGTACAAACTCGTCTTCCTCCCCTCCCAGTTCCTATAAATTGTACTGGCAGCTTCAGCTTTTATGGCTTCCCTGTTCATGAGGCACAGCTGTCAGCTCCACTTTTCAACTGACTAAGGGGCAACAGCTGCCAGCCCCTTCCCCCAGATCTAACACCTAATGCAGTCCCCCCATGGGCTGGGCTTTTCTTCTCAGCCCCTGAAGGAATTTAACACTCTCTATGATTCAGCCAAGGATGAGATACACACACCTTGTCACAATCAGACTGTTTGACCCCAGTAGCCTTTTCTGGCCCTACAATCTAGTGTCCAAATGAAGGCCTTACTCAGACAAAACTTTCACTGGGCCTGATCCTGAGGGGTGTGAACTCACCTGCAGTTCCCATTGAACTCAAAGGGAATTACAGGTTGACTTGAATGGGATCTTTGCCCAAGTCAGCTCTGAACAAGGAATTAAAGATTTGTTCTTGTGAGTCCATGGAATTGTCCTTTTTTCCTAACACATTCCCCATTGTAAGGTTGAGCCAGTCAACAGAAATACATAGATTTATCCTGTAGCACTAGAACTAATTTTTTTTTAATTTTGGCAAAGGCTCCTAGAGCTTAGGTTAGGTCAGTGGTCCCCAAACTTTTCACAATTGCTCCCGCCGTTTGTCTTCCCCCCCCGCCCCCCCAGAGCTGGGTCCAGAAGCTGGGCTGCACTCCCGGGGGGAGGGGAGGGCGCAGACAAGGGTAAGGGGGCCAAGGCTGGGGTTGCCGCTGGCGGCCGGGAGCAAGGCTGGGGCTGGGAATGGAGCCGCGCACGGCTGGGGGCTGAGGCTGGGGGGTGAGGCTGGGGTGAGGCTAGGAGCAGAAGCCATGCCAGGGTTGGGGGCTGGAAGCGGAGCCATGGCCAGGGGTGGGGCCAGAGCAGAGCTGGGGGCAGAGTGGGGCTGGGTGGTGCTCCCTTCCCACCCCCTGTAGGGGCTGACCTAGGCCCCGCTGCACCCTTCTGAATGTTCCTCCACACCTCCCTAGTGGGGCACACCCCACAGTTTGGGGACCACTGGGTTAGGTGGTTTTTTGTCTGAATTAGACATTGAAATTACCGGTAAGTAAATATTAGGCTATATTGTCATATATTCATGCAGGTCCTGCTGTTGCAGCTGTAAATCAAAGGGCAGCTCATGTGGTAACTGGCTTTCCTTGGCAGAGTATCTCTGAAATGTATGTTACAGTCAATATGCCTCATGGCTGGAAGGATCTGTATGATGTGATTTTGTCCAGTGCTTTAATACAGTGTCACATCTGTGCATCTGATCCCTACAATCCACTCACTGAGATCCAAAATGGTCTTGGTGTTTTGTCTACATGTACACCCATCCCGCCGCTGTCTTCCTGTGGATCTACTTGAGGATTTCACCTCCTGCGGCTTTAACGGGTGTTCTGTGGGGTGTTCACCTCAAGAGACATTTCAGTCACTTATAGGGGGAATCAAATAATTCCATCTGTAGTTTATTCATCTCCACATTGAATTTTTCTACCCATGGTTTTGGTTGCCTGGATTTGCCAGACCAAACGAGCACTCACCCACACATGTTTCTCTGAAGACAATTTTTTTTTTTTTTGCAGATGTCTGGAGTTTCCTCTGCCTGTTTGTCAATCAGGATTACAAAACACTACCTAGTACCACAATAGTGAGATATGCAATTAGCCAGTTTAAAGTTTCTCTTTGAATTTTACAAGACTGCAAATTAGGGTGACCAGACGTCTCGTTTTTAAAAGGGACAGTCCCATATTTAAGGCCTCCTGCAGGTGTCCCAACTTTTTCTTAAAAACAGGCAAATTGTCCTATATTTTCTGTCTCCTCCTCCCCCCCCCCCACTCATCAGTACCGGCAGGTCCTGCTGCTGGACGGCCTGCTCACCAGTCACGCGCCCACCAGCAGTGATGGGGGGCTCCAGTGGCCAACGATGGGGATGGGTGTGCAAGGCTGGCAGCGGGGCAAAGTTGCAGCACGTGGGGCCAGCTGTTCCCCCTGCTGGTCCATCAGCACAGCCGTTTTGGCCAGCAGGGCCCCACCCCCTGTCCTGTTTCTGGCCAGCACTGGCTGCGTGCTGCGGTGGCTGGTTACGTCACCTCTGCTGCCCACCCACTGGCCCTTTACGTGCTCCCCTTCTAGCTGTCCTCTCCCTGCTTTTCCCCATCACCCTCCCCCCAGCCCTGCTGCTTTTCCATATTCCCCCCCACCCGGCAGGGTGCATCCCGCTCCCAGCGCCAGCCAGGAGGAGCCAAGCTCTGCATGTGCCAAAGCCCCACACAGCGCTGGCACGGGAAGCCTCTCCACGCCTCAGCTAAGCGATTTCCAGCCTGTTCATGCCCCGAACCTGCAGGCTCCACAGCAGCCCTCAGGGCAGGGGCTTAGTACCCTCTTAACCACCACCCCAACCCCACCCTGGGTGCTGCCCCCAGGGACCGCGGGGCTGCTCCGTCCCCTAGACACCCTCCTGTGCAGAGCCACCTCTCTGGCTGGGTTCACTGAAGCTCCTGCAGTCAGGTTCCCTGGGCCCTGGTGCACAATGCATCCTCAGAGCTTAATCCCTTCCTGCTCGCGCTGTAGCCAGGGGACAGGAGGTGGCTGGGTTATGTTGGTGGCCAGCAGCAGCCTGGAGGTTTTAGCTGCCTCTTGACACTGTGCAGGCAGGAAGGTACAAGCGGCTTTCAGCTGTTGGGGGGGGGGATGAGCTCTGCAAAGACATCGACCAGGTCATCCCTTCCCGCTCCTCCTCCCCTGCAGCTGGAAGCAGCTCCTGTCCCTTCCCTCAAACACAGTGCCAAAAGGCTGCTGCTGGCCACATTCTACTGTGAACACTGGCAGAAATCTGGGGGTAGGGCCCGGGGCATGTAACCCTGCATGCTCTCCCCACGTGTTGCCTCAGGAAGACGTGGCGCCAGGTACCAGGAGAGGCAGGTCTGTCCCAGGGGCCCAGCCAGGCATGGAGGGCAGAGAGCACTGGGCAGGGAGGGTCAGGTTGGTCAGTCACCGTGTGTGTGGGGGGGGGAGGGCGTGTGTATCACCTCTCCTCATGTAAACCCTAAAGCCTTAAGATAAGAAGGAGATAAGGTAAATAAAAAGAATCCAACTATGCAGTATTTCTTTTTAACAGGGGCTCAGTCAACTTGAGGTTAATTTGTACTGCATAGTTCTGATTGATTGCTGTTGAACTTGCTTGAATATGAGTAATTTTACCAGGTGTCCTGTATTCAGCATAGGGAAATATGGTCACCCTACTGCAAATGTTCTCACCAGTCCAGAGCTCAAACACTTTTTCATAAACAATGGATGTGCAGCATTAAATGTGAATGGGCTATGTCTTTATTGCACCAAGCCAGAAGATGGTATTATGATTCATTAGCCTGTAGAATCTCTACATCTAAAAAAGACACATTTTAGTTTGCTATTTCATAGCACAAAAAAGGAATTTCAGTACACTGGGCATTATTCAAATCTGTAAAATGAGATTATTTTCTCCCACTCTAAGGCCCTTTATACTGCCAGAGCAATGTAAAACAGCCTTAGTGTAACTGAGAATCTGGCTCATTTCACTCTTGTTTGTGGTGGCCAAATACTTTTATGCTGGGAGTTGAATGAATCTTGTTGAATCTGGTGGCCATAATAGCCATCCTTCATTCAGGATAAGTGTCAGACACTGTTTAGCTATTTTTGGTGTAAAATAGCTGAAAGAAGAGGCCCATCCCCCCAAAACACTGGCCACATACAAGGCCAGTTAAGAGTTGGGCTATGTGGACAGAGGTGCTTCACTAGGGGTTGGATACAAATGGAGGGGCTGGGTATAGACTGATGAAGCTCCGTGTGTGTGAGCAGAAGCAGCCATAAAAACCACAGAACCAGACAGAGAATGCATCAGAAAGCCAAGGACAACTTGTAGCATGAGAGGCAGCTAAGAGAGAAAGCTTGTGGGTAGAGTGCTGTCTGGGAAAAGAGGCTTGGAATATAGAGCAGGGAAACTAGCTCCTGTTGTTTGATTCCTACTGTGTTCAGGGAAACAAGACTTTGTACATTCTTTGTAAATAAACAGGATCACATCAAAGAAACCTGACTCCATCATCAATTTCTCCTCCTAATGGAAAGAACCCACAAGACCCCAAATATAGGCTAACTGCTCAGGTTAAAGGAGGTAGCAATTGACACAAAGGGCCTCACTTACACTGGTGGAACTCCTTTGTTTTCAGCAGAATTACTGCCTATTTACACTGGTTTAAATAAGAGGAGAATGAGGCCCGAAGGCTTTATAACATAGATTGAATATGAAGTTTGTTCTATATATTGTGACCAAATTCATCTATGAGACTTACACCAATAGCGGACATTCTCATAGCAATGCATTCACACTGTTTTATAGTTTTTTTTTAACAGATAAAGAGTGATAACACATCATTTATTTAGTCTAAGTCAGTCTAATATCAGCAGATCAAAGTGGCTTCACCTATATGCTATCAACTGCCAAATCAGGGCATTAGATTGCAAACCCTTTAAGGTAGGAACCGTGTCTTCCTATGGGTTTGTACAGCACTTGGCACAACGGGGCCCTGAGTCTGACTGAGGACTCTGGATGTTACTGAAATATAAATAATAGTCATAAATATGATTCTAATGTCTCAAAATTAGTAAGAATATCTGTAACACGCATTCTGGTGGCAACAGCAATTAAACTGTACTCCACGGAAGAATTGCTCAAACATGACATTTCAACAACTGAACAGACATCCAAAATGGCAAGTGGAAAAAAAGCCACAATGAAACCAAACCACAACAATCTCAAAAGAGAGAAGTAGTAGCCATGACGTCTCTCTTATGTGAATTGGGCATTATGCGAATCAATAATTAACAACAATCAAAGGTAACTAGAAAATGATGGGAAAATAACAAAGGACAGAACTTACTCCACTTGCATAAAACATATGGGCAAATGTAAGGACAAATTCCTTCCATAACAGAACAATAACTATTCTACTCCATTCCCTCAAAGAGATTGTGATGCAATTTAGATTGGGGAAACTGGGAAGGAAGTACACATTGGAACATAGCAATACTTAACTGGAATCAAAGAGAGGTAACAAACTGACAACTAAGCAAACACACTATCTCTACTGGCCACAAAATCAATCCAGAGATTGCCAAACCCGTAGGAAACAAAATGTAAATGAGGCCCCATACTCTTAACTGTACCCAACTTCTTTTTTAAAAAGTGCACAAACAACTGACTCCTACCACAGATTGGCTCACATGGCTGAGAAATTTCACGTGATGAAAAATCGCTCAGAAAATAGACCTCTCTCTATATGCAGCCAAAAATTAAAATTAAGGTCACAGCAGAACAAAACAAATCTGCCACTACAGGACTATCTGCATAATGATATGTTGGTGCAGATATAGCTTTAAGTTACTGAAAGCAAAAATAACAATGGCCAGCTGGCATCATTTGTATAATTTATTGCACCCGAAAGACCCGGACAGTATCGGGACACCTTTGTGCTAGACACTGTACACACAGGAAGACATTGTTCCCTGCCCTCCAGAGTTTTCAGTTTAGAGTCAGACAGCTATGCCTGACTTTTGAGTATTACTCAGTGTAAGGTTATCACAATCTGGTCTTAATTAGTTGCCAAACAGCCAGTGTTTATGACATATATCATGCTGCCATGGGCAATGTGACAGTTTAAAGAACCCTGTTTGGAACAGGCTACATGAAACAGCTGTTTTCTTAATCTTCGTCTTCCCCTTATCGCATCAACTGGGATTGGGTCGTCGTGCAAGTATCCGCCATCTTTGTCTGTCTAAGGCAGCACTAAGGTCCACCCGCTTACCATCTTCTCTGAAGTGATCCATCTATTGCTTCCTCAACTTTCCTCTGGATCTCTTTCCTACCACCTGCTCCTAGCTTCACGAGGTCCCTTCATTCAGCCTCTGCATCTGTGTCAGAACCAGTCAAGTCACACTGCCTGGATTTTGTCTGCCATATCATGGACATTAACTTCCATCCTAACACTTTCATTTCAAAATCTGTCTCTTCATGTAACTCCTCTTATGGCATGAAGATGTCTCATCTCAAACACCTGTAGGCATCAAACCTAACATCTCTTTATCAGCCATGCTTCTGCATCATATAGCATTGCAGGGTGCACCATTGTTCTACACAATTAGGCTTTTAGGCTCAGTGGCATACTTTTGTCATACAGAGCCCCGAGATGTTATTCCACACTCTTCCAGCACTCCCCAGTCTAGACAGTATCTCATGTTCAAGCTCGCCATTTTCCATAGCCTTCCTATGAAGGTACATGAACTGATCAGTCTGGTTTAGTCTTACTCCATTAATCTCTATGTCCAATTTCCTATGGCACCTTTACTGACCACGTGACCTCCATTTTAGTCATGCTCATTTTCATCGTGTGCCATTATAGCTGGTCAATTCACTGGTTTACTGTTTCTTTCTTATTGCTATATCATCTGCATATAGCAGCTTCTCGTCTTGTCCCATTGGGACCTTCCTGCTGACTTGGTCCATCAATATGACAAACAGCAGCGAACTTATGGCCGATCCCTAGTGCAGTCCGACTTGCTCTTTAAAGAGATTTGTCATTCCAAAATATGTTTGGTTCACTGATTTAGGTGATCTATATAGGGCATTCCCCAGTGTTATTAAAACCTTAGACACTCAACTTGATTTTCTTAATATTCATTCTAATTTTTATATCATCCTTTCATCCAGTGCCTCTTTTTTCCTAAATTTCCCAAAACATATATCCATTAATTTCATTTTATTTCACATGAAGAGGCAAAAAGAGAAGCAGTGATGAAAATGTAGAAAGTGGGGAATTCAACAGGCGAGGATTTAAATGGGTCAGAAGATAACAGGCCAGATCCTCAGCTAGTGAAACTCAGTGTGGACTAATTGGTATATTGATCATTGACTACAACAGTTCACATTAGCTGAGGATATGGTCCATACCATCTACTTCTTTAACTCCTGAATTTGAGTGATTATTTGTGTTTCTTCACAGCAATACCTATGCTTTCTTATAAAGCAGGCATTTCCATACCAGCGAGCCCAACTGATTCATTTGCTCTCAAGTTAACTTGTCTATCTACTTTTTTCTCTTTAAGCTACTCAGATATTTCAGCTTTTTTTCCTATTATATTGTCATCCAGTTTCCCCCCTGTGTTTGCTTGTCAATTCAATCAGGATGTGTTTATGAACTTAATCATTGTGAAACCATAAATAAAAATGAGAGAAAATGTAAAAAAATAAACTATTGTATCATACTGTGATGTGTATTGTGTCAGAGAATTCCAATTTCAAGTCTAGTTGCTGGCAAAAAGGCACTTAAGCCAAGGAAATATGCCAGATAGATAGACATAGCTAGATAGCCCATCTAATTGTGTTTATGTTTCATCTATCGTATATACCAGTTACTTGTCAGAAGCTGAGTGAGAATATTGACAGGGGGAGGGGAGGAGAGGGAGAATTCATAATATCCCAGATTACTTTCTAGTGTCTTCCTTCATTTATCTGTATTATGGTATCGTCTTCATTACAAAATAATAGCTCAGGCAAGACTGAGAATATAAGAGCAATCACATACAAAAAGTGTTTTGCTTTTACCATTCTGGAAAGATTGTTTATGAACGCTAGGTTAATCTTTGTTAGGCCATGCAACGTGGCTCAAAAAAGGTGTGGCAGGCAGTTTTATGATCCATAAAGCTTTTTTCCAAACTTTTATACTCTCATTATTTACATTCAATAGATGTTAGATACAGCCAGCTGCTGTGAGAAAGACCCATCAGATGTACTGAGATTTATGGCCTGATTTTTAAAGGTATTTAGGCGCCTACAGCTGCAGATAGGTGCCTAGTAGATTTTCGAAAGCATATGAATTTTTATGCACCTAAAATACCTTTAAAAATCTAGCTCTTTCTCTTTAGATTCCTTATAATACAGTTACTGTAGACATGGGCTTGTCCCTTGAACTTGTTTGGGTTGTTCTACTGCTCACATTGACCCAAACTCCATGTATAATGGGAATAACAGCTATTTGCCTGGTGGAAAATAAAAAGATAACTAAATTTGCCATTCTTGGTGCTCAAAAGCCACCTTATTAAAATCAAGATTTGTAAGGCACACATAGGATTTGGCTCTTACTTGCGTCTGATCATTGATCAGGCCTTGATACTAAAAATCTGACAGAATCTTACTCGTGTGGTCTTCCCCTAGGAAAGTACTTAAGCATGTGCATAAATCCCATTGACTTCATAGCAATTTATGCACATGCTTAAGTGCATTCCAGAATCACAGCCTAAAGCAGAACCTCTCAGAGGGCTTTCTGCTGAGTTATACTTCACTCTTGATAGATAAATCCAGATTTTAAGACCCAAACTCAAAAATAAGGGCCAGATCCATTTCTGGTGTGACCTTATTAAAATCAATGAGGTTATGCCAGAAATGAATTTTGTCCATACAACCCAAAAGGCTTGTGGTGTTGTTTTTTTTAATTTATAGTTTATCTTAAATCTGGAAGAAACTAAAAAAGGTGGAGAGCATTAATATATCAACAAAGCAAGAAAGTACTAAGAATACTCTGCTATTGTTACTCTAACCAAAGTGCAACTTTCAAACACATTACTACTCAAGTCCTGCAGGCTATTTGTCAGTACTTATTTAGGGAAAAACCCCACTGGCTTAAATGCAAGTTTTGCCTGAGTAAGGCCCAAGACCTGGAAGAATTGACCTTAGACTTACATGAACTAAAATAAAATCAGAGTGTTATCTGCTTTTGGAAACTCGCTATATTAGAAAACATAGATGCTACTTGCATAGTTTAATGTCAAGCTATCCTAGACATCAGGGTGGAACTTAATAAAAGTTGCTTCATTTCCTCCTGCTGAATTAGTTGATCCTGCTAACTGATTTGATTAAAGCAGTTTTACCCCAAGTAATTGGTGTGGTTACTGGCCACTCAACGCAGCTTTTGGTGGCTAATTAATAAGTCAGGTAACTTGCCAGAAGTAAGTATTTTTATAATATCAAGAGGAGGTAGATTTTTTTTCTCAGTTGTTCCAGCCATGTTTTTTAAAACAATCAGATAAATTCACCTTGTTTTTAATGGCCTGAAGCCTGATAGCTCTGCACATTCGATAGGTAATTTAATCATCACTGGTGTGGATGAACAAAAACGCAAATTAACTCCTGAAAGGCTTAGTCTTCCCTTAGACAGCTCTGCCTTTCCACTCTTATGCAGGCACTGAGCTTCACCAACTGGTTAGCTGGAGGTGTTATTAAAAATTTACAGAGAGAAACAAAGGTGTGCTCTGGTGTCTCCTATTACCCTTTCTACTGTTACACTGGCAGACAAAAGGTCTGGAACCTGCTTCATGAATAATGAATCATGTAATATGCATAATGCATTTTTAATGGAACTAAGTAATAACATTAAGACAGATATTTGCAATCTTCAAATTTACACTCTAACAGTCTCAGTAATTTGTTCTGATTCTTCACCAGTTAGCTTATTAAAGTTATTTTTGCCCATTCATTTCAAATAGCTAGCCTTGAAATTGTCATTCTTTATGGACCTGAGCCTGCGCTTCTTTGAAGTCAAGGGAAGACCTCCTACTGGCATCCCTGGTAAAGAATCCAGCGTTGTATGCACAGTAGAGGGAATTTGTCACTATTCTGAATCCTGGTGGCCTTGCTTAATTTTAACTTGGTCCTTTCACAAGTAAAACCCACCCTGGTTGTGATGGGCCACATGCCTGAGTAAAGACTGAATAAGGACTTCTAGATTTGGTCTATAGATAGCAGGAAATTTTAAGTAGAAACCTATTTTTCAATCAGTTCATTGTATTTCCCTCTGTAAAGCACCCAAATCACTACACTTTTTAGGCTCTTTGGTTAGCCTGCCAGGCTTGACCTTCTTACTTCTCCCCTAGGCTAGGCTAGGCTTCTGTCAACATTAGTCCCTGGCTAGACATTGTTCAGGTAGAGCCCCTGCATCCCAGTTCAATGCTGCAACCTGGTACCTAAAACTTGCATTTGCCATCAACCAAATCAAGGTAAGTGCTGAAGGTTCAGGCTGCCTGAAGCACTGGGGAGCTCTAAAGTGCTTTAATTTGGAGTCATCTTTCTGACGATGGTGAGTCTGCTCATGAGTGAAAAGAATCCCTCTGAAGAGTGAAAGCGGAGAGTATTTCTGCTGGAACTGAAATCTGAGGTCAGCAGGAGAGTCCCCACTGTGAATTCACTTATCAATATTCCAGCCTCCATTCAACGTCTGCTTACTGGTTTTCCTCTAAAGCCAATTTAAAATATTTTCTTGTCACCTACATCCAGCCTACACCTCATTCCCCATAACTTGTCTCTCACTAGTGCTGCCTCCAGTGCTCCCCGCTATGCCTGGACTATCCTGGGTCCTGTATGCCATGTCACCTCTTTCTCTCTTCCTTCAAATACCTTCCCAAAACCCACTTTTCCCCTAACAATTACCTGATCTCCTGTGCCAAGCTTATTGAGTATCCCTCCCTACATGAACTATTACCAAGATATACAATTACAGAATATTATTGTGCATACCCTTCCCCATCTCTGCTTGGCCTGCTGTGACCCTGTTCCTTTGTGTCATGTCTTTCTGTGCTTAATAAAGGCCCCGACCATGAAAGCACTCATACATGTAATTTGATGCATTTGAGTAGTCCCACTGATTGAGTTCAATGGGCCTCCTTGTGTGTAAATTTACTCACATATGTATCTGCTTGAGGAGAGGGCCTTCAATTGACAGCTCTGTGAGAAAGGGCTCATGGGTAAAATTTCAAAAGTGAATCTGTAACTTAGGTGCAGATTTTTAAAGGTACTCAGGCATTGCTGCACTCACGGTTGCAAGGCCTAAGTGACTTAAGAACATTAGTCTCATTTGATTTCAATGGGAGTTGGGTGCCTAAATACCTTTGAGGATCTAGGTCTTAGTGCCTACGTCCCATTGACTTTCAATGAGACGTATGCTCCTAAGCCCCTGTCTCTTAGCTTCTTAAATTTTTAGGGCATTTTTGAAAATCTGCCCCATGTGTAAAGTGCCATGCCCGCCTATCACAATATATATGGATCACTTGATGATTACCTGTTCTGTTCATTCCTTCTTGGGCACCTGGCATTTGCCACCGTCGGAAAACAGGATACTGGGCTAGATGGACATTTGGTCTGACCCAGTATGGCCATTCTTATGTTCTTATACAATGTTGCATAATAATAAAGAGTGAAATTTCCTAACTCTGTTGAACTTCAATGAAAATAACTATAGAGGATCCTCAATACTTTATTAATTTAAAACATTATTCCAATAAATATGTACCAATAAACATAAGACACTCCATAAAATCTAAATAAAGACATTTACAATCCTGCCAACAAAGTAAAAACAGCATATTTTTCCACTGAGGTACACACAGGGTCATTTAAGGCAAATTCAATCAATTACAGGTTCATAATTATTCCTGCCCACCCTCGGCATGGTAGCATTTAAAAATAAAAATAAAAAACCCTAATATACAAACAAGTCTATCAGGAACTTGTCAGCTCCTTCCCAGTTATTTATAATCAAACCCAGAGTGCTGGTGCTGATGGTCATTCTGGACAGAAAGCCCGTGCCTGCTATTTGGTCCTGTTCTTTTCAGTCGGGGCAATCTGTTGTTCTCAGGAGTTCCTAGTTATAGGGCATTACTCTGTGCTTTGGCTTTTCCTGTTGAGTCCTTCATAGGCTTCTCCTTCCCCAACTGATGTAGAGCAAAATCCCAACCTTTTCAGACAAGCAACCCCACTCCTAACACACACACACACACACACACACTCACCCAACCAGGCCTTGTCTATACAGACAGACAGAGAGAGCTGGAAGGACAGGAGACAAGGGCCTGACTCTCTTCTCACACTAGTTTTACAGCAGTGTAAGTCCCGATTTACACCAGTGTAAGTGAGATCAGAACCAAGCCCAAGCTGATTCCTTGGTGCTGAAAGCTGCGAGATATCAGTCCAGCTCCTCCACTACAAGCCCTCCAGACAGAGAATGATCAATAAAGCTATTTAACAGTTAAACTCAACAAAAGCAAGCACTTTTCATAACATTACCTAACAGCTCAGTGTGTTTATCATGTAAACTCTGTTTCCCTGCAAGTTAATTTCAAAAATAAAAAGATGAAGGAATTCATCTTTGCCATGGGTGAAGGACTTTCCAGCTCACCGATATTTTCTAGCTTATCCACACTTGGAGCTTCAGGTTTCAGATGGAAACATTTATTTTCCAGTGTTGTGAGAGAGAAAGCCCAGCCTTTCAGATCCACTTTCAGAGTCCTTCTGGTTGAACTTTCAAAGCTGTGTCCCATCCTATCCTTCCTGAGATCCTTCCCCAAAAAGTAATGCCAGGGTCTGTGCTAAAGGGCATGACTCAGGGACATCAGGGAAGCAAGGGAGTCTCTTCACATAGTGTTGTAGGTGCTTTCTGTATCGCAGCTGGGTCTCATTTCAGACCGTGTTGTGTCTCCCGATGTCTCCTTAAATCCACCTTCCTCTGGAAGCCTTTGCCACATAGATCGCAGCCAAAGGGCTTGAAGCCGGTGTGCTTACGACTATGGGTGATGAGGTTGGAGCTCTGGCTGAAGGCTTTCCCACACACCTGGCACTTGTGGGGCTTCTCACCTACAAGGAGAAGGGGATAAAGAGGGCAGGCCCCATATTAGACAATCAACATAGCATCCAGGCAGATCCAGGACAAACGAGCCATAGTCAATGCGCCCCATGCTTTGAAGGGATTACCACGCTGCAATATTGTCATCTCTAAGTGACCACAGAACAGGGTCACTCTCCCTAGGACAATACTATGGGTGAAATCTTACCCCATTTAAGTTAATGGCAAAACTCCCTTTGATTTCAATGGGGACAGGACTTCAACCTATGTCTCATTTCAGTAATGTATGTTACCAGATTCTGGTCTCGCTTATGCCAGTGTAATTCCAGAGTAAATCCATCAGTTGATTTAGAATCTGGCCAAAGATTTGGCCAATAAAGTCCAATTTAAAAAAAACTAATTGTCTTTCTTCTTCTCTTCCCCCATCCCATTTTACTATTTAAATGGTTCAGCTGAACCAAATTTTTCAAATGTATCCACTAAAGTTTAGTTTGTCTCAACTTGAGACAAATTCTAAGTCAGCCAATGGGTTTACTCTGAAGTTACACCTGAGTAAATGAGACAACTTTATAATAATAATATTTAAGTTTGTTTTTCACAACCACTTGTGACCTTTTTGAAAGTCAAATACTTTGACAAACAGAACTGATTTTATATACGTATATTCAGATCACTATCATTTTCGATGATTTAAATCCATGATGCTAGCAGTTTGAAAGGGAAGCTTTATTTTTAAAGATCCCTGAGAAAACCTGCTGCCTCTTTCAACAACATTCTTTGAAAAATGCTTTCCTTGAGTAATTTATCTGCAGTGTATTAATTTCCATATTCATTATCACCAACAATGAAACTTGAGAACTATGCACCTCTCCTCCCATTATATGCCAGACTGCAACCATTTGATTGGAAAGTCCGGGTGGAAGCCCAATAGATAGATAATCTCTGAGTAAATATTTAGACTGAGAGTTGGACCCTGGGCCCTTGAGTTTAGTGTTTAATCTAGAGGAGGAGGCTGCTGCTGCTGCTATTGTAAAGTGGCAGGCTATGCAGATGGAGATGCAGCGGTCAGATTCACCTGTCATTTTCCAAGGGCCATAGCTCTAAATCAAGGCCATATGAATATACTGCTCTACAAATCATCTTACAGAGAAGCCCTTCTGAATAACCACAGGGAGGATCCTATTAAAGCAACACTGATTGGACAGTGAGGATTTCAGGTATTAAACAGAGGCTGTTCATGAAACCAAGTTCAAATTTCCCTTCTTTGCACCATTGCTCCGCTTGGGTTTCCACAATGTGAGCTACCCCGGTAGGGCAAGGGCCTGGCAGAGGGAGCTGCATGCACTGGTCTGGCTGAAGATGAATGGATTGGTGGGAGGAGAGAATCTCCTTTTCAGAATCTATTCTAATGAATAGGGGCTGAATGCCAGCTGCTGCAGGGCTGACCTGTGTGAATGAAAGTGTGTTTCTTCATGTCAGATTTCTGGTGGAACCGTTTCCCACAGTACTGACATGGGTAGGGCCGGGTGTCCGAGTGAATGAGCAGGTGGGTGGACAGGGTGGAAGATCTCTTAAAGCTCTTGCCGCAGATCTTACAATCAAAGCTGCGTTCCTGCAGAGAGAGGAAAGACACACACCCCGTTATGCCACTCCCAAGATCTCTTCGCAATGCAGTTAGCCTGCCAGTGCATTAACAAACACCCCCATCCCAGGAACCACATCCTCCTCCCCAGTACCCACTAGGCCCAGTGGAGGCACTAACCTTGGCATTACTGCCCCACTTGGTAAAATACATCCTTGATTCACAGTCAGATAAATTCACCTTCCTCCCAATTCTATGCACCACTCAGACCTAGTAATGTAATGGAATGGCTCTTCCAGACCAAGGGACTGTGTGGGACTAGTTACTTTGGTGCCCCAGACTTTGCACTACATATGTGCACATTCCAGGGGGCTCCAATGGAGAAGCCATAAGACTTCGCTGAGCAGCCTGATGGCCACAATACAGCACAGTGGGGCATTTGGTTAATGACATTGCAAGGTACAGGACCCCACCTGACATCTTAACAGTGCTGAGGACCGTGGGAAAGTGAGACATTGAGGGGAACTTTTGGATTGGGTTGAATTCTGTTGGGCAGTTATTGTTTGCTGCTAGTTTAACTTTTCATCAACATTCAGGTCAAAGGTGCCTAGGGCTTTAAGATCAGAGCCTTTCTGGTTGTTAATATTTCTATAAATCAAAATACATACACTGGAACCACCACTACCTCTCCCTCCACTCAACTTCCCGTCAGACCTTTAGATGCCCCATCACGCACTCCTCTCCTCCTTTCACCTATGCTCCCTCTCTAGACACCCCATCGCAAAATCCTCTCTTCCTTCAAGTATCAGGGGGTAGCTGTGCTAGTCTGTATCTACAAAAACAACAAGGAATCTGGTGGCACCTTAAAGACTAACAGATTTATTTGGGCATAAGCTTTCGTGGGTAAAAACCTCACCTCTGCATCTGAAGAAGTGAGGTTTTTATCCACGAAAGCTTATGCCCAAATAAATCTGTTAGTCTTTAAGGTGCCACCAGACTCCTTGTTGTTCTCTTCCTTCAGTGCTTCTTCCCCTACCACACACTCCTCTCTTCTCCCAGCACTCACTCTCCTCCTCCAAGGCCATGTTATGCTTTTCAGACACGTCTGCTTTAAGTCTGTATTTGGCAGGCAGCATTTGCTTGTTGTGCTCGGCCCCAAATGCTTCCTCCTCAGGGTTTGAATACACTGAATTGCTCTTTTTTCCACTGTTTAACTGGCGATATTTCCCTTCCTCAGACGCCCTGCAGTCGCACACTCATTCACTTGCAAATAAAACAGCAAACAAGTCTCTCTGTAACTCTGTCCTCCTGAAGCTGACTTTGGGAGGGAAGATTTGCCAGGCCAAGTGAGTGGGTGAAGGGAAAATATGGTACAATATCAGCAGGTGGAAAAAGTTACAAATCCTCCTACCAAAATTAACGGCCATATTCTTCTTGTGTGTGACTCAGATCACGTTGAGATGGGTGAAGTCTGCTCGCTACACACGACTGGGTATTCAGGTGTTCCCTGCACACACACACACACACACACTAACTAAAAAGGAGGGCAGATTCACTCCTTTTGGGGCAGGGCTGCCCAGGGGGGGGGCAAGTGGGGCAATTTGCCCCAGGCCCCGGGCCCCACAGGGGCCCCCACGAGAATATAGTATTCTATAGTATTGCAACTTTTTTTTATGGAAGGGGCCCCCGAAATTGCTTTGCCCCAGGCCCCCTGAATCCTCTGGGTGGCCCTATTTTGGGGGAGAGCTGGAGGGTGGAGACAATGAGTTTCTTTAACTGCTACAAAAGTCCACCATCCTGCTGCAAGGTCCTGACTTTGGGTGAGAGTGAGACACAAATTCATGACATGAACAGTTGTTTTATTTGTAAAGTACCATAGGTGTCCATAGCTCATTACAGACAAACACGGGGCCTGGGAAGTGTGGAGGAAGTTTTGTTAATTTCATTCTCAGTGTTTATAGTGCCTGGATCCCGGATGCCTACCTGTCACCATGTTCTCCTCATTCAATAGCCCACCTGCCACTGTGCCTCCATCAGCCTCAGCACTCTCCTTCCTCTGAAAGACACTATGCCTCTCTGACCCCCTCACCCTGAGTGCTTTCCTGCACCATGGCCCGCTCACCCTAAGTGCCATCTACCACCATTCAGTTGCCTCAGCTGCCTCTTTGGTTCTGTACCCACGGCCCTGGCTACCTGCCTTAGCACTGCATGCCCCCACCAATGTGCCTGCTCTGCTCTTACCTGGGAGTGCACAGCCTTGTGCTGCTCCAGGCTGACCGCATGGCCGAAGGTCTTGCCACACATGTCACAGGCAAAGGGTCTGGTGCCGCTGTGCGAGCGGCGTACATGCACCTCCAGGCCATGTGGGGTGGAGAAGACCTGAAGGGAGAGAGCACACAGGGGTCAGGCAGGCTAGCATGGGGAGGCAGGGGCTCGGATAGGACCGGAGTGGGGGAGGTCGGTTCCTACCTTGCTGCACTTGATGCACTTGTAGGAGCCAGTGCTGATCAGCAGTGGGCGGCACAGAAGCTCTGACTCCACCTTGATCCCACCTGGGCCTTTCTCCTGCTGCAGCCCAGGCTGGGCCTCTGCATAGAGGCCAGGTGTTGCTGCTGATGGCCGCTCGAAGAGTCCCAGCCCAGGGGAGCTGAAGTCACTATAAAGTCTCAGGGCTGAGCCACAGTCTGTACCAAAGAGGGCAGACTCCGAGCTCCGCTCACAGAAGAGCCCCAGGGCTGAGCTACGCTCCAACGTTGGGCAGGGCCTGTAGTTCTGCACCAAATGCCTCAGCTCAGAGCTGCCCAGGGTGCTCCATGCATATGGCTTGAAGGGCACTGAGAATGGGGGCGCCTCATCCAGGGAGGGGCAGACAGAACGCTCAGACGCTGTGGAAACACAAGGGGAGGGAGCGATTAGTGGGGTTCATAGCCACCACCCATTGGGCACAAAGCAGCACCTCAGAAGCCCAACACAGGTTCCAAAGCCAGAAACCTATCAGTGCTGCACACTCACTCACATGAGGGCTGCCTCTAACCTCTCACAAGGGGCAGGAGGGGGCTGTTAGCCTGCATAGCACACTATAGGCTTAATGCATTCATTGCTCCACTCTGCACAGGCTGCCAAAGCCAGCTTTTCAAAAACGGCCACTCATTTGGGGTGTCTCAGTTTTTGGGTGGCCCACTTGGAAACTTTGGCTTGATTTTCACAGATGTTGCTCACCTGCATCTCCCTTTGACTTTGACTGGAGTTTTGGGTACTCAGCACCAATGAAAAACATACCCAATATGTGTCTCAGACTGGGCACCTAAAATTAATGGCTACATTTGAAAATTTGGGCCTAAATGACTAGGCAGTAATGTAAAGCACACATAATAAATAAATAAATAAATAAATAATAAGCCTAGCTCTTATATAACACTTTTCATATTCTCCTACACATACCATTATGGACATGCCAGTAGCAGCTCCCTAGTTAAAGGTGTGTTACGTTTTACACTTTTAGCAGAACTGAAATCCTTCTGTTTCCCAATTTAATGTCTGAATTAGTCTCCAGATTTGGCACCATAAGTCTTTAGAGGACAGTTGAATTGTCTCTGTAATGTTCCTCACTTTTGCAGAGGAAACATTTTAAAATGGTCTCTTGCTGAAATGGAGATGTGTAATGCTCACATTTCTCTGGGTTCCTTTAGTAAAACAAGCATGGGCTCCACAAACTCTGAACTTCGCAAACTCCAGCCCTGACAAATATTATGAAAACCGTACGCATAAGCCACATTTAAAATTAAAGACACAAAAGAGAGTGATTGCCCTTCTTGGTCATAACCTACATGAACTGCACCACAACAGACTGCTGGAGGCTCAGATCCATCACTTCTGTTTTGCCAACAAAACGAAAACAAACATGTTCGAGTTGTTTTGGGTTTTGTGCTTTGCCAAAATTTCCCAGCCAGCTCTAACCTGAGCCAGCAGTTCTGGTCATACCCCTGGTGAGGGAGATGGGCAGCAGGGATATAGAAATGGGCTCTGGGAAAGAGCTTGAGCTCCAGAGGGCCATGAGGATTGAGCAGGGAGAGCCAAGTTTGGAGGACATGGCTGGTCAAGTGGGACTTTTGAGAAACAGGGGGGTTACCAGAGATGTGCCAGGAGATGGGGAGGAAATAGGCTTGGGGCATGTGGCTCAGAGCTAGGACATGAGACATGAAGAGATGGAACCCAACTGTCTCAGCCCTGACACATTGGACCTTAAAGGGCTCCCTGAGTACTACTGCCTTGGCTCCCCACCGCACCAGCCAGCAGCACAGGGGGAGTCAAGTGTCTCTGTGCTGAGGCATCTGTGTATCAAGGGCTCTCCACAGCATAGCTACACTATGGACTAGGAAGAAGAGGCAACAGTGGAGAGTATTTAATTCACTCTTCACATGCTGATGCCTCCACATAAAGCCATTGGGCTTCATCACCTCAGGCTGCCTGAACAACCCCACCTCTCCCTCAGCCAAACACCTCTTCCTGCAAACTCCCACTTTTATATCCACAATTACTCCCCTGGCTCCTCACATCCCCAGTCAATTCCTGGCTTCCAGAGGCAGCCTCACACCCTCTCAAAAACCCCTTGACACACCAAGATGAGGGTGAAGATATGTGGCTATGTATGCTGTAAAGGAGGGAGTTGAGATGGAAAAGGAAACTGATGAGTGGAGATAGAGCGCTGAATGACTTGGCTCTTATTTCCTTGCTTTATGTTGGTGGGATATGCAGTCTAGAAACCTCACATCAAAATAAGGAAGATTTTTGTGTGGGAATACCCACACATAACACACACACTCACTCATACAAAATGGGTCTGTAATGCTGACATGATGGTGAACACGGTTTGTCCTGCTCTGCACTGACTGCAAAGCTGTGGTCAGCAGCATGTCAGCTCTCTCGGTTCTTCACAACCAGTGTCACAGTGTTGTCACCTATTGCAATTTGATCACAAGTCTCAGAGTATTTGCTGGTTCTCTTAAAGCCCCAGCTTCCGGAAGGATGTGATTTCATCAGCATTTCAGCTTTCTTTCTGTTATTAAAGTAATTTTCAGACATTCATGGTTGGGGTGGAAAGCTTGAAAACATGACCCTTCAATGCTCCAGCACAAGAAGGCAAATCAAAATACCCCCAGGGCCTTATTTTTAAAATCTCATGATTTTTAAGACAGTCTCTTTATTTTTAGGGGTGGGGGAAGGGGCTGACTTATGATTTTGACCCCTTGGAGTAGGCAATAGGGATGTGGTAACATTGGGTAGTGAAGACCAGTCCTGTAGAGTCCCACCCACATAGATACACACCCTTTCTACGAGTGCGGGTGCCAGGGCAGAGCACCCCACACACTGGGCACACCCTCACTAAGGACTGGATGGAGTCACAGAGGCACAGCCTTGAGGTGGGGCGGGATGACACTGCTCCTCTGCCCCAGAACGCTTCCCAGCACCAAGGGCAGTGCAAACTGCTCCCTTTCCTATCCCAGTGCCTGGGCAGAATCATGTCCCGCCTTCCCTCCACCCCCCTGCTCCCTAGCCCATTTAGGCTCCCCCAGGAGCACAGGTGCTGCAATTTTGCCCGGGCTTTACATAGTTCATGCAAGCGAGGCGAAGAGCCCATCCCCCATAAGGGCTAGTGGGACTTTAGCCCTAAATGACTGAACTAATAAATGAATAGGCAGCATTCTACGTACACAAAGATACACACACAAACACACACCCCTATCTCTCTGCCTTCCTAGCTAGAGTCTTATACCTGGGAAAGGTATCATGCAAATTCAATAGCAATGATATATTTAATAGTATATATTAATATGATTTAAATTAATCAGTTATAGACTATGAATATGTATGGCCAGGTGTTATTACATACATACATATAAAGAGAGTTTATAGGTATAATGTATTTATATACCGCAGTAATTTGCATAAATACGGTAGATGTATGGTATTTATAAATATTATTAGTAATACTATAAATAAATCTACTCTATGCAAATTACTATGGCATAAATACAATATTCAGATTTAATTTTGCGCACGAATGAAATGTGAATACATATATTCGTTTTGCAGATCACATGGAATACGAACATGAATCATATTCTATTCCACTATAGGCACATAGCATATGTATTCTATAGCGTTTGTGTCTATATGCACACTCTCACTGACTCTGCCCTATATGAATTTAATTTAGAAAAGCTGTTTCTCTCTTTTCTTTCTTGTCAAGCACAGCAACGATCTTTCCACAGAAGAATAAATCTCGCCGTGAAAAATCAAATATTGCATCAATACATCCCCGCGACCTAATTAGACCGTCATTTGTCTTAAAAATTTCTGGGACAGAGAAGTTGGCGAGGGAATGGGCGGGGGGGGCGGACTGGGGAGAAAGAATTGGTGGGAGGAAGCTTGCTCTCCTGACACCGCTTTCAGGCTTGCCAGGCAGCTTGTACCTGACTCTGTATTGATGCCAATCTGGATGGAGTATTCAGTGTAACGATTTCAGCAGCGTGATTAGGGGCCACGCCTAGCGGGTCGGATCAGTGGATGCCAGGGACACCTGCAATCCCCACTTCACTCCTGGGATATGTTCGTTAAGAATTTAACGGGGACAGATCCCTCCAGTATTGATGCCCCCATCGCATAATCCGTTTCAGCTATAAAATATTATCTCATTTTGTTAAGACACTCGCTCGGAACGCACCTTCCTCGACGCACTCACAGTAAATGAAGCGCTTTAGGCAAGTGAATTTTAGGAGGGGAAAAATAATCGTGAAAAAAAACTAGGCGCAGATCTAGTGAAGACTGTCTCTCCAGTGGTCTGTGTCCACATGTTTACAGACACAAGATGGGTGAGATAATAGGTTTTGTTGGCGAAAGAGACAAGCTTTCGAGCGTACATAGAGCTCTTCTTCAGGGCTGTGTAAGCTGGACAGCTTGTCTCGCTCACCAGCAGAAGTGGGTCCAATAAAAGATTCCACCTCATCCACCTTGTGCCTCTAATATCTGGACCTGGGACCAAAATGGCTACAACAACGCTCCATATGTGTACACACTGCGGCAGGGGCGCGATCTACGGGTCCCTCTCCAGAAGCCATTAGTATGGGGGAAGAGGGGGAGGATTTAGTGTTAATTATATTGTTATTATTAATTAGAATGCAGATAACTAAGCAAACCAGATCAAATTGCATCCCCACATTTTGTCGTGTGTACAATTTTAGTTGCCTTGACTCAAACCCTGGGGGCTTTTAAAATGTAGAGCTGCTCCCCTATTAGATACAGACGTGGCTATGCAGTGACATTACAGGGACAAGGTAGGAATGAAAATCAGGAACAGGTTTTTGTTTGTCTGCGGGGGTTTCTTGATCTTGTAAAGCTGAGACAATTTTTTACCTTTCCAGCGACAGAAATTGTTGCTTTTTGCACCGAGTTTATGCACGCACACACTTTGTCTTTTTTCAGCTGCAGCTTTTTAACGGAGGCAATAAAAAGCTTTGTTATTTTTGTTATAAAACGACACGATCGTATTTTTAAATGAGATAGTATTCAAGCCAAAGTCAGGTCTGCATCTTCTCCCACTGCTCCGGCCACATCAAAGGTACAACCAGGGAGCTAGAGACAGAGCTGTAGCTATAAGTGTGAGCTTCCTGGATTTGGGGTGTTTAAATCTGACCGTCATTATGTTCATCTGTTTTTCAGGAATGCATTTTTAGAAAAGAAAAAAAATCCCTTTTTAGACAAGAAACAAGAAATAACTTGAATGGGAGTTAGGAAAGTATCTAACAGATAATGCACACACACACACACACACACACACACACACACACACACACACTTATATTTACTATAGGTGTATAGATAGCCGTGTATCTACATTTACTAGTTTTCATAACACGTATCCCCTAGCGCAGTCCGATCTATCATATAAGAAAACTCAGAGACACTGTAGCAGCCTATTATATTTAGACACCAACAAAACTAATTTTATACTCCTGTGATTTGCATTCTTCAATATTTCAAGGCTCTTCAGTCAAATTATTCTTTTATATTCACTCGTGTCCATGCTCAATCCGGGCTAGATCCTGCTCTGTATGAAGCCAACAGGAATGTTGCCCTCCGTGAACTAAAATACCTCTGGATGCATGTTTAAAACTGGAGTAAGATGCACAGGGAAGCTCATTTCTAACCCAAAGCAATGTACAGGGGTTGTCGGGATTCAGTGTAACACACAGTGGAGGCTTTCTTCTTAACAGCTACACGAACATTGGTAAAACAACCGACAGCTGCTGCGTTTGCATTCGTGCTGGTCGGTGCTATCAGCCAGGAACCCCCATCACTCTCCAGCCCAGCCGATTTCCGTGGGCTGGGACGGCCCCCGACGGCCGGCTCCCTGAGAAGAGGCTGGAGAGAAAGACAGACCCTTCCCCTGGGCTGCCAGCCGCGCCCCCTCCCAGTCAGAGACCCCAGCCCGCAGGCGGTGCCGGCTCCGGGCCCTACCTGGCGAGACGGATGGGGACGGGGGTCTCCAGAAGTCCTCGAACTCCGACGCTCTGTCGCAGACGCTGCCCTCGCAGCTGGGAGCCGAGTCGGAAGCGCCATCGACGGCCTCGCTCAGGTGGGATTCCGGGGAGGAGCGGCCCCGGGGGGGCTCCGGGTCCCGGAGGCCGGAGCTGCACAGACCCGTCTCTCCCGGGATCTTACTGTCTGCGGGGGACAGAGGCGAGAAGGGCCCTTACCCCGGGGCAGCGTCTCCCCTCAGCCCGGCCCGCGGGGCCCCTGCCTCCTCGCCAGGGCAGCGTCCCCCTGCGGGCAGCCCCGCAGCCTCGCCGGGGCCCCAGCAGCGCCCCTGCCCCAGCACCCGGCAGCGTCTCCCTCTGTCCCCGCCGCTTCCCCAGCTCAGCCCCGGCCCGCTGCTTCTCGTGGAGACCCGCAGACGCGGCCCTTGCCAGGGCTGGGCTCGGGCCGGCTGCCCAGGGGTCCCCATTCAAACACTAGCCGAGGGCAGCGGGGTCCTCGGGGCGGCAGGGGGCAGCCCCCTGGACTGCAGCTCCGGCTGCCGCTTGCCAGGCGCTGAACTCCCCCAGTACTGGGCGGGTACCTGGCAAGGGGCAGGCACGGGGCAGAGACCTGGTCGCTGGGATCCCCTGGCCCTTGGGCCGCATCTCCCCACCCCGCCTCCTCCAGTGCCCCATTGCTACAAGCCCCCGTCCCCCCCCCCCCCCCCCCACACACCGGGGCCGCGTGCCTTTGCCCCGCGAGCTCCCCCGAGCCCCCAGCCCGCCCTCCCAGGGCTCTGTGGTTGCCTGCAATGAACTGGCACAGCCCCCTTGGCGCAGGTCAGGCTCTGATCCCCCACCTCCATCTGTACCGCTCCAAGCCGTGCCCGGAGCTGCAGTGCCGCGGTCTCCGACCGCAGGTGCCCGCCCTACCTGCACAGATCTGGGCCAGCACGCTCTCCAGGCGCAGGCTGTAGTCCTCGTCCGGAGAGCGGGGCTGGTGGTAGCTGTGCGCCTTCTTACTCTTCACCAGGAAAGACCTGGGCATGGTGAGGCTGCTCCTGCAAGGCGAGGCGCCTGTCACTCTCCGCGACTGTGTCCGCGCCCCGGACACCCCAAACCACTAGCGGCGCCACCCGTGAATCGCCTTAAATCCCCAGCCTTGGCTGTGCTCTGCAGAGAGATTTGACAAGCCATTGGTTAGGGATCTCCGGGGGGACTGGGAATCGGGACAGGGCGGGGAGGGGCGAGGGGACGGGGCAGGGGAGGAGCATGCGTACAGGACGCTCCGTTCACCAGGTGGCATTCAGACAGGTGGTTTCAAAACAACGCATCTCCAGACGCATCAGCCACAAACGGGGCTATCGGCTGGGGGGGAGGGGGCTGTTCGTTTCTTAGGTGTCTCCAACCAGTTCGGAAATCAAACCCGCAGCGCTGCGAAGGAGCGACACTGCTCGCTCACTCTGTTGTTACTCAAACGCGGGCGTTACGCAGTCCTCCCCCCCATCTGTCATCAGGAGGGTGGGCTGGTGGGAGAGGGGCTGCTTGCAGCGTGTTGAGCAACAGGCATCCAACAGACGGGGAGAAATAACACGCTAGTCTCCTTTTGCACCATCCTCACCTTGGAGAGCTCACACGGGAGCAATCTACCCAGGCAGTGCAAACGAGGCGGATCATTTAGTGTGCCAATTTACCGAGGTTAAACTGAGCCCATTCGTCACTCACACAATCCTAGCAAAAGACTGAAAGGCCCCACAAATATCACTGTGCTCTCATTCCCCCCTGAGACTGCTAATAACAACAAGTAACTGGACAAACTGATTTCTAACCCAACTTTTGTGAGATGTCTGAGTTACAATAGCTTAATGTGTTTATAATTTGCATGGCTGTAAACATTTTAAAAGCTCATCAGCGGCGATATTGTGCCCAGGAACAATATGGGTTATTTGCAGGCTCTTCCCTCTAAGAGACTCTCAAGCAATAGCTTGTATCGGATTGATTTTGTGGGAGGTAAATTGCAAACAGAAAATAGCGGTGTCTTGCTCTGTTCTGCTGCGCTTCAGTACAAGGAGGGTCCTGGATACTGAGTACCGGGAGAAGGGAAAGTTTATTCAAGCACATCAGGAAAGAAATGCCAGCTACGCGCCTGCTGTCTGCTGCTGCTGGAAAGTAAGGAGAGCAGCAGCCTTCAACCTGCTGTCTGATCTCTGGATAATTTAGTGAGATCACCAATGTTCATTTACCCCTCCTCCTACTCAGTTAACAATCCCCGCCAGACACGATTCTGTGTGGACAGTCTCTTCATATTTGCATTAGATCAAAGAGCTAAAAACCAGCAGCGAAGCGTAGCCGCCTCGGAGCCAACACACTTTCTGAAACGATGTAACAATTGCATGTCATCTGGACATGTATGAATGACACCGTATTTCTGTCCCAGAGACTGTCTGCTAAAGGGTTTTCGGCGACATCAGTGTAAATGAGATTAATTTGCTTAGGGGGAGGGAGTATAATTAAATCTACAAACTAAATCCAAAATCGGAGAGTTATCCAGGTTTGAGTATTGTGGTACATCCCGGTCCCAGTTCAAGTATCCGCTGTTGAATAAACTTTAAAAAAATATAAAATTGTAAAAACATTTTAACTGTAACATGGAAAACCGAGATCTCGCCACACACTTGGATCGAAAAGAAACCTGGGGGAGAAAATCTGTTTACAGGTTTCCTTTGGGGTCTCCGGGGCCAGGGGTTTAACGAACAGGCGGGTGTCCTATTCAGATCAGCTCCGACACATGGAGCCTCAGAGCTGGGCTGACAACACCTGTACTACTCGGCACTTTGCAAAAGAGAAATACCCCATGTCTGAGCTCTACTGCGCGTTTGTTCTCCGCCAGTGCCGGCTCGCCAGTCCTGGGGTAAGGTAAGGAGCCAGCCTGCGCTTTCTATGAGGAAAGAAAGGAAAACACTGAATCTTGTCCACGCACGGCATTGAATTTAAGCTGGGTTTGTTTTTCCTCTAATGGCTCCAGTTTGTTATGAACAGCTAAAAGAGGTCCTGTCTGATTTCATTTACCCTGGTAGGGCCGGGCCCAGAGGGGAACCAATCAATTGCTGCATATACATTTTTTCAGATGGCAGCTCTGTAATTTACAATACCAGCAATCAATCGATTGCCTTTCATTGCTCACGCAGGTGTTTTAATATTTATTCCGCCTCGTTTATTTTTTTGCCATCGAAAAGATGTAAACAAATATAGTAAATGTTATTCAGTGGGATCATTTTTAATCCCCTGTACATTAAAATAGAGGTTCTCTTGACAGGATCGCCCGAAAAGCAGTTGTTCTCTTCGCTACACTGTTTTCAGATCGTTCTGTTTGCTAGAAACTGGTGGGAGAGTTTCTCCCCTGTTCCACCTGTTCCTTAATTCATCCTTGAGAAGGAGGCACTGTTAACTGTGAAAGGAAGGGGGTAAAAATCAAAGTGGCTTGATAAATTTGTTGACACATTTATCATGAGCCACAGGAGCCTGCCCTCTATTGATTCACTAACACCGCAGCCTAGGGGGCCTCAAAAATATTTCAAACACTTTAAAAATCTCAACTTCTTTTTTTTTCCCTCCAAAAGCCTGGGCACGTCTGTGCGATGGGAGCACCCCCCAGCTTCGCTCCTTGCGTGCGCTCCAACACGTGTGCGCGCGCAGGGCTGTCCACACTGCCCTTCTTGTCTTTCCATGCACTCCTTCCACACACCGTTGGAAAGGAAAGTTACTTCGTTGCCTGATTCCAGTTTGTTAGAGTAAGTCGCTGCTTTCTCTGAACAAGACAAATCGGTTTCCTTATCTCAGTTCTGGCTGCTGCTTAAATCTGCGCTCCCTCCTGAAAGCCAAGGCCAAATTTTCGGAGATGGCAGATAATCCCAGCCAGTAAATGTGGGAACACGGTTTCCCAAACCCACCTGGCATTATCCGACTCACCCGTAAGGAAGTGAAACATATGGCAGGAACTCGGGGAGCGTTTAACCAACTGTTCTCGTCCCTCTGCGCCAGGAAATCAAAGCGAGACCCACATTCCCCAGTGATGCTGGCGCTCGGGCTTTTCGGACACATGGATGTCAGACTCCGAGCCTGTCCCGGGGTCAGTCAGTGATGCGTCGAGGGCGCAGGCCTCGCTTTCCAGCAGCCTGTTATATTTCGGCCTCAGTTTTATCTTTGGGCAATTCGTGGTTATTATTCGCCACGTGCTTTCGTTTCATTTTCTCTCCCCGCTCCCAGTCGCCGGGCTGTTATTAACTGTTCTCCTCGCTGCATAGAAAGAGGGAGGGAGGCAGCGAGCTGCTCCACCCGCACAGCTGGGCACTCTCAGCCCTTCGCAGGAGGGCCGGGCAAAGCCAATTCCGTTTCCCTGCAGTGCCCGGGGCGCACTGCGCTCCAGACGGCTGCTGGAGAGGAACCGAAGGGGAGTCCGTTTTCCTAGCAGAGCTGCCCTCTGCCACCACGGGGGAGACGTGTGTCTAACCTCCCCACCCCTTCGGGGCTCGGGGCAGGGCCGTCTCCCAGGGGCTGAGCAAAGAGCAGCGCTGGTAGGTTTGTCCTTTGCTCTCAGTGAGACCCGCGGGCCAAGGGGGACAGGACATTTCCCCCAGTCGGCCAGGGGCGCAAGGCAAGAAAAGGAAAGTTGCTTACCATTTGGAAGCGTGGCTGCAGACAGCTTTGTGCCACACAGGCTGCTAGTTTAGGTGACTTTAAATTTAGCCTCCCTTAAGGAGAGCTGGTGTTTGACTTTGCCCTTTTTTTTCTCAACTCCTTCTGAGCTCAGCCCCCAAAACCACAAATTCCACTTCCTGAGCGTTAGGAGCTTCTGCAACAAAAAATGCGTTTAAAAACCTATCAAATCAACACCGGGTTTTCTCTCTCTCTTTCTTTTTCTCTCTCTCTCCTTTCCTTAAATGAAAAGGTCTTACCGTATTCAGCTTGGCAGGGTTCGCCGGGGTGACATCCAAGTGTCATTCTGCAATAGGGCGTTTCATTTCACTCGGGGTTCTGCTCTAGAAATTACACACAGCGAGCTGAACTATTCTTGGATCCTCTTCAACTTCCGCAACGAGAACAGGTCACAGATTCAAAACACAGATTGACTCAAAAAAGGGGGGCAGGGGCTGGGGACTGTGCTCGGAGGAGCTGACACAAAACTTTCAGGGAAATTCAAACCTCTCAGCTCAGCCCCCCCTGCGGTCCTAGGAGGGCTGAACAACCCCCACGGGGCAGTCTAGACGGGGGTTGTATTATGGATCGGGTTTAAGGCAGAGCGTTGTACAAAGGAGCCCTTCCCTAGCCTAGAATTAACTTGTTGTGGAAACTCTTTTGGGATAAATACACCCAGCGGCGCTGAAAATACCGTGACACCCAAACCTAGAGGTTTGCTCATTTCCCTTTGGATTTAGGTAATGGTTAAATATGGAAGAGGTAGGCGAGATTCTCTCTCCCCCCCTTTGCACAGAGGTTATTGTAGCTACAGAGTGATTCAAACACCGCAGGCAAGAGACACACACTCGGGAAACGACTGCCTTAGAGCAGCCTTCCTTACCTAATTTCCGGTGGTCAGTTTGCTAAATTAGAAAGGATCTGTGAGAAAGGCGCTTGCTGCACGCAGCGTGCAGACCTGAAGTCACCAGAGCTAGTGGGGAAGGGGCGGAGGAAAGAACAGCTCGGCGGGTGCACCGTTATTATCCAATTTAGCAGCGCTTTACTTACTTCGTGCATGAAAAACGTCCTTTAAAATTAGAGAGGGGCTCAAACCACTGCCTTCGCCGCTGCAGTTCCCCTGCCCCGCTCCCCAAAGTTTGCGGGTGCTCCGATCTGGGCTTTTGGCTCCTCTCATTATAAAAGAGAAGGGACAATTGATTGACACAGTTCTCATTCTGAGCTAGTCTTGAATTCTGACACATCCCAGCGCCCTAAATCCGGGCTTCTAAGATCCCGGCATTTGATCTGGCCCTTCTGAGGTACACGATTTCTTTTGCCATGCACCACAGGCAGAGTAAATGCACACCCTGGAGGGGAAAGGCTAGTTTGCTGCGGGCTTTGCAAATGGAGAGCTCAGATCTCCAACCTGCACAGAGACTTGGGGGCACCCCGGTCCCTGACTCCTGCTGCTCAGGGGAGAAGGTTCTCGCGGAAATAGTCAAGACTGTGCAAACATTGGCCGCACTACAGAGCTGACACTAGCGTTTTGAAGAACTGATTCAGAAACAGCTGGAGAATTGGGAGAGCTGCTGAAGATTGAGGAAGACAGAAGCTCTCATGAGCTTCCACAGGGCCTGATCTACAAACCCAAAGAAGTCAATAGAAAGACTCCCATTGCCTTCAGTGGCCTCACAATACCCTGGGTCCCCACCTGCTGGGACCTGGCCTCTCATCCCCCCTTCTCACACCCAGAAGCACCATGATGCACTGCCCTGTGCACCTACACCAGTTGCTAAACAGGTTCTTCTCTACACTCATGAATGATTTGTGTAGGTGACAAGGTGTGTAGTGAGGTTGAGTTCATGGTTGTGATGTGCTTGGAGATCCTGAGATGTGTGCAAAGTGTTATCATTAACAATCTCCAAAGAACTAAAGACAAAAATATCAAACAAATGAAGATGCCCAACCTTTTCAATGATGCTAAGGTTGTGACATAAAGGAAATTCAAACTTAAGGCCGACACATTGTCCTTAACACTTTCACTGCTGCCAGAAAGTTCCAGGGTGCTAAGAACAGCTGTTTTCTATAGTGCATCCATGTACTGATATGTTATCAGGGCTTCTTTTCTCTTGCTCTAGCCTTTGTAGATTAAATTACAATGAAGGCCATGCATGGTGCCAATTTTATAAGTAAGTGTTGAAACCAACCAAGAGGAAATAACAAAGCCAGTGTGATTTTTAGTAGTTATAAAACACAGGGTCAGGAAACCATAATTCCAAGAATGTGCTGCAGACTCATCAATTCTGACTTTCACCAAGACACTTAGGCCCAGATTTTTAAAGGTATTTAGGCATTGCTGCACTCAGCATTGCAATACCTAACTGTTTTAGAAGCCTAAGGCTACATCTACACTTGGAGCTACTGGTGTGTTTCCCAGCTCACGCAGACATACTTGAGATAGCTCTCATCAAATTAGTGCACTAAAACCAGTAGTGTAGCCACAGTAGTGCAGACAGCAATGAACGGCAGCCAGGCTGAGTACTGACTCACAGGATCCAGGCTGGTTTGTATCCAGCACGACTAGCCCTTGCCACCTGGGTCACCACAGCAATGCTACTATTTTTAGTGCACTAGCCCACTAAGAGCTAGTGCCAGTATGTCTACCGGAGCTGAGAATTACACGCCCAGCTCCAACTGCAGACATACACTGTATCATTTTCAGAAATAATTTAGGCCCTTAGGAACCTAAATCCCATTGACTGTCAATGAGAATTTGGCTCTTTAGATGCCTAAATCTCTTTTGAGAATGAGAATTAGTTCTGCTCAATCAGTTAGGCATTGCACTGAGCGCAGCACTGCCTAAATACCTTTAAAAAGCTGAACCTTAACTTCTGTGCCTCTGTTTTCCTATCTGTAAAATAATTCCCTTTGTAAAGTGCTTTGAGATCCTTGGAGGAAAAGGTGCTCTACAGGTGGAAATATTATTATTGTACTACCATTACTACACAGCATTACACTGGGTACCAAAAAGTCTGTGTCCATGTTTATAAACTAATAGTTAAAAGCCATACAAGACCACAGCACAGTCTGGGCTCCTGCACAGTTTAAATCAACATTACTTGTAAATGTGGAAAAGCTATTCTATCCTTCAAGAATGTGCACATGCTTAAATACTTTTGAAAATCCGAGGGGAAAATGACTGCATTTATAACACCATCCAGGTGTGACTGGATTATGGATTCAAAACCCTTCATTCATTGCATGCCCAGCAATTGCATTTTCTGACACACTCTGGTGTTATCCCTGAATGGGTAGAAGGACATCTGACAAAAGTGGCCAGGTATGCTCACTATTAGTCAAATGAATATTTGACCAGGTGCATAAATAGCCATCTCTCTCTGTCCTATATGAGATGAACGTTTCATACTATACTATACCCATCCACAGCAAGTTGCCTTATTAGTGCTGTCTTCCCAATCTAGTAGCAAGAATAGTATATGAAAACAGATTTATTAAATCACTTTGTCCAGAAAAAAATGCACTGTAGCTGTCTGATTGTATTGTTGGTTTGCTTCCACTTATTGCTCAGGACTTAAATTGGATTACAATAGTGCAAGATATTCTAGGCCCCATTCCCTCTGCCTTGCATCTTGTGCAGCTGTTTACATCTGTGCAAGATGAGTGTGAGATGCTACCATTCTGATTTGTTAATGTTTTGCACCCACTTTGCACAGGTATGAGTATATGAGGGACAGAACCTCCACAGGGTCTTGTTGGCAGTGTGGGGATTTTAGCCTGTTCCCCTCCATCCTCCCCCCGCCTGACAGAATTATGATGCATTTCTGGGGAAACACATTGCAGAAAGACCAGAGATACCTTGGATTTAGAAATAATAATAATAATAATAATAATAGCATTGACTTTCTGCACAGTGGGCTCATGGGAGGGTGAAGCCTGCAGCTTCACGCCTACTGTGGATCATATAGGGTGGATGATGATGAATTGCATTAACAACAGTGCTACTGTAGTGCAACACTGAAAAGCTGCCCAATCATTTCACTCAGTGAGGCACTAGGTCGTGAGGGAATGATGCACAGAATGAACATAAAATTGCTATGGTTAAAAGGGGCCAAACTTGAAGACTTTCTGTGCACGTAACTCCCATTGACGGCAAGGAGAGCATAAACTGCAAGTGTTGGGCAACCTGGTCCAACAGAGGAGTTTTCTTCCCAACTCTATGTCCTCTGTCCGACTGACACGATTCCACGGGGGGTGTGGGGGGGGGGGGAAACAATCAATCAAAAGGCTTTTACACGATCAGGAAAACTCGACATTCAGCTCAGCGGCAACAACCAACAAGCTACCACTAACCCCTAGCTATGGCCCTGTGCCTTCTCAGAGGCTCTCCCCAGCTGACTACCCTGGAGATGTTTTTACAGAGCGCTCTGGTTGAACCTTAACTTCCTAATAAGCTCTAAGGCACAGATCCTCAAAGGTATTTAGGCACCTAACTCTCATTGGGTGTCTCTACACTGCAATGTAAGCCCACTGTTCATGGCACTCAAGTCTGCTGACCCATGTTAGAGAACCTGGGGCTTTCGCATATACACTGAATCTTAACCTTATGTTAAAATTTTTCTAACCCAGGCTCGTACCCGGGCCTCTGGCATCCACACTGAAGCATGCAGACCTGCGTCAAACCAACCATATCCCAGTGTCCCTAGAAGCCTCCCAAAATGTGGCCACTGTAGCCCTTTGTCCATAGGGCACTGTAGGAAAACCTTACTGCCCACCCTGCATGTTACAGGACGTTTGAACAATCCGCCAATAAGCATCATGGAGGAGACCCCATTTCAAGCAGTTCTCTGGTTTGCGCTTTCATTCTTGTGTCACGAAATGGGCAGCAATTCCCAGAGGCGCTGGTGGACATTTTGGCACCATTTTCTGACCCACCAAAGGCACTTGACAGAGCTTTAGATGGAGCAGGAGGTGGTGGCAGAGGACGAGTAACCTGGCATGGCAAACTAGCACTGGGTGATGCTGCTCCGTACACACCCTATACCCACTTATGCCCCCTACGTAGACTGGAGCTTCTGGCACAGGGCCACAAGCACAGACTGGTGGACTCACATCATCATGCAGTCCTGGATGGCCAGCAGTCGGTCCAGAACTTCTGCACGAAGAAAGCTCCATTTCTGGCACTTTGTGAGCTGTTTGCCGCCCGACCCTCTAGTGTAAAGACACACATGAGGCCACCACTCCCTGTCCAGAAGCGGGTTGCTAGAGTCGGCTGGAAGCTGACTGCCCCACACTGCTACAGGTCTGTTGCCAACCAGTTTGGTGTTGGCAAGTTGACTGTGGGTAAAGTGGTGGCAGAGGTTTCTGAGGTGGGTGGTTTACCACACAGTGGTGGGCATAACTAATATTCCTGTGGTAATTGCTGGCTTGGAGAGACTGGGGTTTCCAGACTGCATCAGGGCCATGGGACTTGTTTGCCCTCCTCAAGGAACATAAGTGCATAAACCACAAAGGGTGCTACTGCAATTTCTGAATGTCAACAGGGGCTGCATTGGAAAAGTTTGTGATGCCAGAGTTTTTGCTGATCAGGAGTCTACATGCATAGACAGGCTGGGACACTATTCCCACCAAATGATCTCATCATAAACAGAGCTACTGTCCTCATTGTTATTCTGGGGGACCCCACATACCCTCTTTTGCCTTGGCTTATGAAACCGTACCCTGATTTCAGAGGCCCTGGCCAAAGGCAATTTAATTACACACTCACCAGGTGTAGAATGGTTGTTGAATGTGCTTTTGCCCAACTGAAATCCCATTGGAGATGTCTACAGACCCGTTTGGATGCCAGTGTCATCAGTGCTGTCTGCATCACTGTGGCTTGCTGTGCTCCTCACAATCTCTGTGAAGCCAGAGGTGAGCCATTTCCCCCTGAATGGCCCAATGGCAGTGAGGGGCTGCTGAATCGGTGCACTCAGCCAGAAAGTGCACCTACAACAGCTGGAGCTAGATGTACTTAGGGAACAGAAATTAGGGATGCTTTGTGTTTCCACTTAAGAATTTGCCCAATGGAAGAGGAGGAAAAGTACCTCTCAGAATGTGCTTGTTGGGGGGATAGGGCTAATTAATTTGGAGGGGATTCAATGCTTGGGAGGTGGGGAGGCTTGAGTGCCATGCAATGTACTTATGAATGACGTGATGAATTATGAATTGGGGGTGGGCAGGGCTTTAATTCAGCCGGAGCTGTCCGGAGCAGCGCTCTGGTAAATATTTTCAACCCCCCTGGCATGTTGAGGAAGGGGAGGTGCGGGGGGGGGGAGGGGGACTCTGGGAAATACGCTATAAGAATTTAAGTCCAGGGGCAGGGATGATTCACAATATGGGGCCATATATGGCAGTGATTGAAGTGTGAATTGCAGTACCTAACTGTATAGAGTAATAGCCTTTGCCTAGTAATGTCTAATTGCACCTGATCATGTGTTTTATTTCAAATCATGATTGTATGATAAGATGCAGTGATAGCAATGAACTTGCTTGATGACATAAAAGGCTTTATTTGTAACTAAGTGTTAAACAATAGAGCAGTCACCCATTGCCAGGCAGTCCAGCTATCATTGCAACATCCAAACACCAGTTACAAAAGAACATTTCCAAAACAAAGAAGTGCATTAACCAGAGCAAACATGACAGAAACCTCCTACCGCTTGCATGTCTCCTGGCCTCCCATTTCCTTGCCTCGTGCTCCATAAATATTGTAGGGGGAAGGAGGTGTCCACAGGAGAGGAGATCAAGAAGGAAGGCTGCATGGGGTTATTTGCCCTGGCCAGCCGCTCCTGGGTCTAATTGCATGGGCCACCCACACATGGAGTTGTCCAGGCTATTTCTGGACTGAGGGTCCATTGCAGGAGCATCAGGCTGTGGTGAAGCAGAGGCAGCAAGACCTGGTAATCTTGTGGCCATGATAGAGATGAGAAACCCAAACAATTCTTTCTGCTGAGCTCTGTCCTCCTCCCTTAGCCGCCATTCCTGTTCCAGGAACCATGTTGCAAGTGCCTCTCCCACGATGAAATCCTGTCCTCTAGCTGTGCGGTGGGCCTCAGCCTTTCCTCTCACCTCTTGGCAGGCCTTTCCTCCAGTCTTAAGTCCCTCTGCTTCTGCACCTGGATGTGCTTGTCAGCCCTCTCAAGAACTTTGAGCATAAGCTCATCACAGAAACACTTCTTCTTGAGAAGGTACGTTGAGTCAAGGAGGTACAGCAGCCAGTAAAGTTCAAGGCGCCTGAATAGGACAAGACACAGAGGGTTATTGTCTCAAATAGCTCAAGGAGGAGCTCAGAATTAATTCTTGTGGAATTTCAAGGACATTTCAAAACTGAACTGCAATATATTGTGAAAGGGATGTTTCAGGCCACAGAATCTCCCTGGACACAGCCTGGTTAATTGCAGTTATAGAAGTGCAGAGACAGTGGTAAGTTTAAAATTATAAGCTGTTTGTTTTATAAGGATTACATAACTACTTAGGTTGAAGAGTGGGTGGGTGGGCGGCCAGTGGCCTTGCTACAAAAGGCTTTTTCTATCATTTCACGCCTTTCACATTTTGAAGGACATCACTGTTTTTGTGGTGCCCTATTGGCAAAGGGAGATGTTATTCCAAGCTGCTCATGGGAAACCCGCAGAGAATGCAGCCCAAGTATTAGAACATATAGTGACTGAACAGCACATCTCTGAGTGGAGTGGGCTGGTCAGCTACCAAGGTGGCCCTGGAAAATACACCCTTCCCAGCAGTGGGACTACCTCTCTGGAGTTCCTGCTTCAGGAACAGTTTACAGCAGTCAGCACCTGGGATTGGGTCAGAATTCAAGAGGGAATCAATAAGATGCTGCGTTAGCCTCTACATGGCTTACCCTGTTATGGCTACATGCAAACACGCAGAACTCCCCAGCCTTCCCCCTCTCTACTGCTAGCACATTTCTGAACAAAAAGCGAAACCCCACTCAGACTTGGGACAAGGGACTTTGTCACCCATGGACTACCCCTAACTGAAGGGGACTAGATTTGGGAATGAACACATTTCCCCAAACATGCACACACACTGTTCACTATTTCCAGGCAGCTCAATAGACTGTTGAGTGATTATAGAACGGCAAAATTAAAGCCACAGCAATGTAATATTGTTTTAAAGAAAAGAGGAATCACCCCAGCAAAAAGATGTGCCTTTCCACTAACAATACTCTTTAAAGCTGCTTTTTACTGTTTGCATTTCCCAGTCACCCTTTTGAATGCCACATGGTGGGGGGGACACCAAGGCGCTGGGATACAATCTGCCATTCGTGGCTACACTCTGGAAGCAAGGGGCTTCTTATAACTTTTCCATTGGTTCTTGGAGCAGAAAACCCTCCCATTACTGTAGCTATAAACTTTAAATTGGAGCCAGAAACTTACATAGCTCAGGGGCAGCTTCTGTCTCCGCTGGGTTTGCTGCAGGGTTGGCAGCAGGCTGTTCCTGGGGAATGCAATCAGACAGCACCTGAATGGACCCAGAATTTGCTGCTGAGCCTGTTCCAAAGCCGGCTCTGGGAGTGGTTTCAGCAATAGTGTGGTCCTCACTAGGAGCCTGCAGCTGGTGCCCATCAGTCGCCATTCTGGATTCAGGGGCCAATTTCTCAATTAAAAAATATTTGAAAACCACTTCTTTTATTTTAAACATTTGGGGCCCGATTCTGCCCCCTTACCTTTGTTGTCCTGGGACTATGGGAGAATAAGGTGCCACCAATGCAAGTAATAATGGCAGAATCTGACCCTTCTTTATTAATAACATGTGTTAAAGCTGATATATTATTTTAACATGTTTTTTCTAAAGCAGATGAACTGTAGAACTGGTTGTGTGCGTGAAATGTCAGCTTGCGTGTGTTGTCAGATATACCCATGAACTGTCTGAATGTGAGAGAAAGAACTAAAGATTCTACAGGGTACGTGGAAAACTAAATTTAAAGACAGAATAACCCCCAGCTGAGTTTTTCATCACTTTTTCCAAGATATGTTTGGCTACGTCTCTCACTTTCTCAGATTGTGGAGTAAGTTTAAGTTTTGTCCAGTACAGTTCTCCAGACCCTCACTTACACCACAGAGGACCTGAACCTGCACAGTGCCAAGCACCCACACCTTCTTTTACAAGCAGCTGGAGTTAAGGATGCTCAGCCCCTCACCAGGCATTGTTGATAACAAATAAGACTTATTTGTCAATGTGAGGATTGCACTGCAAGGATTGGGCCTTAATCTTAAAGCCATATGCAGGGAAAAACCCTGTGCACTGTTAATAGCTATGAGCTAACATGACATCCCGTGGTTTTAAAAGAAGAGTAACATGCTTGCATATTTCCTGGTGCCAGGCCTGGCTGGCCTGGCTACAAAGGTAATGACTGAGCACATATTTTTTTCTATATTTCCTTTTTCCCTAGAAATACCATTTCACATATTTTATGGCTACAGCTTTTGTTCTTGCTATCGTCATTACAAGGACTGGAGAAACTGGAGGTATCAGTTATATTATACAATAGATAGTGTAACATACACTGATTCATAGCAAATGCCTTATTGCTTTTGTATTTCCAGTTAATTTGGTATTTAATTGGATAATTAATTCCTGCAAAGTAGAAGTGCGTAGTTGTTGTAGATTGGGCTTGTCTCTTATTTATCACAATTTAGCCCCAACCAACCAATAAGACTGGGCCAACTTGTGTGTGAGTTAAGCAACATTTTCACTGTTCTAAGAGGCTGTTTATAGAAATTTAATGCTACTCAGATCATCTATTGCAAATCACACTGTTGCTGTTTTTGTGCTTCTTACTCTGTAGCATATGGTCTTTGATGCTATGGGCTACTGGATAAACATGTTGCATAACTATTATTTTATAGCCTGAACCAGTTTATACACTGCTCTAAAGCAAAGATGTAAAAAAATTCATAGTGTATGTTATTTAGGATCAAGAATTTCATATATCTTAAAAAATGTATCTCTCTGCTTTAGAACTATATGTAAACTAACTCAATCCAGAAATCCACCACAACCAGTGATGTGGTTTCTAACAACCAGTCTCCCTATAGCATTTGAGACCTTATTATGAAAGTCTATGGAAAGCCTTGTCATAAACTAAAAGTTCACCACACAAAAGGAGCAGAATAGGAGCAAGCTCCCCTTCCTCCCTCCCAATATGCCCAGAATTATGGAAGAGTCAGAAATGACTCCATCGTTAACTTTGCACTGAGATTTTCCACTTAATGCAGGACTAAAATCTCTGTTTTATACATTATTGTCTGAATCTAGTCTTCAAGTCTGGCTCAATGACTCTTCAAGGGACAATTGAATTTTCAAATTATTTCATCAGTAAAAGATTCTATAACTTTTGAAGAGGAAGCATTTTTAAAATTTGGCCTTCTTTGCCTTACATTCCTTTGGGTTCCTCTAGCTTAAAACCACAAATATTGCACGGGCTTCACATTTCACCCAGAAATTTGTCTTCAGTACATCTCAGACTTAGGGTGGTTTTTTAAAACTTAAAACAGAAAAAAAAATGCATTTCTTGCAAATCCGTACAACCAAATTGAGTCCTTAACCTACATGCAAACTTACAACAGTTTAATTAAGAACTGATCTGCACAGGCGTTGCACCATTTTAAATAATTTCAAGAATTGATTTAGTTAAACTGGTGCAGTGCCCTGTGTGAATACTCTTGGATCATTTTAATTCTGGTTTATATCAGTTTAGCTTGGCTAAATCAATATCATTCCAGTTTAAAGCAGCAGGTGTCTAGAGACACAGTTGCACTGATTTAACTGTTTAAAGAAGCTGATGCTGGTGGGAAGAGGAAAGTATTTGGAGTAGTCTACAGCCATGGTGCAGTCGTCTTTGATTGAAGATTCACATCCATAATTGGTCAATTCAGTCCGCAGTCTAGGAATACCCTTGGATTCCTCGGTTGACACTGGGCTCTCACATCGCAACGGCCATGCACAATACTTCTGAATCATCTCTGGTTGTCTAGGAGACTCTGTCCCATTTTGGCAGACAAAGACCTGACCTCAATCATTCCTGCTTTCTTCACCTCTGGGCTGGACTACAGCAATGTGATATACTTAGGCATGAACCCTTCAACACTTAGGAAATTCCAACAGTAAACACTGCAGCACGTCTCCTCAGCCACACAGGCTACAGTGAGCACATCACACCTGTCCTCTGCTCCCTGCACTGGCTTCTCATAGGATATCAAATCAAGTTCAAAGATTTGGGCCTTATCGTCAAAGTGCTCCATGGCCCGGGCCCAGAACACCTAAAAGAGAGTCCACAGCTCTGGGATGAAGACCGTGGTTAATAACTTCACTTCTCTGATACAATGGAAAGTTCAACAATAAGAGTAAAGCTGCTCTGTGTGGGAGACAGAATCTTCTCTGAGAGTGGTGAGAGACTGGAATGAATTCGCTCAGGAACTAAGGACCATCACAAAACTTGACCACTTTCTGCTCCAAGTGCAAGGCACATTTCTTTGACCTTGCCTTCTCCAATACAAATATGTAGCAATAGGTACATTTAAAAAAAACCAAAACAAGAAAACGCCAATCCCTATCAAAATCCGACACTACTAACACAAGCATCTCCCTCTAGGGCGAGGATGAGAGAACAAAACGCACAATAGATGTGTAATCATATTGCTTAATGCACTCCTGGAAGGTGCTCAGGGTACGTCTACACTGCAGTCAAAAACCTGCCGCACTGAGTCTCAAAGCCCAGGGCAGCTGACTGGGACTCAGGGGACTTGGGCTGTGGGGCTAAAAACAGCAGTGCAGGTAGCCAGGCTTGGACTGGAGCCTGGCTTTGAGACCTCCCCCCCACACACACGGTCTCGGAGCCCAGGCTCCAGTCCAAGCAAGCCTCTAACATGGCTGTTTTTGACCCAGCAGCCCAAGTCTGCTGACCAACCATGGCTGTGCCACAGGTCTTTTACTGCAGTGTAGACATACCCTCCAATACTACAGTGATGAGAGCAGTATAAAAATCTATAGCACACATCCCTTTAGATACCTTAAGACCATTAAAGAACATGATGAGCACAAACAACTATTTTTGTCAACAAATAGTTAAGTGTCATCCAGAACCTAAAAAACGTATATGAAAAAGTTTCTGGCCCTTACAGTTGGGAAGAAACCCTTGAAAAAGTGATTCAGGTGTAACAGAGTCTCTAAAACATAAATCCTAGACAACGGGTAAAGAACAGACTGAGTAACAGTGTTAGTAAAACATTAACGCTCATCCATTTAAAAGGTGGCTTAAGGCAAAGATTTTGCTGCAATATAGCATTGGGGTAGTTCTGCTGTAAAAAGTGTTGAATCCCCCATGTGAGAAAACTTTAAAAAGCACTCAGGTTTTTCTGGCCAGTGCTCAAAAGCTTTAGGCTTCCAAATTCTCCCAACTTCATGTGAAAAAATCATAGAACTGGAAGGGACCTTGAGAAGTCATCTAGTCCAGTCCCCTGCATTCAAGGCAGGACTAAGTATTATCTAGACCAGCGTTTCTCAAACTGGGGTCCACAAAGGTATGCCAGGTGGGTCTGTGGGCCCCCCTGAGCAACTCCTCCCCCTCTCTCCCAGCACTTCCTGCATGCTGGGGAGTGGCTGTTCAGTGGCATACAGGAGGCGCTAGGAGGGAGAGGGAGGAGCAGGGATGGGGTGCGCTCCGGGAAGGCGTGGAATCATGACCAGGGCCCCCGCCCTGGAATCATGGAATCATGATCAGCCCCCGCTGATCAACTCCTCCTTCTCGCTTCCAGTGCCTCCTGCATGCCACAGAACAGCTGTTCCCCATTGTGCAGGAGGCACTGGGAGGGAGAGGGAGGAACGGGAATGGGGTGCACTCGGGGGATGGGACGGAAAGAGGCAGAGAAGAGGAGGGGCAGGTGGAGGGAGGTGGGGCCTTGGGGGGGAAGGGTGGAGTTGGGGTGGGGTCTGGGGCTGAGCGGGGAGGGCTTGGGGGTCTGCAAAAATTTTAAATCAAAATCAGGGTCCTTGGATTGCTAAAGTTTGCAAATCACTCATCTAGGCCATTGCTGACAGATGTTTGTCTAACCTGCTCGTAAAAAGCTCTAATGAGGGGGATTCCACAACCTCCCCAGGCAATTTATTCCAGGACTTAATCACCCTGACAGTTAGAAGGTTTATCCTAATGTCCAACCTAAACTGCCCTTCCTCCAATTTAAGCCCATTGCTTCTTGTCCTATCCTCAGAGGTTAAAGAGAACAATTTTTCTCCTCCTTGTAACAACCTTTTATGTACTTGAAAACTGTTACTATGTTCCCCCTTCAGTCTTCTCTTCTCCAGACTAAACAAATCCATATTTTTCAATCTTCCCTCATAGGTCATGTTTTCTAGACCTTTAATCATTTTTGTTGCTTTTCTCTGGACTTTCTCCAATTTATACATATCTTTCCTGAAATGTGGTGCCCAGAACTGGACACAATACTCCAGTTGAGGCCTAATCAACATGGAGTAAAGAGGAAGAATTACTGCTTGTGTCTTGCTTACAACACTCCTGCTAGTACATCCCAGAATGGTGTTTGCTTTTTTTTGCAAGTGTTATACCAGGGGTTGGCAACCTTTCAGAAGTGGTGTGCCGAGTCTTCATTTATTCACTCTAATTTAAGGTTTCTGCAGGTAATACATTTTAACGTTTTTAGAAGGTCTCTCTCTATAAGTCTATATTATATAACTAAACTATTGTTGTATGTAAAATAAACAAGGTTTTTAAAATGTTTAAGAAGCTTCATTTAAAATTAAATTAAAATGCTGATCTTATCAGTTTAGTGCAGTGGTTCTTAACCTGGGGTGCACGAACTCCCCGGGGGTGTGGGATGCCGTTTCTGGGGGTGCGAGACATGCGATATTTTTTTAGAAAGTAAATCATCGAAAACACAAATTAAGCACAGGCACATAAGTACAACTACTTTGTTTCATCAAACCTATGTATTTATTAACATTATACATGTTTTAACGATTACTATAATATACAAACAACGTTTTCAAGTTTTTAAGCTAATTGTAGTGTAATTTTTGATATGGGCTGCAGAGTGCTGGGACCAGGCCAGGAACAGAGCCCTGGGCTGGCTGCTGGTACCCCAGGCCGGCAGGAGGACTGAGCAGGGCCGGAGGCCTGGACCCCGGCTGGCAGGGGACCGGGTGGCTGGAACTCCAGACCAGCAGCGAGGTGAGTGGGGCCGGCGGCTGGTATCCCAGGCCACAGCAGGATCAGCGGGGCCAATGGCCGGGACCCCAGACCAGCAGCGGGCTGAGCGGGGCCGACGGACAGAACCCCAGACCGGCGGCGGGCTGAGCTGCTCAGCCCGCTGCCGGTCTGGGGTTCCGTCCGCTGGCTCCTGCCAGCCGGGGTCCTGGCCGTCAGCCCCACTCAGCTGCTGCCGGCCAGGGGTTCCATTCACTCAGGCTGGCAGTGGGCTGAGTGGGGCCAGTGGCCGGGACCCCGGCTGGCAGCAGCGTGCCAGTAAAAATCAGCTCGCTTGCCGCCTTTGGCATGCGTGCCGCACGTTGCTGACCCCTGTGTTATACTGTTGACTTATATTTTGCTTGTGCTCCACTATGACACCCCCCCATCCTTTTCTGCACTCCTCCTTCGTAGGCAGTCATTTTCCATTTTGTATGTGTGCAATTGATTGTTCCTTCTTAAGTGGAATACTTTTCATTTGTCCTTATTGAATTTACTGCTCCAGTTTGTCCAGATCATTTTGAATTTAAATCCTACCCTCCAGAGCACTTGTAACCCCTCCCAGCTTGGTATCGTCTGCAAACTTTATAAGTGTACTCTCTATGCCATTATCTAAATCATTGCTGAAGACAGTGAACAGAACTGGACCCAGAACTGATCCCTGTGGGACCCCACCTGATATGCCCATCCTGTTTGACTGTGAACCACTGCTAAGTACTCTCTGGGAACAGTTTTCCAACCAATTCTGCACCTACCGTATAGTAGCTCCAGCTGGGTTGTATTTCCCTAGTTTGTTTATGAGAAGGTGATGTGAGATAGTATCAAAAGCCTTACTAAAGTCAAGATATACCACATCTACTGCTTCTCCCTATCGACAAGGCTTGTTACCCTCTAAGAAAACTATTAGGTTGATTTAACACAATTTATTCTTGACAAATCCATGCTGTTACTTATCACCTTATTATCTTCTAGGTGTCTGCAAATTGATTGCTTAATTATTTGCTCCATTAGCTTTCTGGGTACTGAAGTTAAGCTGACTGTTCTCAAATTCCCCAGGTTGTCCTTATTCCCCTTTTTATAGATTGGCACTATATTTGTCCTTTTCCAGGCCTCAGAATCTCACCCATCTTCTATGATTTTTTGAAGCTAATTGCTAATGGCAAATATCTCTTCATTCAGCTCCTTGAGTATTCTAGGATGTATTTCATCAGGCTCTGCTGACTTGCAGACATCTAACTTGTATTAGGAATTAACTTGTTCTTTCCGTATTTTAGCCTCTGATTCTCTCTCATTTTCACTGGCATTCACTATGTTAGATGTCTAATTGCTACTCATTTTTTGGTGAAAACTGAAACAAAAGTCATTTAGCACTTCTGTCATTTCCACATTTTCGGTTATTGTTTCCCCACCCCTCATTGAATAATGGGCCTACCCTGCCCTTGGTCTTCCTCTTGCTTCTAATGTATTTGTAGAATGTTTTCTTGTTACATTTTATGTCTCTAGCTAGTTCAATCTCATTTTGTGCCTTGGCCTTTCTAATTTTGTCCTACTTGTTTATATTCATCTTTTGTAATTTGACTTAATTTCCACTTTTTGTAGGATTCTTTTTTTAATTTCAGATCATTGAAGATCACCTGGTTAAGCCACAGTGTTCTCTTGCCATACCTCCGGTCTTTCCTACACAGTGGAATAGTTTGCTCTTGTGCCCTTAATAATGTCTCTTTGAAAAACTGCCAACTCTCAAACTGTTTTTCCCCTTAGACTTGCTTCCCAAGGTATCTTACTTACCAACTCCCTGAGTTTGATAAAGTCTGCCTTCTTGAAATCCATTTTCTTTATTGTGCTGTTTTCCCTCCCATCATTCTTTAGAATCATGAAATCTATCATTTCATGATCACGTTCACACAAGCTGCCTTTCACTTTCAAATTCTCAACCAGTTCTTTCCTATTTGCTAAAATCAAATCTAGAACAGCCTCTCCCCTATTGTCTTTTTCCACCTTCTAAAATAAAAATTTGTCTCCAATACATTCCAAGAACTTGTTGGATAATTTGTGCCCTGCTATGTTATTTTCCTCCAACAGATGTCTGGGTAGTTGAAGTCCTGTGCTTTGCATGATATTGTTGTCTAAAAAAAGCCTCATCCACCCCCTCTTCCTGGTTAGGTGGTCTGTAGTAGACCCCTACCCTGACATCACCCTTGTTTTTTTACGCTTTTCATTCTTACCCAGAGACATTCAACAAGTCTGTCTCCTATGTCCATCTCAACCTCAGTCAAAGTGTATATAAAAGGCAACCCCTTTTTTTCCCCTAGGCCTATCCTTCCTGAGCAAGCTGTACCCTGCCATACCAATATTCCAGCCTATATGCATTATCCCACCAAGTCTGTGTGATGCCAACGATATCATAGTTGTGTTTATTAACTAGCATTTCTAGGTCTTCCTGCTTATTCCACATATTTCTCACATTAGTATACAGACATCTAAGATACGGATTTGATTTCCGCCCTATGTTCTGTCATCTCGGAGTGCCAAAGAGGAAACAAGCATTTTCACCCCCAGATATGAAATATAACTTAAATGGAGACTGATTGTTTCACTGGCTCCCCAGCCCTGCATTTCTCTGCTACTCCCTTTCCCAGCCTAGCTCCTGGTCTGGTTCTCGGGCCCAAAACTAAATTTATACACCCACCCACCCTATTTATCATTTAATTTGCTCAAATTTATAATTTTCCAGTCCAATGTATGGTAAGATTTCAATTTTAAGAGAATTATTAAATAAGGTCCCAGTGGAAGGTCAGTTAAGGTTGTGCACTGTAGTGCAGTTAGCTAGTCTGTAGAATTCAGCTATTTGGATCAGGTTTAAACCTCACTAGAACTCTTTCGCTGATATTTTGATAATGAAATGGAAAGTAGCAGCATGAATAAAACAATCTAGGCTATTAACATGTATATAAACAAAGTTCAGGAAACAGCCCTTACCAATTAGGCTCATTCACTATCACTTGGGCAGTCAGGCAGTTATTGCAAGATCATAACACTTTGCTGTTCAAACAAAAAAAGATTTTACGACCATCCTCTAACTGAATTTTGCTCCTGCCACTTAATGCAGAACGTTACCTTTAAGAGAGACTTGCAGCTGGTATTGATAGGCAAAGAATAATTTGTCATCTATTCACATGGGTGCCAGTGATCCATGTGCAAACAAAGGTGGACAGATGCTTATTAGGGAAAAATAAGGCAACTGTCACCTAAATGTTAGTGAGCAAGAGAGCTCAGATTATTTTTGCTTTGTGACATTGCTAGCAGGGTTCGGGTGTTAAAACAGTAAATATTTATCGCAATAGGGTGAAACTTCACCATTCATAGATTCAAGGACTGGAAGGGACCTCAAGAGGTCATCGAGTCCAGTCCCCTGCCCGCATGGCAGGACCAAATACTGTCTAGACCATCCCTGATAGACATTTATCTAACCTACTCTTAAATATCTCCAGAGATGGAGATTCCACAACCTCCCTAGGCAATTTATTCCAGTGTTTAACCACCCTGACAGTTAGGAACTTTTTCCTAATGTCCAACCTAGACCTCCCTTGCTGCAGTTTAAGCCCATTGCTTCTTGTTCTATCCTTAGAGGCTAAGGTGAACAAGTTTTCCTCCCTCCTCATGACACCCTTTTAGATACCTGAAAACTGCTATCATGTCCCCTCTCAGTCTTCTCTTTTCCAAACTAAACAAACCCAATTCTTTCAGCCTTCCTTCATAGGTCATGTTCTCAAGACCTTTAATCATTCTTGTTGCTCTTCTCTGGACCCTCTCCAATTTCTCCACATCTTTCTTGAAATGCGGTGCCCATCATGTGATGAGAAATATATTGTCATTGATGAAGATAATGTACACTCAAAGTAACGGAGGCAAAGACCAGGAGTAGCAGGAGCTCAAGTAGTAGCTAACTTCGAAGGTGTCACCTGCCCATTTTATGGTCAGTTATTGCCTGGATATGACCTACATACGAGAGATAGTGTGGCCAAGATGCCCAAAGCTCACTTCTTTCATGGAGCTGGTTTCCTTTAAATTGTCAGGTTCTGTAACTAGTTTAACTCATTAAGTGAAAAAGGATGCTGTATTGGCCTTATTCAAAAAGACTAGGAATCTTCAAAATTAAAAGCCAAGGAGATGCAAGTGACCAATAGGGGACTTGGACTCTAAGGCCCCCGTTCAGCAAGGTCCTTAAGAATGTGCCTAAGTCAGCACATTAGTAGTGCCATTAAAGCTCATAAGCATATGTCTAACTAAGCACATGCTTAAATACCTAGATGAACTTTAATATTTCTAGAGGAAGCAAATTTGTGCCATAACCCTGCAGTATTATTTAATTCCTTTCAAATCACAAGCCGTCCAGCTGCTAATATTAACAGTACATACTTCCATGGAATTTGTAATTGAGGAGAATTGCAGTGGTACATTTAGGTCAAGAAATATTCTGGGCTAGGGAGAGTCTAAGAGACTAACGTCTAAAATGCTGTGCAGGACAGAAGTAGCAAGTCATTTTGATCAAAAGGCCTTGGAAAGGACAGGAAGAATTTGAGATCTAATCAGGGCTTCCTTTAGGGGTGAGGAAAGAGACAGGAATGACCAGTCACCCAGCATGCATTCACTCTAAGCCATTGCTCCATGTTAAATCATGTGCATCTTCATTAGATGCACTAATATTAGCTTTTTGGTTCTTAGATATTCTTGTACTGATCTTCCTCAGAATAACTTACTATAGATATCTGTTTTTACTGCTTTGAACAATCCTTCATTGGAACTGTAGTTAATTTAAAACCAGATAAAAATACTTTCCATCTTTATCTGAACTACTCTCTGGATATGCACTGTGCAATCACCTACAGAATCTCTAGGATACAGACATTAGTTATTACTAAGCAATAAGTGCTACAACAAGTGTTAAATCATGAAAAATTTATTATAGTTATATATATGAAGTTAAAAGTTTAGTCTGTTTTTGAACAAGCATTTTAGTTAGTCATGAACCTGCTAGTGTCAGTAGCTAAACAGATTAAATCTAAGATTAGTGTTTTGCCTTTATTTTGTAACTCACTATCAGTATGTATATACAGAATTCATTTTCCTGTTAGAATGCCAAAGTAGTCATTTTGCAACATTTACATTCCTCATATAAAATGTGTAATGTACATTTTCAGGTTGCTGCAGAGAGATATAAACATGTACAAAATAAACATTGTAGTTAACATACTTTGACCAGGTTTTTTATTAGCAACACATCAATAGCAGATGCACAAAAAATAAAAAAGTCAGAATGATTTTAAAAACCTTTTGGACATTTGTGACCATTAATTTGTATTTAAAAACAGAAGAAATAAAGGCTTGTGTTTGGAGCCTTTTATGGGTCTCCAATAATAGTTATTTTTAATTAAAACCAAACAGTCAAACAACAAAAAATAATCAGACATACACCATGATCAGCCAGTTTGCGAACGTCCATCTTGATCACAAATGGATAACAATGTAAAAAGAACACATTAGTTCACGGAGTATAAAATATTGCACAAGAGCAGTTTCTTTTGAAGAAAAGATTTCCCAAGTTTATGAATGGCAAAATGGTTATGCATTTAAAGAAATTATATATTTGCATTTTCTAAAACAAGGAACATTCAGTAATACTGTTAGAACAGTCATCCATCAACTTCTTCCCAATCTACTCTATGGTATGTCAGTGATGAAGATTTGGCAAAGGTAGAAGGCAAACAGTAAAGTGTGTGTATACATATATACATATATTATATATAAAATGTGTCAGACAAGCCACAATAGCTATCTAATCCAAGAGCTGGGCATTTTTAGTCATTAAAAGAAATCTGAAGTCTTAGATGCTAGTCACAGTGATGATCACACAGTAGTAGAGTAGGATTCCATTCTTTGCTGGTTCTTTTGCTTTGGAATAATCTTGTCCATATCCCCAGTGTCTAGAACACCTTCTTCAGTATCACTGTCACTGCTATCTACCACAGTTGGGGCCAAAGTCATCTGTCCAGTCCTTCTGTGTAAATGAAAATGGACCCTATCCTCCTGTATGGAGTTACTTATAAAATCTTCATCAGAAGAATGAAATGACTCATCATCTCCTATCAAATGGTTGACAATGTGAATCCCATCAAAAGTGGGTTGGTCGGAGAAGCCTTTCTGGCCTTTTAGGCATCTGATCTGTTAAAAACAAGAGTTAACATTTAATCACAGGTGAAGAGTCCAGCAATAGGAATAAAAACAACATGTTTGAGAAGTGAAGTATCCTTGACATTCAATGATTTCTAAATGCAAGCAGGACCAAGATTGCCAAGAGTTACTAGAGTTTGAATGTCCAAGAGGAGAAACTTTAGAAAGAGGTTGAGTGGGTACTCTGCACTTTTTGAAATCAGGCCCTTTAGGGTGTTTCAGGTTTGATACCAAAAAGCACTAATCGTACTCCCGAAAATTTTGAACTGTATGTACAAGTCCCGCTGGTTATTGAGGCTAAATCTTGTGTCTTTGAACATTCCCATTGAGAATATACTACAGCTGTGGGATTTCAGGTAGCCCTATTTATTACTGGACAGTCACTACTTTTCTGTATTATCTCAGGAAGGGTTTTTTGTGCTTGTCATCTAATTAGAAAAAACAAGGAGAAAAGCTTCTGTCGGGGGAGGTGGATGGGTGTGATTGCCAATGTTTTTTGGAAGAGCAAGTGAACAGCATTCAAGAGCAATATAAGTGGTTCTCTCCACCTTGAAAGATAAAGAGCATCAACCTCCAATGAACCACAGCATGAAGGTTTTAACCTGCATTCTTGCTCTGAAACTTACCTTTCCTCACAGTAGAACAGACTATTCTCAATTTTAAAGAGAAATGTCTTACAAAACAAAACTGGTTGGGGCACAGGTAAAGTGTACTTAATATTTGCTTTTCAAGTACACTAAACTATAGTGATAAGCTAGCTACTATGACCACAGGTTTAAAGCTACTCTGAAGGAAGAAAAAAACCAAAACAAAAAAAACCTTAATGCTGAGCAAGTCACATAACTTAGTGAGACTAATCTTAGCTGTTGGAAGAGGTCTGTGAGGTTAGTTCTTAGAATTCACCTAGATCAGTTTAGTCAGTCAATATTAAGGGGTCAGTTTGACAGCTGCAGAGACAGCACCACACTCAAAAACCATAGGGATGCAGAAAAGGCATAAATTCCTTTGTAGAAACCTCCTGCGGCCATTTTGGGAGCTTAAAAGGCCATGTATGAAAATGCATCACATTTTGCTCTGCTAGACAAATAGTTGCTTGCAACACAAAGGCCGTAAGAATGGTGGAAGGGCAAAAATCTAAACACAGAGGCTCTGATTAGAAAGCCTGAATTATACAGAACATTAACAAGCCCAGTTTACGTTGCAGAGTTCTTGGGGGGCGGGGGGGGGGGGGGAATTCACCTCTGTGCACAGACCCATTTCAGTGTGGTGATGCTGCTGGCAGAGCAAAGAACAGGGAACTTCCACACTTGTTTGCAAAGGGGCTGGTGTTCTCCACAGAGAATGGCGCAGAGGGTGGGAACTGGGAGCAGGCAAAATCTATGATTACTTCAGTGGCCTTAATATACCATGGAAATCGTGTGAAGGGGTTGCAGTCATTTCAGCCTTTAACCAAGAAAGTCTCCATGAAGTGTGTGTGTGGGGGGTGTGTGTGTGTGTGTGGGAGGAGGGCGCACGCCTAGGGTGGCAGAACATGTTGCAGACCTATGGCCTGGGTTCCAGGTTTGAAGGTGGATTTCACCTCTTCAAAAAGAACAGGAGTACTTGTGGCACCTTAGAGACTAACAAATTTATTTGAGCATAAGCTTTCATGGGCTACAGCCCACTTCTTCAGATGCATAGAATGGAACATATAGTAAGGAGATATATACACATACATACAAAGCATGAAACGCCTACATTTTACCTGCAGAGTCCACCTGTTGAGTGAAATTTGCCGACAAAGTCAGGACTTTTTGAGCGTGTGTATCTTGTGCTGTATTACAGTTATATCCCATGCTGTGTCAAATAATGTAAATAGATATATACATAGAACGGGGGCAGTATAATGTATTTGGAAAAAGTCATCAATTCATCTACCTCAGTGTTTCCCAAACTTGGGACGCCGCTTGTGTAGGGAAAGCCCCTGGCGGGCCGGGCCCGTTTGTTTACCTGCCGCGTCTGCAGGTCCGGCTGATCGCGGCTCCCACTAGCCGCGGTTCGCTGCTCCAGGCCAATGGGAGCTGCTGGAAGCGGCATGGGCCGAGGGACATACTAGCTACTGCTTCCCGCAGCCCCAGGCCAATGGGGGCTGCGGGAAGCAGTAGCTAGTATGTCCCTCGGCCCATGCCGCTTCCAGCAGCTTCCATTGGCCTGGAGCAGCGAACCGCGGCTAGTGGGAGCCGCGATCGGCCGGACCTGCGGACGCGGCAGGTAAACAAATGGGCCCGGCCCGCCAGGGGCTTTCCCTACACAAGCGGCGTCCCAAGTTTGGAAAACACCGATCTACCTAGTTGTGAAAAAACTGATTCGTAAAGGCCTATCTGCACTTTAAGTGGCAGAATCCCATAACATGGATTGGACAAACCCAAACATTTCCAGTACTTAACTATGGTATTTCCAAAGCTAAATAGGACGGACTAATGGAACACTGGGGGGAGAGGGAGACCCTGTCTACAGACTTGGTACATTGTAATAAGGCACATAATATATTGTGGCTGCACTGGTAGGCCACCGGTGCTTACTTCAGTTCTATTGCGAGGTTTGATTTCCAACAGTAACTGCCCCCAAGCACCAGAGACTTGAGCTACCGCTATCTGAACTCTATTTGCAGAAAGAAACCCCTGAACAAGCAAACTCATGCAGGGGTCAGTCATACATTTTGCTAAGATTGTGATAGCATGCCAGTTACATGCTTTTAAGTAGCAGCATCTGCAGGCACCTGTGTCTGGGTGACAGCCAACTGGGGCCAGTTGGTAGAAAATATAGAAGTGGCCAAAACCTTGCTCCATCCCAAACCTTGAACTCGAGTCTGGATAAGCAGCCTCTCCTTAGGATCTTTCTATCCTCCAAAACTAGCCGATTCTGCATTGCGTATGAAGCAGTCACTTTAAAAAACCTGGCAGATAGCTTCACATCTTGGGGCTGCCATTCTGGATTCACTTCTTTGAGCAATAAACACGGTTTTGGAAGCTTCAAGTCCCAAAGCCTATTTGAACTTGTTAAAAATGTGAATGTTCCTATTTGACCCTAAATGACCTGAAGTGAAATGGCAGTGCACTAACCTACTGCAAAACCTGGACTTTTCCTCAATAGAAGAAGAAAAATTAGCAAGTTTTAATTGTAAAACAGAAAACATTCCAATACAATTTGTTGGTTTTTAACTGAAGAAAGTCAAAAATAATTTGACTTGTACTATCATTGAATTTCATTCTTTTCTAGAAAGGAGCGATTGTTAGAAAACTGAAATCCTTAAAAAAAACCCTACTGTTCAAGAGATAACCTTGAGGGTATCGCTGTCCAAAATTCAAGGCAGCGTGTAACACCAGCACTAAGGAAAGTGCTTAGATACTTACTACGCAGTAGGCTTACGAGCTATAGGTCTGTAATGCTCATTACCAAAGCATACATTGCACAGATCCTCCAGTCCTTCCCTGTGCCCAGTGAATTTGCTATGGACTGAAGGCTTACTCGGTATGTGTAAAATTTAAAATTCAGCATGACATGCCTGTGCTCCGAGGGCATCAGATGCCACAGTAGTTGGTACCAATTTGAGAACCTAAATGGATAGTACCTTTTAATTTGAGGATCTACAGAATCTTAAAGCTCTTTACAAGTATTAGTGAACCGAGGCACAGCACATCTGACAGGTAAGCCATATTCTCTAGCTTATAATTTGGGAAAATGAAACAGATAGAAATTAAGTGATCTGTCAAGGTCACGAAGTGCAGGCAAGAGCCAGGAATAAAACCTAGGTTTTCCAGTCCCGTCTGTGACCAGAAGATTACTTCCTCTGGGAGGAAAGAGGGTTAGCCCTTCAAGGACAGCCCAGATTGAGTAGAGCTGGAGTTACATCGCTGGGGCATGGCACAGCCGTTGCCAGGCAGTGAAGCCCTTCTCTGTGAGGGAGGTCACCATTGGTTAAATCCCAGTCCTTCAAGTGCTGTGATTGGCTTTTCTGCCTAGAAAGGCATTAACAGGCCTCATTTTGATCTCTCTCCCCTGCTCCATTTCTAGAAGACTAGGTGGTTGCTTCATGCGGTGGTTCTGTGGGGACTCTGGCCTGATCAGGCTTGGGAATACAGCAGGCCTGGTAGACCCACAAACATTAGGAGGGAGGCCTTTAATAGCTCAAGGTGACAGTAGCTTTACCCCCACTTTCACTGCTGCCTAGACAGACTGCCTATAGGAGACCAAAGTTGTAGCCACAGAACCAAAAAAGGACTGTCTCCATCTTTGCCCCCTCCATGCCATTCACAAAGCTAGTTGCATCAAGAACAGAACCTCAGTAGCTGACAGTATTTGCTTACATAAGCCTTCTCATGTAAGAAGCCATGAATTAGAAACATTTTGAAAAGAGAATGCATGCTTTGTGTTAACCACAGGAACGCACCGAGAGTTTATGATTATAAACACTGTCCAAGGCTAATGGAATTTACATTTATGAATTCAGAGCAGTTGAGGGAAGACAGGCATATAATATTAACAAATCGTGTCACTGGACTTTGGTATACTCTTACCTGAAGCTGACTGCCTCATCAAGCCATGCATGAAGGAAAGAGACAGCAAAGAGATTTTCAGGTTTTAGCACAATTCAGTTGTAGCAAATGAAGGGTGCAGATATAAGCGCACACACAGATTATATTTTTAAGATACCCCCTTAATATCTCTTTGAAGCTATTAAGGAAATATCTCTAAACAACATTAGAATGTCAGCCTACAGTAAATTTTAAAAGGAAAAGATGCAATGAAAAAATGATAGATTAATATTGATACTGGTAAGACTGTGATAGATTATGGCACAGAAGGGAGGCAGTCATTTCTGTTTCTTTTGAAGACTTTAGAAACCACAGTTCTAAAGCAGTCAAGAACTGTACTTCATGTTCGACATAAAGATGCTTGCCTAGCAGAGTCAAGCCACTCAGTAGTGATTACTAATACCATTCTATAGTCTGGAAATGGGATCAAAGCATGGGCACTCTTTTGGTTCAAGGTAGGAAAACAGATTATTCATATTAAATCCATATAGGAAAAAAATCAATACTGGATTATGCAAATCTTATTACAACAGGAACAGTCTGAAGAAATCAAAGCCCTTTTTTGTTCTGGAACCTGAGTAAGATTTCCTGATTATAAAACAGACATGATTCAAAAGAAAACTAAACTGTTACTGAAACTATATGCTAACCACTACATCTAATTAGAGCAGAGAACGTCTAACATGGTAAGTGAATATCGTAAGAGAATCTAACAGAAAGCTACCATTTTAGCAGCCTTATGAGGCAGATTTAGGCTTAAAAAAACAAAACAAACAAAAACCAATCAGATTCCATTCCATTTTTCCAGTGGAAAAAAACAACAGGCGGTTAAGTAAAAATGTAAGAGCTATCAAGTTAAATGCTATTTAAGTTAAGCATCAGTAAAAGCAACTTAATCTGAACACATAAAATTTTAAAAAGTTTCCTTAACTCTAACTTCCCATGGTGTCTAATGGATTCTGAATTCTTAGTTCTCATCAGACTCACGACTGTTGGCCTCTGCTCCTTGCTGAAAGTAAAATACCGTTTAAGATGGCAATCCCAACCTAGAGACAGTCACAAAAAAGAGATACTGAAACAGTGTCAGCTCTCTATAAAAATCCTCTATAAGTATCCTTTACTATACCCATTCTTTAAGTAAAGATTTAGCTTAAAGGAAATTTTGAGGTAAACATGGTACCTTAAATTGTCTAACCGTCAACAGGGAAACAGACTTAAGTCTCAATTAAAACTGAAGTTCTTCTCCTTAAAGGTGAACTATAATGCAGAAATACATTTCCACACCAAAACCCCCAAAACTTTAAAATGAAGTTAAGGTTTCAGGCACATATCAACTCAGACCAGACATTTTCCCTTTCAAGGTTAGGCAAAGCAAATGTCAGAAACCCCAAGATGTTAAGGTTGCACTTCCACAATAAGCCACACACACTCAAACCACCACAACCTGAACTCTGCAGCAGGAAAGAAGATAGACAAAATCTCATAGTTGCAGACATGAATATCAGCAATCTATCACCTAAAACAGGTCTTCACAAATATGGGCAGTCATAACACTATGGTCCAAATGGGGTTCAATTCAATTCTCTATGCATTCCACTCCAGATTTAGTTTCCACGTATGTCAAGAAAATTAGGTTTCCCTTCTGTCACTGATCTTAGGGAGATAACTAATATTATGCTTCTGCCTTTTCGAAACTCAAAGAGCAACAGACAATCTTATTTGAAAGTTATCAATTATGTTAATTACTTTCAGGCAAACATTTTACTATAATTAAAAAGGACATCACTTTAACAGGACATCTTTCATTTTTACAGTAATTTGCAGGACAATTTTCACTCAAATGCAGGATCAAATGCAAAAATCAAGGACAGATGTTTGAGGAGAGTGGTACAACCGGTCCTTAAATCAAGACACTCCATAAATGAATCCAGCAATGCATATTGCACCTTTCTTCTATTAACTGACTTTCCATGTAAAGATACCAAATGAACAAATACTCTTAATACCAATTTAAAGGAAATTGTACAGTACTTTGATTCACTGCAAATACTACATGCTTGCAACTATATTGGACAGAGTTCAGGTTGTGGTTTTTATTTCAGTGACTGCATTTCCCGTTTAACTTACTTTTTAGTTAATATTAGCAGCTGCATCCTCAAGCCAGGATATTATGCCAGGAACTTTAACTTTAATCTTAAAGTTGGTGGGAATTTACTTAGTTTTTAAGATGGTCCCCCGGTCTGTGGGACAGGAGTCTTGTTCTTTCAAACTCCAGATGGTCCACAAGAAAGGAGACCCTACCAAGCTGACCATAGGAGATGCTGAGGCAAGGGAATGTCCCCTTACTCTGCTTGCCAGTCTCCTACTAACCATGGTCCTGAAGCACTGTTCTGTGGAGAGTGTCCTAATATACCGGACTCCCGAACGTCTGCAAGACAAGAGTGCTATTCCTGCAAATGTTCAGGTCCTCAGGATCAGTGCGCCTTTCTCTCATAGATTTGGAGAGTAGCTGCCCTCCTGTCCATTCCTAATGTTTGAAGGACTGGAGATCTCTTTCCAAGGTTCACAGGAAGGGCAGATATGGCTGGTAGAAGGATTTGGGGGGGAGGAGGAGGTGTCAGTAGAACCAAGGAAAACCACCCATAGAGTGGTTTGTGGGAATGAAGACTCCTTCCCTGTCTGCTCTACAGGAAAGCAGATTCCCCTTAAGAAGTAACAACCCTAGTAAGGCTTGTGGGGACTTTGGGTGGCTCAGAAACGCCCAGTGAGCTAAAGGGTTAGGAAAATTTGGTGCCACATGAGCTTTTTATGACTGGAGGCTCATCAGCCCCTCTTACCAAAGAATCTGACGGGTTTTCCCCTTCTGCTGACTTCAGAAGTCCACACAAATGGGAGAGGGAGATGTGGCCTCCTGATATTCTCCCACCACTCGCCTCTTGCTTTCTCCCTATATAGTCCCAGATTTTAAATCTGGGGAAAGAGTTAACTGCTTATGGGCTGTCTGAGGTCTGCATTGAGTAGAGATCCGCAATGAGCCTTAGGAGGCACTAGATCTCTGCTGGAGGAGTCCAATAACATATGTGACAGCTCTATGTCACTTTCAAACACGTCCAAAAAAAACAACCCTAGTAGCGCTATTGTTAGGGTGTCCTTAAGGAACAATTTTGAGTCACTTCACATTTTCTACAAAAATTCTGTTTCAGCCCAAGATCTAACTTACTTATTGAGGATCTGATTTTTATAGCAGGGACCAACACTGGGCTTACAATACAAACTCTGTTATACCCTAAATATGTAGTACAGTTGTGCCGCTGCTCCATACAGTCTGTCCTTTACTACTTCCTGTTCAGGTATGAACAGCCTCTCTTTCCTGTCCAGAAACTTGAAACAAATTGTATTATACAAACATTAGTAATTATCTGCATGTTGCTGGAGAACTGAAAAGAGATAGCGGTACCACAAAAAGCTAAAACCGGCAATTTTCCCAGCTGTCAGTTGATGGGGGAGGAGATGTGGAATAAAGGAAGGGAAGTGAAGACGTGATATTTGTAATGCATAAAAAAAAAAAAAACACGCAAAAATCAACACACAAAAACCAAAAGACCGACCAAGTAAAATATTTGGGGAAATTGAGGTAGCCACGACATCTCATAATAGAGCAGTAAAAAGCACAAAATTATTTCCCTACTCCAGCCCGTTAATTAGCCTTAAACCAAATAAAAAAATCTTCACCTCATCCCATTTAACTTTATGTACATTTCTATTCTGCAGCACTAGGATTTTTTTCCTAGCACATGCTCAGATTCCAGCTATGGGATTTTCTATAGCTGACACCATGAACAGTAAGTGTAACTTTTTAAAAAGGGAAAACTGCAATGCAATACATAAAATTTTAATCACAGATCTAATTAAAGAGTAGAATGAGTAAGTGTGTCTAAAAGCAAATAAGCAAACTAGAAGCTGCTGCATTGACAATCTGATGCATAGGTATTGTAGGTTAAAGACAGGAAACGCCTTGATCATGCATACTAATGCTGTGCAGCAGGAGACTTTCAAAACTTGTTTTCAAAACTTTTTGGGGTTAACCGTGAATAATACAGCACTAAACAGTGTTATAAAAATACAGCTAAGGCAAAAATTACATTTCTTGTCTCTTGTAAGCATTAAAATGCTGAACTGCATTTTTTTATTTCAAACTTACTTCCTAGCAGAGGGTTCAGTCTGATCGATCAGTGAAACAGAAGCTCCCATTGGCCCCCATTTACACTGGCCTTTAAACAGAGTTTGGCAACAAGATTTGAACATTCGCCCAGCTTAGCTGTTTGGCTGGTTAGTGTGGCCAGAGCCAAGTAGTTTAAAGACTGCATTCAGGCCCAAATTAATACATTTGGGAAGTTAATTGGAACTCAAGGCTGGCATTCTTGGAGTGAGAACCCAGCATCATCCACCATGAATGAGATACTCAGTGACAGGCATTTCTAAAAAACAATGAACATTCATTTTAAGAGACATTTAGTAAATAGAACCAACTGGCTAAACAACTAGGCCCTTTAAGAATGGGAAGTACAGACCGTTATCTACTAGCATATTCTATCTGAGGATTTTATAATGCCACTATCACCATAGTACCGAGGCACCTTCCACCTAAAACAGATTGGCAGTTATAGAATCAGAAATGTAGGGCTGGAAGGGACCTCAAGAAGTCATAGTCCATTCCCCTGCCCTCAGGTAGAACCAAGACCAGCCCTCACAGCCCTTTGTCTAATCTATTCTGAAATACCTCCAATGACTAGGATGCTACAACCTACCTTAACGAAGTCTCTAGAGGACTTCATAGGGTGTCTGGCTGTTCTCTCCTTTTGGGGGTATAAAATGGTTTCTGGAGTAGAGTTTGTTTGGGGACGGGGGGGGGGGGAGAAGAGTGGCAAGGGGCAGATTGACACAATGCTAGCACTTTCTCTCTCATTATGTTAGAAAGCCCCCCCCCCCCCCCCAAAAGAGGAAGGCTTTACAGCATTTCCTCAAGGTGGGAAGACTCTGGATTTGTTTAATTCCTTCTGGAAGTTTGTTCCATAGCCAGATCCCCTTGACTAAGAATAGTGTGTCCTAGCACTCCCATGTTTCATGCTGGGCTTAGTGATCTGTACTATCCCAGAGGAACACGACCGCCTTATTGGTTCATTGAATGAAATTCAGTTTTTCATGTACCCGGGGCTTGATCCATTAATTGCTTTGGCAGTTAGGAAAAAAAACAACAACCCACAACAACAACAACTTTGAACTGCAACAAACTGAATGGGAGCCAGTATGACACTAGAGCTTGAGTTGCTGTGAACACATCAAGCCCGTAACATGGAGGCAACAGACATTCTGAAGCAGCTGGAGCCTGTGCACTGTTTCCACATTCAGCTTCCTATCAACATGACAGGTTCTCTTTAAAAATGCAAAGATGCTCTGGATTGAGATAATTTCAGTTTACTTGTGAACAGTGGGAGTGAAAAGGGTAACAGTGATAATGGAACTGCAACCATGATGAATGGTAAAGATATGCAGTTAACCCCTTAGGCCTGTGATTACCAGTGATAACCATTGCTAACTGCTCAATTCTCCAATTTCTGAAGGATGATCCAAAAGTAATTTTCTTTTCTAAACTACCAATTTGAAACAAATGCATAGTGATAACAGTGGAATACAAACTGAAATACTAATACAAAATGAACTTTGCTGCCCATATCACTAGACAGTTCAAACCATAGCAACGCGTCATAAGCGAACAGCAAAACAGTAGCAACAAGTTTCCAAGATTGAGTCATTTCAGGCTTATTTTTATAGCACCTATTTAGTACATTTGGCCTTTTCATTTTGTATTCTCAGGTTCTGGAAATCAGTCTTGAAATAAAGAATGCTTTCCAGTGGCTGTACAGATGATGGCAGGAATCATGCAATTGTCTGTAAATTAATTAAAAACATGACATTTTATGTAAATTTTAATGCATTAAAAAAAAATAATCTCATCTCCAGTTGCCTTCTAGTTTTGTATTTCAGATTGTTCTGCATTTGTTTTTACAACTATGAATACGAGATTTTTTTTTTTTTTATAGAAAGTGGTTTTAAAGCTTTATCAGTTATCAAGGGCTCAAGAGCCAAAAGGAAACAAGATGCTAACTGTGTGCTCTGTATCAGCTTTACCAAAGCCTAGGCTGCTGTATTGTAAACGTGACAAAGATTAAAACTAGCGACAAATGTTCAGACCAGAAGGTTTCCAGTGAATCAGAACAGGAAACCAATAAAGCGATCAATGGGAGGTCATGACTTCTTGATCACTGCACTACATGGCTGAAAACTATGGTTTTGATCTAGTGCCATATAATCTAATTAAACTTTGAAATTCTATAGCAAATATATGATTGAAATAGTAGCAAAACAGTGTTGAGAAAGATATACTTTACTTTTAACCTGCCCCTATTCATAAAAAAGTATCTGGTCATTACAAACCAAATTTAGTTCATTAATTTTCCTAAAATCTGAAAAAATCTGTTGTAATAAAACAATGACTTTAAAAAAGTTTTCACCTGGGAAGGTGCTATAAAGTAACTAGTTGGTAGGTGGAAGGAAAATTCCCAGAATCTTTTCCTACAAGAGGTTCTAATGCAAGTGTTTATTTGAAGTAAGGAAATGGCAACAAAAAATTTTTTTTTTTTTTTTTTTTTAAATGAGAAGTACGTGTGGCACCTTAGAGACTAACAAATTTGGGCATAAGCTTTCTGGGCTAAAGCCCAAATATTTTAGAACAGCATTATGACCACACTGCAAGTGCTGTGACACTTTGACCAGGGAACTATCTAAACATCTCTACTCCCTCTTCCTGATAGCTGGCACCTATAAATAAAATTACTGAAACCTCAAGTATTAACCAGAAGGTACTGGTTGGCACAGAGGCTGAGTATGTACATGTTATGGGCATAGATACTGCTGTTACAAGAAACGATCACTTCACACTTTTGCTGTCTTTTTAAAGCCAGAGTTAACCCTGTATTCTTAAATTGGCTAGGACACAATTGCTTCCTACCCCAAATAAGAGTTCTACCCACCATGGTCGCATCACTATGATCACGGCCAGTCAGAATTTTAGGAGAGTAACTGAGAGGATTCTTTGGGATAGGAGAGCAAGCATACATCATTCAGTGGTGTGCAGCCTCACTGCCCTCAGCTTTTTGCTAAAGTGGAACCCTGCTGTTGGTGCTGGGATATGTTGTACAATTTCCAACGTCTCATGTATGTTTTACGTTATGTTTTACAAGGGAAAACTGCTCAAATAAACTAGGTTAACTGGGCCTACTAGTCACTGGAAGGTTGTGTACATTCCAGTGAATTATAAACACTTTCAAAGGGGTAGCCGTGTTAGTCTGGATCTGTAAAAGCAGCAAAGAGTCCTGTGGCACCTTATAGACTAACAGACATACCCACTGGAAGAAGTGGGTATTCACCCACGAAAGCTCATGCTCCAATACGTCGGTTAGTCTATAAGGTGCCACAGGACACTGCTGTATAAACACTTTGTGATCTCTGCCACAACCCCATGAAAATTGGAAGTTAACTTTTTTTTCTTTATATAAACACCCCTGCCCACCTCTACTCCTTCCTCCTACCCCGCTCCCAAGAGAATTCATGCAGAAAGTTTAGGTGACTTGACTAAGGCAAAAGAAGCAATCAGTATTAATGGTAGCATTAGAATGCAGGACTCTCACATTCTTAGACCCATGCTTAGTTCACAAGACCATGTGGCTTCATGCCATTGAGTTGCCTTTATTTGTGGTCAGACCACAGTGGCTAGTTATGGGAGATGGCTCAGCTGCAGGAGGGATTTTACAGTAGCCCTAATGATGGCAGCAGCCTCGGCAGTACCACTCTCTAGTGAGCTATACACACACAAGAGTCTGTAAAAACTGGGGAGTAGAAAGCTCACAACTGGAGTAGGCCTAATTGGTGGAAAGTGGGTAAAGGTTCATAAGTTGTCCCAATGGACTGTTACATAGAATTGTTTTAAAAAAAGATGCAAAAAAGAAACAAAGATGGACTTAATTTAAACAAAGGTCTACTGATACCACTTAAAGAGTGTGTTAAGATCATATTTGGTAAACAAGAGGAGTGTGGAACCAAAATTTAGGCCTAACTGGTGGACAAAATCATGAGAGGATGGGCTATTCTGCCGATCACCCTTGTGTGGCCCTTAAAGAGAAACTCTGAGGTGAAAAGGGGCAGGACTATCACCATTACTACAGGCACAGCAGAAGCATTTCTCATTGTGACACCCAGATTTCAGCACACCACTGGCAATACCTAACCATCAGTGCTGCAAGGATCCCAGCCAGATACAAGAAAGATCAAGGTCTTCTCCCTTGTCCTCCTTTCCGCCCTTCCCCCACCACCGTTTTCCTCTGGTCCCAACTCTGCTGGCTTTTCACTTGATCCTGATATCAATTGTAGTAATAGCAGCAGCATAACAAGATGAGAAAGCCCATCTAGCTCGGCTCAGCCTAAGAAGAACCAATGAAGAAAAGGAACCTGACCAGACCAACCAAATGTTGCCCCTAACTAGGGAGGTGAGGCTGGGTCCAGAAGAATAACTATCCTGGACAACCTGCCAACCCAAAGCATCCTTCCATGATGGAATAACCCAAAATCAACAAAAGCCTCATTTCACCCATATTTTACTATCCTCTCTTCCCCTTCCCCCCCCCCCACACTTTTGGTGTTTGTTCTGTTGAAAGTAGAAAAGTGACTAATCAATCATTCCCAACTCAAAACTGAACAGAACAAATCCTTTCTTCCCCACCAAGGGCTGCTTGATTGAAATCAGAGACTAACCAATATTCCTCTCTAAAAAGAGACTGATTGAGTAAGATTTTGATTGATTAACAATTTGGGTTTCAATGCTTTAGCCTTGTTTTGATTCTTTACCTTGCGTGTCTCAACCAATAATATTCTAACCTTTGACATGTCCTAGTTTGTTTGCCAAGGTATAAGCAGGCATCTGTACTTGGAACCCTGAATTTGTTTAAAAAAACAACAACAACTGTTAATGCTGTACAGTGACAGGGGCATGTTACCACCTTTGACTATTTGGGCCCATATATTCCATCAACAGTAATAAAACAGGTCCCCTTTTCCTCCCCGCAAAACAAAGCAAAAATCAATGGATATTGGGCCGTGGTTTCCCTGGATACCAAAAAGGACCACCTTGGGATCCATAGATAGTACAAAGAATAATCTGATATTCGGAGGATTCGGTAAGAAAATTTTAACCCCCAGATATTCACATTAGTTTACATCGTATTAGGATTTCAAGGGTCTTTTTGCATTTTTTTTCCCTTGCATGGTGAAATCCATGATTCTCCTTCGTATTTCTCCGCTCTCACTGTTTTGGATGGGGAGGAATGGTAGAAAGCCATGGGCCCAAATCCCAGCTAGGTGTAAAGCTACCATAAATGGTATACTTCACAACTTGGATCTGTACTTTAGAGGTAGGAAGTGAGCCCTATCAATCCCTACTGAAGGATCAAGTTAAGAAGACCTGAATAGTGATGTTGCAATTTGAGCTGCAGCACTCTCTCATTGCCCCTTGGTTGGGAAGACAGAAAACTAACTTGAGATGCAGCCTCCTGAAATCACTATTCAGGTCCTCCAAGAATATGCTGAGAACACCAATCAGAAGGGGGCAGTGAGGAATTCAATCTAAATTTTTTTTTTATAAAGCAAAAATTACTACAAAGTTCATTAATTTTAAAGCAATTAGCAAAACAATAAGAGGCCAGTGTTTTGCTACCTCTAAATACTAGTCTAAAAAGTGTTGTGTTGCTTATTGAGATGACTGAGCAGCCTGCTCAAAAAACCGTTTTAAAATTTGTGTTTTTGACTTGTAAATTACAAAGTGTCCTCACCTTATCAACTTTCAGACTGCTGTCTTGAGCAAAACAGAGGAAGCTCAAAATACAGCAGAAATTTAAGACGATGGTTTCAATTTAGCAATATTATGCTAAGAACATGTAATACTGTAACAAATGGCACTTGTCATGCATTTACAACACACATAACGAACTCCCTCCATTAGATGCTGTCCCTCAGTGAAGGAGGAATATTAGCAGAGTGCTATCTGGAAGTATACACTGCTTCTGTCTATCTTTAACTGTTCAACAGCTAAAAAGATTTCTGTATCTGTGGCTGTTAATTCAGAAAGCCATATTAAAAAACAGTAAAGAAAAATATTAATAAGAGAACTACATCTCCCAAAAATGACACTCAGTGGATAAAGGGTTTGTGAAAGTGGGACTTTGTACTTAAGCTATAGCATTCCTATATCAGCTTTAGAGGAGTCTTCAGAGGGAACAACTGATGTTAAATGGAACAAGATTAATTTTTAAAGGTAATCTGTGTGCCAAAAAAAGGGTTTACCAGAAAATATTTTACAACCTACACAATCATGACAATTCCTCAGTACTTTTCCTTAACTCATTCAGTAAGTAGCTCCATGTTAAATTGATGAGAACCCAGTTTGGTTTTTTTAACATTACATTTTTTGCATTATATAACCCACAGGACTGTATCTTCTCTTCTGCATGTACACAGCGTCTACGATGCAGAAGAGAACTGCAATATGCACAAGAATTCAGATGTTTTTTGACTTGCCAAGATAGCTTTGATAGTCCCCGATATACAATACTCAAGGACTGGTGTACTCCCCTGCAAAGTGGACCTAGATTCCTCAGCTCTCTGATGTGGTAGATTGAAAAGTCTGTGGCTACTTAATTTCAAAGTTAAAAAAAAGGAGGCTTCTAAAAATAAAACAAGCACATTAAACTTGTGTTTTACTATTAAATCTAATCTGAAATTGCCAGCAGTGAAACAGTTAATGTTGGCACCTAAACTGACATCTTTACATTTCAGTCACATTGAGATTAACAGAGCAGTCTATACTGCTCCAGTACATGGTTTCATGTGTCTGCAGACTCAGGAAGAGACCACCACATCAGTTTATACTGCTCACATTTGTAAGGTTTTCCTTCAACCATGAGGAACAGAAGGTATTTTTTGTAAAGAAAAGTTAGATTCAGGAGCATAATTCCAAGGTAGACTCTGTGGCCATAGTTACATAGTACAGAGCCCTGATTATTATGGAATCAACCTTAGTTTTTCTGCCAAGTGTACCTTAGATGCCAATTTGTGTTAATGATGATGTGGACAGCTAAGACCACTAACTTTCATAAATACAGTGTCTTAGTTCTACAGTAATGCTGTTGCCTCAATTATCTGGTTATGTCAAAAGCAGTACTAAAATTCCCAGCTTCAAAATACATGATTTCAGCAAGGGCAGAATAAGAGTTAGAGACAGAACTATAATACTGCTTCTTCATCTTTGGTTTATTGTTTAGAGAATGGGACACTATCTACACCTTCGACCTTGGTAACAATCTTTATAATTATCTAGTTTGTAAAATGTCCCTGATTCTCAAGGACATAAAACTAAAGGGCACAGTTACTAAAGAACAAAACTTTTAAAATGCATTTTTATACACACACAGTAGACAAAGCTGCAGTGTTAGATTGGGTGCTTGCAAACCACATGACCTCACGAATGCTATCTTATCACATCACAGGTTCCTCAGACTGACCACAACCACTTAAATCAGACTCCGCCAGCATAGAGGCTCTATCTTTGACATGTACTAGTAAAGCAACAGCATTTTTAGCTGGCCAGCAGCCTTGCAAGAGCTCTGCTTGTGGGAGGGCAAATCTGATGGTCTCTTGTCCAACTGTGTTTGCAAGATATGGTACAAGAAAAGCACATGATTTATTGCACTATAAACTTCAACCACAAGTTGAAATGCTTACTCTTTGTAAATCTGAGGGTTAACATATTTCCTTTTAGTGACAGCATTTGTTATCGAGCAGAAAAACATTTAAACGCAGCCACTTATTTTGAAAGCATTCATCTATAGTAAACAAAAAAAAATCAAACAATTAACATTAAATTATATTTAGAAGGTGAATACTTAATGCAAACAAATTTTACTTGGTTTTGTTTAGAAACATTAATTGGAATCTTAAGCGTTAATAAAAAGATTGTAACAGTCCAAACTTAGATACTATAGTAATGGGTGCAAATTTACAGATTACTGAAAAAACCATTGAAAACAAGAACTGGACCAATATCACTGTGCCTGGTGAGGGGCTGATAATCTTATGACAATGGCAGTGAAGAAACTAGAACTGCCAGGAGACATACATGCAAAGCTGACAGCATATATCTACTGTACACATCCCAGGGTGCCCAAAATTACAAACCAACCAACCAACCTTGTATAATATACAAGGCAAGTAGTATACCCAAATGTCATCTTCAATGGAAGGGAGATTCAATCAGTGAGACTGATCATCTAGGCTGACACTCATTTAAAGCAGTACGTAGACTGAGAACATATTACGGGATAACTTTTTACCTATACCTATCCTATCTCAGAACTGGACGGGACCTTGAAAGGTCATTGAGTCCAGTCCCCTGCCTTCACTAGCAGGACCAAGTACTGATTTTGCCCCAGATCCCTAAGTGGCCCCCTCAAGGATTGAACTCACAACCCTGAGTTCAGCAGGCCAGTGCTCAAACCACTGAGCTATCCCTCCCCGGACTTATTATACTCCTGTGATGTTCCCCTCTGGTGTTGTCTAGGCCAGTGATCTGCTGGGTCACTCCAATCCTTGACTCTGGGAGCCAGCTTTACCCTGCTCTGCTGTAGAACCCCCACTCCAGGGCTGTTCATGCACAGCCTCTGGCATGTAAGCTGCTCCCAGTTACTTGCAAGCAAATGACACTAGCCAATATTCTCTGATCCCAGAAACAACCTTAGGCCTTGGCTACACTGGCGGTGTACAGCGCTGCAACTTGCTGCGCTCAGGGGTGTGAAAAAACACCCCCGAGCGCAGCGAGTACAGCACTGTAAAGCGCCAGTTTAATCAGAGCCTGCAGTGCTGCACGCTCGCTCGCAGCGCTGCAAGCTATTCCCCTCAGAGAGGTGGAGTACATACAGCGCTGCAAGAGCTCTCTCGCAGCACTGGCGGCACGACTACACTCGTGCTTCACAGCGCTGCTGTGGCAGCGCTGTGAAGTCCCTAGTATAGCCAAGGCCCTAGGAACCTCTGTCTTGCAGTGTCCAGTTATATAAGCTTGCAGAGTCCAGTGGGTATAAGTTTGTCAATTTAACAAAGAAATTGATATGTACCAGGCTTGTTATCCCAAAGGGAGCCTCTGACACACTTCATACCAAACGCACTGCTTCAGGTAGAACAAAAACAGATTAGCTATAAAGATTGACTTATACATTTGGTAAATTGAATTAAAAGCGAAACCCATTCTAAGCTGATCTTAACACTTTCAATGTCCTTAAAAACGGAGATGCTTCTCACCACAGGCTGGCTGGTTACTTTTCAGTCAGGCTCTCTCCTTTGATCAGCGTTTCAGTGGCTTGGTGGTGGTGGTGTCTGTAGATGTAGGTGGAAGAGAGAGAGAGCATGGCAAAATGTCTCTCCCTTTTATCATGTCCTTTCTTTCCTCTTGGCTTTGCCCTCCCCCC
>NW_020664561.1:35925040-35936719 GCF_002925995.2 Terrapene triunguis | reverse complement strand
CTGCTTTAAGCCATGAGGATACATTTTCAGCCTCAGAACTATATACATGAAATTATAACCTATAACCGTACTATAACATTACTGTAACACTTACTAGAACATCACTATAACAACCATGCTCAGTGCATTATGAGCCTTCCAAAGACACCCAACATGACAAACTGCATTGGATACCACACAATTATTTTATAAAGATGAACATGGGGGTGTAGGGTGTTCCCCTGAGGTACAGAGCATCACAACTCCCTATACAGGTTGTGAGGCTAGTATCTTGGGCTTTTGTTTCCAAGGTATCTAAATGCCATTGATAAACCAAATCCAGTACCATCCCAATAGCAATTGCCTGCATTGCTTGATCTATCTACAAGCCAAGAAATACAAGGCAAATAATAATACTTTACATGTGGCACAAGCTGAAACCTTCTTTCTAATAGGCTGGAGTTGCTAGATTCCACTTTTCAAGGCAGAAAATATTCAAAGCTTCATAAAATATTTATTTAAATATTAGTGTATACAGTTTACTTCTAGCATTAATTATATAGATTCATAGAGTTTAAGGCCAGAAGGAACAATTAAATCATCTAGGATAACCTCTTGTATAACAGAGGCCATTAAGTTTCACCATGATCTGTGTAGTGCACCAATACATAGTAGTTTCTTTAATCCTTTACACTGATGTTCTTAGTTTAATTTTCCTTCATTGCTTCCTTGATTAGCTCTCCAGGTTTCCATTCCTGCAACTAAAGTTACAAGATGTCCCCTTATCCACAGCTTTACCATATCCCAGATTACTCCTTTTGTCATATCTTATGCATTATTTATCCCCAAAGTAATTACTTAAAGGGTCTTGAATTTTATTTACACAAGCAGAATCTTTTAAAAGCACAGTATTTAATCTCCCACTTTTATGTCTGTTTTCATTAAGCCAATCTTAAAAGTGTTAGATCAACAGGAACATGATCTGACCAAGAGATAATACCTATATCAGAATGTTACTGACTGCATTAGGTTCTTAGAATATAATATCAGATCAATTTTAGGATGAACTGCACACCAGTGGGAGTAGAAAGTAATAAATGGAGGGGTCACTAGTTCTCCAAATGCAAAAATCTTAAGTTTTTCAGATATTGAAAATGAGAAATTTTTTTTAAAAACTATCTTCATCTACACTAGGATTAGTGTACAATTAGTCTACAATTAGAGAGTCTCCCTCTAAAAATCATTTCACCAAGTTATTTTCTAAGAACTCACTAAAACAGTCTATTCAACTTTGATTAGGGGAACAATGTTCTAACTGTCGTATCTTTTTCCTGAAAGCTTTTTTATAATAAAATTCCATTCCATCATTCAGTTAGAAAGACTTTAAAAATTAAAATACGTTTTGTTTTTGCTAATGAGAAGAGTGCTTGATTTCATGCTCACTTCTAAATGTTTTCCTAACCTATGTTTTCATTTCCACGGAAAGAACTAGCATAGATGGAAGTATGGAACATTTGCTCTATTATTGGACAGACAGATAGCCTGAGATGTTTTCCTCGCCAAGGGTTGTCTTCATATTACTCCTTTTCCACGGTTCTGTACATAAAATGTGTTGCTAATGAGTATATATTTTTAATAACTTGGAACAGAATGGCACAGACAGCATGACTTCCATTTTTATGAGAACCCATGTAGAATATGTTGAAGACTCTGGAGAATTAGAACTTTTTTTTTTTGGAGGGGCTATATGGGGTGTCTTCCAATTGGTGCCGACAGAGCAGCATTAAAAGTCATTCACTTTGGGCCTTGACAGGTTGTACTAATGTTGTGGTAATAGCTAGACAAAGTGAGGTGGTAAGTAACCCTCCATTCTTGGGGCCACACGCTGTTTGCAGAGAATGCTTTCTCAATAAGTAGAACAAATTTGAGGAACAGGAAAAAGGTCATCTCAAGAAACAGTGTTTCAAAATCATTTACCTTTCTTCAGTTACCCTCTCCGGTACCTTATTTCTGGTTTATTAACCTTTGCTTTAAGAAGTTTAGTTGAATTCTTCATTTGCTCATTAGTTTTGTTTTTCCTAGGAATGCCCAAGACAGAAAATCCCATAGCGTCTACATTTCCAAGAATAGTGCATTCAAATTTAAGAACATGGATTTATCTCCAGTAGCTCATCTGTGTTCCTACAAAATACACTATTAGCAGGACCTGCAAAGTCTTCAACCTGGAAGCCTTTCTTCGCCTAGGAATAAAGATCAAGAAGTTGCCTCAACACACACACTTTTGCTACCTATAAGGTTCAAGGTTGTCGAGTGACTTCCTGCTTCCAAAAATGTAACTGCATTGAAATGAACGGGGGATGTAAAGCTTTAAAAATATAATATCTATTTTTAGAAAAGATGCAAAAAATTCCTTTATTATATGTAAAAACAACCAAACTAATTTCAGTAAGTGGTGTTAAACTGCTCTCCAGTTAAGAACAAGTACTGGATACCTACACCAGCCTAAGGAAGTTGTTTTGTTTTGTAAGAAATTAAGTCTTTAAAGAGGTGTTTCCAACATTAATGTTCACTATCAACCACAGCGGATGTAAAATTGCTAGCTGTCTTCAGTGAAATCCTGGAGTCATGAACTTAAGCTTCAGGGCTGGAGTAGGGGGTCTTTAGCTTATCTCACTGTGTCTCCTAAGTTAAAATTTGTACAACATATAGGTGAAAAAAACCCGCACGACTAACTGACAACTTCTTCAGAATGATGCCTTGTCAGCAAGACCACGCAGTGTCCCCATTATTATTGCTGCGTAAGCTTCTAAATACATGCAATTCTGCATAACATTCTAAAAAGCCTAGCACTCATTTGTACATTGTGGCAATGAATGGGGGGAGGTGCAGAGCTCCTAGGCATGCAGACATCATGCCTGCTGCTACGTTCCTTTTTATAGTACAGCTTGCTACCCCCATGCAGCCAGCCAACTTTGTGGGCCAGTGCAGGTGCGGGGCATGGTCATGCTTTCTCTGGAACGTTATGCACCCATAAAGTAGTAGTAACAGCAAGTCTGTCTGGCTCCCCCATGTAAACTTGCATATAGGCCAGGCATAATCTGCCTCAGTGTGAAACTAGCCATAAGAATAAAACTAATTGCTCCATTTAAGATACTGCATTAGTATACACAAAAGCTGGCATTTTCTACTGTGTAAGAGATTGCATTAATTAAAAACAGCAAAATAAAGCATTTGCACTACTGCATTAGTATAAATTCCTTATGTAATATTTTTAGCTAACAACAATTTCACAAAGTTTTAAGCAGTTCAGTCCTAAATCACAAAACCTGTAAAACTAGAAACCACTATTCTTAAACCTTGCTTCTGTCTCCAAAGGTATCTTGTGGTCTGTCAGTGTAGTTTGCGGGCAAGCATGTCAATGCTAATCTTTTGTACCACTCCTGTAATCTAGGTAACACATTTAAACCTTGCAACATCCAACAGGAAGCAGACACAGCTGCTGTGTAATACATACAAAGTGACTAAGTATACAGAGGTAGTGCATAAAACACTCCCAGGACTAAGGTAGTTTATAAATCATTTAATTCCATTCAGTTTGAATTAAGAGTGAACAAGAGAGGCAGCAAGAACCATTAAACACTGGTCAACATGTACACAGTGTAGTGTCTATGTAATTTTATGCTGGACTGGGTAACAGCATCCAGCTCTAGATAGGTACTCTGCTGGTTTTCCTTAAGCCCTCAACTTTACTAAGTTGCTCAGATAAACCTATTATAGCCTACTCTTTTCATGCATCATTTCTTAAGTAGTTCATTTGTTAAGTACTATACACCGAAGGAAGCAACAGTTGCTGATATCAGGATTTCCTCTTTAGGGCAGGAAGAAAATGGAAGCTTTTTACAGACAGGAGTTGCTTGGATCAAGAGAAGGAGAATGGCAATGGGATTACATTGGTGAACAGATGTCTAATAGGCAAATCAAGAGGATACTAACAGCTCTGACGGAAGCTCAGTTCAGCCTTCCTGTCTGAATTAGTGACAACGTCCAAAATGCCACCAGATTTTTACACGATCCCAACCTTCAAATCTTTAAGGAGAAAATTTATAAAATTGGTGACCAATGAAGTGACTTAATCAGTAAGGTTAGAAGTATCCCACAGCCATCTGATATTGTAAATTTAGATGATTTTCACAGTACCAGTGCTTCAAGCTATTTTAAAATATTTTTAAAAAGTGGAAGCCCTGGAGTCTTTGCTTTTGATTTTCTTCTACTATCCAGAGTCCATTCCTGCAGCTGTGTTGATTATCTAGAAGATAGCTGAAGTACAGAATATCACTGTCTGTGTTGCTGGAGTTTAAAGGGGTAGCTGTCTGATGCACAACAGAGTTAATGCTTGGCAATGTGCTTTTACTAGAAATATCAAGTAAAATTATTAATGGAGGAAGCTTTTACATTAGAGATTGGTGAATGATTTCTAGACAAGTGAACTCCGTTTTAGTAGCAAAATTTTAGTTGCTGTGAAGAACTTAAGGGTGATTTGAACTATATTCAACATTTTTATTATAATGATCAGTATTGCATCTTTTCAACTGCTGAGTTAGTGCAGGGAGAGAACAGTGTATGTGGGGGGTTTTTGGGGGGGGGGGAGGGGGGAAAGAGAGCTGGGCACAGAAGAGAGGTCCATAATACTGAGTTTGTCTATAGTACTCGTGTCTTCCTAAAATGTTGAAGGCTTCAACTGAAGAAGCTAACTTATTTCAGTGTACAAGGTGAAGACTATTGGCTGGCTATCTGAGGAAACTGAGATTGGCAGGTTATAAAAAAAAAATAAATCACTTGTCAATTTTTTATATCTACAACTTTTACTGTATTTGAAAGATTAGAGGAAGAGGAGTAAACTTTCAGTCTATTTACCTCCTGCATTTAAAAGCAATGTGTGTGCGTTTCCTATGCATGCTGGCAATTTCCTGAATGTGGGGGTGTTTTACTCAGCAACAGGGGAGGACAGGCAATTTGAATTTACTGCAAATAAATCTTTTCAGTCTAGACCAGAGATCGCTTGTGAACTTTTGGTTACTATGCCCACATAGGTTACAAAGCAACTGAAACTCAGATCACTATGTAAGCCTTGGAACTGCACCACAGCCTCAGTCAAGACACTTGCAACATTTTGTGCTCTAGAAAATTAACAGTTAAAAGAACCACACATTGAGATAGGATTAAACCCAAAGGATTCCTCAGTCACAAGAAGACTTACATGAAGTCTTTCAAATGATGCAGTAATTTCAAATGATCACTTCTCACATGCCGTAAAATACTCTGCTTCTTCCAAACACACTCTAGACCAAACAGTCCTCCTAAAAAGAGGGTGGAGGGAACAGCAGAGGAAAATAAGGAGGCAAGTAAGGGGAGAATGGCAGATTGTAGAACTGGGCAAACAAACGCAGTATTTGAAGGTGTCACAGCAACCTGATAGGGTTTGGGAAAGGGATGTAGAGATTGTCAGCTGGATCCTTTGCACACCTCCTTGTCGGAGGCTATATTTCTGCCTGAGACGTAGACAGATTTTGTTGTGCGAGCTCAGACTTGGAAATGATTTCCATGGATGCTCTGAAGCCCTTGTTTTTACCACCATAAGCATCAAACAAAGCATATGATTTCCTAAAGGATGTGACCTAATCAAGCTGGATTTGAAGGCTATGCAGATATCTAGACAGTGCAACCTGTGATCTCTTGAGGATGAGGTGGTCTAAAACAAAAAGAAGGAATATGTTCTGGTTAAGATGGCAGGGCAAAACCTCTAAATAATAATTCTGAATATCTCTTCGGGGCAAAAACTGTAGGAATGGCTTTTTAATGGACAAGGCATTAAGTTCAATAGCTCATCTGGCAGTCACAGCAGTCAAAAAGGCAAGACTGATGAAAATGAATAAAGATGATAGCCATTCATTCAAAGGCTTGGTTCTGAAGGTGATTCAAGACTAAATGTTAAGCTTTCAGTTGCCAACAGGTATCTTAACAGGATGATAAAGTTTGGAAATTTTCTTCAGGAATCTGGTGATACAAGCAAAAGATGCTGGGGACACATACCCTTTAAGAGCTCCCAGGGCAGCAACTTTGAATCAAGAGGTAGAGGCTTAGTCCTTTGATAGATCCAGCAAACAAAAATTTTAGGTAGGATTTGGTGCTCACATACCAGGTTCCCAGCACCTTACAGGTCCAATAATGAACCTGAGGTGGAGTCTTTTCTGGTTAAAGGAATAAATCCACCATGGCATCAAAATATCCAAACATTTAGAGTTCTACACACTCAAATTCCAAGCCGTTAGCTGGATCTTGGCATTTCATTGGGCCTTGCATCAGGATTCCTTCTGAGAAAAGTAGCTCCCAAGAAGGAGAAACATCTCCTTGAAGTCAAGGGAACCAGGGCTGGAGAGTCTTTAGGAGGCTATCAGGTTCACCCCAGCCCTGCTCAATCTAATCTTCTTGCCAGAATCACCAAAAGGTAGAAGGAGGCGGCAAGGAATACATCAGACATTCTTCTTCCGTACAACGACTAGCTGTTTGTTTTGAGTGGTCGAAGTGCTCCATGTGACTCTCCATTGAGCCTCAGCATCAAAGTTGGGTGTAAGGATCTTGATATGGTTCCATAGAGAATTGCGGGATTTTAATCTAGTCTTTGACAGATTCGGCAGGTCCTGGTGCAGTGGGATCATCGTATTTGCATTGACATGATTAAGAAAGCAAGATGTCTGAGCAGCTCTTCTAATCTGTGGAGGCTGGATGTGGAATAGGACTGGGACCCAGTCAACTGGAGTAGATTTGAGTGTCCCCGACACTATGCATATAGTATTATTCAGTTGAGTGTCAAGGAGTTTAGTGTGACTACTAGGAGATCATACTGGTGCACAATATTCAGCTGCAGAATATACCAAGGCAATTGTTGCGGTTCGTAAGTTCCGTGGATTGCAGCCCCATTATGTTCTGGCCAATATTCTGATAAGTGCAACATGAGACCTGACCTTATCGCAAGTGTTCTCGTGTTGTTGAAAGGTCAAACTCCGGTCCAGTGTAACGCCAAGATACTTTGTATTAGCTTTGTGGCTGATGTGCACACCGCAGAACTGCACATCAAGTTTGGTATTAGCTATTTTATTGTTCAGATGGAAAGCAATTACCATGGTTTTTTTTGGATTAGGCCTAAATTTCCAGCATTGGAAATAATCAGCCATTGTGCTGATCTCGGGTTAGGATGCAGCGGATGGTATGGAGGCTTGTATGCTGAACAGCTAGGGCAGTATCATCTGCATACATGAATTTCCTTGACTCCATCGCTGGTATATCTGCAGTATATAGATTAAAAATCACTGGGACCCAGAGTCCTGAGGGATGCCCAAATTAATGGCCAGATCAGTAGATCAAGAATTTTTAAAGTTTACCTTAAAGTGGCAGTCCCCAGTCATTGCCGCCAAGAGGGGGATCGTTCACCGGCAGTGAATGATGCGGGAGACCTTGAGGAGGCGGCCCTGTCTCAAGACAGTGTCGTATGCCGAAGACAGCTCAACAAGGGCAATTCCGGTCTTCAATTTACGTTGGAATCCTGACATTCGGAGTAGTTGAATGAGAAGGCATCTGTCCTCCAGGCCCATTTCTCCCAGTGCCTGGAACAGACCAGTTCCAAGGCTTTTGTTCTTGCAGAAGGCAAATAAGAATTTAGCAAGTGCCCCATTTGAGAACACTGGGTGGAGAACCCTACTGTTCAATTCCCATTTCATTGGGGAAACGTTGTAATGGTTGAGTCAATGGGCTTGTGTGTTGAGCTTGCCCTTGACTGCTGTAATGCAGAGTTGTTTCTTCTCTGCCCAAAGGAGGCTTCTGGAGGATGCCTCCTATACAGAAGAGCCTCAGGTCCCATCTGCCTGTCAACTTAAGCCTTTGCGTTCCTGTTGTCTGATCATTAGGAAGGCAGATGAGGTCAAGAGAGGAGAAAGGCATCTGAAGGCATTCCCAATGGCTCAATTCAGGCAGCTCATGTTCTTCGTGCCTTCTGTTGAAAACTCTCTTTCTTGGCAAGAGTATGATAGCATGAGGGCTCTCCAAACCCTAAGAGGCATCCATACCTATTCTCATCATGTCTGGACCTAATAGAAGCTTTATCTAAGAGCTACTCTACACTATAAGCACTACAGCAATGCAGTTGTGCTGCTGTGGCGCATCTGGTGAAGATGCTCTATAAAGAGCTCACTCCAGTCAGCATAATAAATCCATCTCTGCAAGAAGTGGTAGCTATGTCAGCGGGATAAGCTCTCCCGCTGACATAGTGCTGTCCACACCGGCACTTAGGTCAGTGTAACTTGCATCATTCAGAGGGATGGTTTTTTCTCACCACTTACCAATGTAAATTATACCAAAGTAAGTGGTAGTATAGACCTGGCCTTAATGAAGGCTCTTACATCTGCACAACTACTACAGGTTTGCTAATGAATAGCCTTAAGCCAGGACAAAGAGGGTCTGAAGATGGAAACAGAGGACAACTCCTCAAAATACTGTGGTGATATATTTTATCCATAGGGTGCCTGAGAGAATAGTACCCTCTGCGTGTGGGGGGGGGGGGGGGGGGGAGGGGAAGAGAGAAGAAGAGGACTTTTAAAAAGGATGGTATTTGGTGCTGTCCTCTTAGGGATGACAAACTTTTACTGCTTCTCCTTCAGGAGAAGATAAAGGGAAGCATAAACCTTAGGAATGGATCGTTCTATACACTGATGCACTCTGCATACACTACCTCCTCCAAGGAACACAGCACCAGGGAGACAAGCTATGTCTTGCTGAACATGTTTCCCTTGGGATACACATTAGCAGGGGAAGCAGCTCCCCGGGTTTTTGTCTCTTATCCTAGCAAAACCTCACACCCTTTCAGAATCCAGAATGTTTGACACCGGGGATACGGATACATTTATCCTGAATCACTCTGGGAGGAAGCAGAGTTGATCTTAGAGGGTTTTTTTTTAAGCTCTATTAGATGCCTTATTTTATTAAAAGGGGACCCTAAGGAAGACCAAGGCAAATCCCAGGAGCCTCTGCAGTGGCAGGGGGAAGAAGCAGCTGGCTGGTCACTAGAACTGTGGCAATGGGCTCTCTCCAAGTATAATCCCCACAGTAATTATAAGGAACAGTTGAGTGACTAATGTAACTACCCAAACATCTCATCTCATTTAGGAACACGAGTCTATGGGTGGACTAGCGCACCCCAGAAGGCAGCCCCCAGTGGGCCAGCTATTACCAGTGTTGAATGCCATGTCGTTAGAGGCGAATGACTAAGAGGATGGGGTAGGAGAGTTCAACAGCTTGTGATATTCAAAGGGTTAGGGTGGATCCCCTTTAACCAGCATCAGTCATACACCCACAGGCCCTTTTTCCATGTCCATCCCTCCATAAAGCAGAGCTGCTGAGAGAAGGTGTTTCCTGTGGCACAGAACTAAAACTGGAACTGATTTAGTTCCAGGGCTTATACAGGAGGGAGAAGTTAGGCTGCAGAAGTAGCTGAAGTGCTGGTGCCAATGTGGTAACACAAGTCAGTCCCCTGACAAAAGGATTCTACTGAGTGCAAGGGGGGGAAAAAAATGGTGGTAAAATGACAAAACTTGGTAGGTCCCAACACTCCGATTCAGCAAGGTACTTAAGCACCTGTATAATCACATAAGCAGTCCAATGGGGGGGGTGGGGAGTAGTGTAGGCCTCTAAAGTTAATTCTCACATAAGACATTCAATTTTTAGTACAAATGGGCTATCCTGGGGCAAAGATAAATCTTAGATACATAAACTTCAGTTTAAAATAAGATTTGTTCCATAATCTGATGGTCTGAAACGCAGCAATTCAGTATGATTATTTCTGCTTAAAATGAAGTTTTTACCTGGATTTTCTGAAGCAAACACTTCCATACAGATACCTGTATTAGCTTAGCTTCCCCCCTACCCTCCCCCCACAGTAACAAATACTTGTATCCATGCCCATATTCCACCCCGTGTCCAGTCTAACTGTATTGAGCCAGAGCGTCAGTTGATATAAATTGGCAGAGATTCATTGACTTAAGTGACTCTAGATCACTTTACACTAGCTGAGGATCTGGCCCTTCATCTCAGTTTTTCTATAAAATAAAACAGCATTTGCATTCATGTAGAGCTGGCTGAAAATGTTAATTGAAATGATTTTCCAATGAGACACCCTTTTTGCAAAACCAAAATTTTCTGGAGAGAAATTTTCAGTTTTGCAAAAAACCAACCAACCAAATAAATAAATAAAAATGTGTTCCGTCAGGACAAAACATTTGTAAAAAAAAGTGACTTTCATGGGAAGGGACTTCTGTTTTCCAGTCAGCTCTAAGTTTGTGCGCTTAATTTAAAGTCATGTAGCTATAATGCATTAAAAAGCAGTAACTTTACGTAGTTCCTATGAATTCTCCTTAATCCCAATGAATGTGTTTTACATCTGAGCCAGCTGAATAGCTGTGGTCAGCATGTCATGTACAACATTGCCCTATCTTCAGGAAGATGAATTTGCAGGTTTATTCTTAACGTTTCTATAAACTTTTAGAGAAGTAGACCCAAAGATCAGTTAGCTAGAGGAGAAAGTTTGTAGCCATTGTTGGGCCATACAGAAAGAGGACCTTTCTTTTCAGAACAAAATTTTATCAGGATTGGTCTATAGTTTTATAGGTACCTGCTAAAATATATTAATCCTAAAGAGGAAAGATTAAACACTGAGGACCTGAACCAGCATATTTTTGCTTCATCATTTTGTCAAGATACTCTTGCATTAAGATTTTTTTCTGCAAAAACATACATGCAAGGAAAAAAATTACAGATTAATTTAGTTAATTTGTTCATTTAGCATCAACTCTTAGAATATTTTTTTTGGATTAATTTCCAATCACCCACTAGTAGAGATTTAGAACCCGTGTACATGATTTATTAGTCTGCACCAGAGGACTGTAAGTGTGCACTAACATGTTACACACTAACTGGCTCACGTGGAACCTGTGGGTGCGCACTAAAAGTTCCTTAGTGTGCATTAACATAGTTTCATCTAATGTAGTTTACTACACTCAGGAATAGCTTTGTCAAAAATTTTGTTTAGCCATTCAGCTTTTGCAAGATATCGGACAAAGAAAAGTTAACTTCAAACATTGTTTTTCCAAAAACAGCTGTGCTGAAATTCATTGACTTCTTTTGACCCTTTCCCATTTTCCCTGAACTCTGTTCAGTCTCAGTTACAAGTTTCACTAGTCAGGCACTGTTCCTTAGGGCAGGTCTACACTAACCCCCCAATTCGAACTAAGGTACGCAACTTCAGCTACGTGAATAACGTAGCTGAAGTTCGAAGTACCTTAGTTCGAAATTACCTCCGTCCAGACGCGGCAGGCAGGCTCCCCCGTCGACTTCGCGTGCTCCTCTCGTCGAGCTGGAGTACCGCAGTCGACGGCGAGCACTTCCGGGTTCGACTAATCGCGTCCAGACAAGACGCGATAAGTCGAACCCAGAAGTTCGATTTTCTTGCCGCCGAACTACCGGGTAAGTGTAGACCTACCCTTAGTTACTCCTAACATTTTTGCAAAATATACATGTTCCAAGGATTCTGGAAGTAATTCACCTTCCCTTAAAGAAGGCTGAGGGCATAAGCAGGTTGACTGTATCCATTTAAAC
>NW_020664561.1:35831434-35924640 GCF_002925995.2 Terrapene triunguis | reverse complement strand
GTACCTTAGTTCGAAATTACCTCCGTCCAGACGCGGCAGGCAGGCTCCCCCGTCGACTTCGCGTGCTCCTCTCGTCGAGCTGGAGTACCGCAGTCGACGGCGAGCACTTCCGGGTTCGACTAATCGCGTCCAGACAAGACGCGATAAGTCGAACCCAGAAGTTCGATTTTCTTGCCGCCGAACTACCGGGTAAGTGTAGACCTACCCTTAGTTACTCCTAACATTTTTGCAAAATATACATGTTCCAAGGATTCTGGAAGTAATTCACCTTCCTTTAAAGAAGGCTGAGGGCATAAGCAGGTTGACTGTATCCATTTAAACATAATATTCTTTAATGCAAGATGGCAGGGTATTGATTTTAACTTTATTTTTAAGTGAGTTTAGTGCATGCTAAAGGTGCTGGATTGATGGCCCTAGAGACTGAAGTCCTTTATCTACAGTACAGACAGCAGTGCAAGAGTCTCCACTGTATTATAATCCTCAAGGGATGGGTCCTAAAAAGGTTGAGCCTTTTAAGGTTGTATTTACTAGAGTAGTTTGTATGTGTTATGAAAACACTAACTGCATCATGGTAAGTAAGTGGTGTGATTATTTAATGGAAAGAACACTAGAACAGGAAAGGCAAATAACTGAACCGGTTGCATTGCTCTACAACTAAGATTTCAACCGACTGTATTAAACCTGTTTATTTGGAAAGTGTACATTAGCAGTACAAAAAAGCAAAGATGACTATCTAAACACTGTTCATGGTGCAAAAGAGCCACAGGCATATCTCCATAATGTTATGAGACAAACAAATGAACTATACCAGTCAGAGTTCTGGTTATATAAGCCTTTTGTGTTTAAAATCCTCCAGAATCTTTATAGTTAACAGAAAATTACTAAAATCTTTATATCAAGGAAGTCTGTCAGGAATTTCATCGGTTCAAAGTTGTGGCAATTTTTAAACAAAGAAATCTGTTAACTGACATTAAGCAAGCATCCTTTTTTTTTTTTTAGCAATCTCAGTAATACTTCCATGTAAAGACCTTTCCTCTCAACGGTAAATACCACAAAGTACAGTTTAGTTTAATTTATTTCACCTTAAAAAGCATAGCAAATGAGCATTAAAATAACTAATTCTTAACAAGAGCTTCTAATGCAGTGTAACATTTCAACACATGATCAACCATTGCTTATTGTACACCTTTCCTAAAAGCTCCTGAGAATTAGGAAAAATGCAGGTAACATTTTTGGGTCATTTTAACAAAAATAAAAAGATTTGACAAAACGTTGATTCCTTATGTTTAGCCAAAACTCACTAAATAAACTGGAATGTTATTTTTACAGTGTTAGGTGAAAAAAATATTACTGGGGGGGGGGAGAATCAAACCTTTAAACTGCAATAGTTCTTCATAATCAGCGAGAACTGCTATGCTGTTACAAGATACTAGAACAAAAGATATAAATGAGCAAGATGACCGCTTTTTTTCAATCACTTACCTCATCATTCAGCTCTGCTATCTGATCTTTCAGTTCTCTAATATACTGGTTAGAGTCGGAGTTATTAAGCTGCCCTTGAATTTTTCCTTCTTCTTTCTGTTTTTTATAAAGAAAAGAAAAAGAAAAAGCTTGTTCAAAATCTTCATGTTTATAATACATTCAGTCTTATTTCACGAGACTGACTGAATCAGGTGTTTAAGTAGGGTGACCAGATGTCCCGATTTTATAGGGACCGTCCCGATTTTGGGGTCTTCTTATATAGGCTCTTATTACTCCCCACCCCCTGTCCCGATTTTTTTTGCTGTCTGGTCACCCTAGGTTTAAGACAGAGCTTTTCACTTCTAGATCACGGATTTAAATCTCACCTAGACAAGCAGTAACTGAAAAATGTCACCATCTGAAGATAGTACAATGGCCTTTGTGAAATGAGTTAGTTGTCACAGTTTCTAGTGATTAGCAACTACCCCCCCCCCCCCCCGCTGCCATTATCTATTCTCTGCAGAGAATAATAAGGGTCTGAAGGCTTAAATGACACACTGAATTAGTCCCCTCAGTACAGGGTTGAGGCACACAGGCAGAGCTCTGCAGAGAAGTCTGAAGAGTTAAAGGTTAGTGTATGGAAGCCAGCATATAACCAAAAGAAGTCTATGAACAAAAGGTTCATGTAAGTGTGATCTCTCTCTCTTCAATGCAACTTCTTAAAAGTAAGGAATATCAAGTTTGGGACACTTGTTAGATGCATCTTAAATGCCCATACAACAGGTTTCCACTGATCTTGAAAGTACTGTATTATCATAAGGGACTTCCTTCTGCCTTCAACTGACAAGGAAATGTAACCTGGCATTTCCTTGCTTTTTTGGATGTGTCTGGAGGATATCAATCACACTTGTCATACCTTAATCACTTTTAAATGCAGTTTTTGATTATGGAATTTCATTGCTGAAGTGTAGGAGGGCTTCAGCGAGTGTGAAGGGGACAGGGATGCCCCCAGCCCCTATGGCATAAGGGTATGGATGTGTTTGAAGTGGAGAAGTCAAGGAACCAAGTGTGTATGGGAGAGGGTTGGTAGGTCTCTACACTACCCAACTCCCTTTTGATGGTGCCTGCATTCTGGGGTGGGAGGAATCTGTCAATTGCCACATTTACTCCATGGCCAGCTACAGCTCCTAAAAACAAAGGAGTATGTTGATGATTCAGAGGCCTGAAAGCTCGCAGCACTAGAGCTCGTAGCTTCTCTCCAGAAGTGTTCCTTCCTCACTGCTTTCCAACGGAGCCAAAGTTTATGGCAGACCAATCTCCTCTGTTTGATACGCATAGCACGGGAGGAAGGCCTCCTCCCTGTGGACAGCCTGTGCTTTCAGTCCCATTAGAACAACGGTAAACAGTGGCCACTTTCACTAAGGGGTTAGTGTTCCTCATACCATCTTTATTGAAGGTATAAGCATTTTCAACCCTATTATACAATGGGAAATGGCAGCCATTTTAAATATAGAAAAATTGAATAATGGAAGAGATTAGTAACAATGAGGAAGAAGTCAATGTTGTTGAAAGACAACACGTCTTCATGTTTACATTTGAAGGTAGGAGGCAGTTTTAATGATATGGAAGTTTGAAGGATAAGCCAGTCATTTGTTAGCAAAAAGAAAATGTTATCCTTTACTCACACCTCATGGGATATAAACAGGGTGGAGCAATTTAAATTTTTTTTTTTAAGTTATTGAATTAAATTAGGCTGAGACTGTCAAAATAATTTGAAATTTGCTATTGCAACTTTAGTTCATTATAAAGGTATAATCTAAACTATAAATGCTTTTTATTAAAACACTACTGGTAGCATCTTATTTGATTTTTACTAACGTACTATAGGGAAAAAACATTGAAAATTACAGCCCTGATTCTGAAAATTTAAAGAATCAATCTTACTTACATTAATAAATAGTCATGTGTTTAAAGTTAAGCATGTACACAAAAATGTTTACAGCATATAGCACTAGAGCTATTAAAAACTTTTTAGTGGCATAAAATCACTTCAAAGCAAAATTGCTCCTAACTATTTAGTTGATTGTTTTTATACACAGGCCAAATTTTTAAAAAATAGGAGCCTAATTTTAGGCTCATAACTCAATATATAGGCACCAAAAGCTGGGATTTTCAAAAGGACCTAAGTGACTCTGGAGCATAAGTCCCACTGACTTCAAACCTGGATTGAGGAGTATAGCCTAGCTGAAAAATGCAGCTTTCTTGACTGTGGAAACTATCAGTATGTGATGTCTGTTCCAAATATAGTGGTGGCCATTTGCTTATTATTTGAATTTGTGTTCTCACAATGAGGATGTTAACAGGGCCTTGGATTTCTCTTTTTTTTGCGCACAGATGAGCATTTTAAGTGTGAAGTTTCTTGGTAGAATTTTAGGGTTTGCATCAGGGGTGGGCAAACTCCGACCCACGGGCCAGAGCCATTTTAAGCCAGCCTGCGAGCCACACCACGTGGCTCGGCCCTGCTCCGGCTGGGCACAGCGTCGGGGCCACACTACGTGGCTCGGCCCCGCTCCAGCGCTCCAGCCAGGGTGCAGGGTCGGGGCCGCACCACACGGCTCCCAGAAGCCGCAGCACAGCCCTGCTCCGGCTCCTACGCGCTCCAATGGGAGCTGCTGGGACGGTGCCTGTGGATGGAGCAGCGTGCAAAACCGCCTGGCTGCGCCTCCACATAGGAGCCGGAGAAGGGACATTCCACTGCTTCCGGGAACCGCTTGAGGCAAGCGCCCTTGGAGCCTGCACCCCCTGAGCCTCTCCCCACGCCCCAACCCTCTGCCCCAGCCCCGATTCCCCCTCCCGCTCTCCAAACCCCTTGATCCCAGCCTGGAGCACCCTCCTGCATCCCAAACGCCTCATCCCCAGCCCCCCACCCCCAGAGCCCACACCCCAATCCCAATTTTGTGAGCATTCACAGCCCGCCATACAATTTCTATTCCCCCATGTGGCCCTCGGGCCAAAACGTTTGCCCACCCCCGGTTTACATAGCCATTTTTCACTAACGATTACGAACTTAAGGCTAGGCCTACACTACACTTTTGTTGGTAAAACTTTTGTCGCTCAGGGCTGTGAAAAAAACACACCCCGACCGGCAAATTTTACTGATGAAAAGCGCTGGTGTGGATATGGCTTTGCTGGCAGCAAATGATCTCCCGCTAACACAGCCCCTCGTTGGGGGTGGTTTTATTTTGTCAGCAGGCGAGCTCTCTCCTGCTGACAGAGTGGCTACACTGTGTGGCAAGGTTTTAGCGGCACAGGTGTGCCGCTGTAGGCTGTGCCGTGTAGACACAGCCTAAGAGTATAAAGCATCCATTTTAGCATCTTAAGACTATAAAATGGGGAAAAAAGTAAAGAACTAACATGTAAATAAAGAATCTGATTTAAAAAACAATGTAAATACAGTAATTAATTTTAAAAATCCAATTTGAGTTTAAAAAAATTACCTACACTGGCTACAAATTTGGTGAAGATGGTATATTTTTCACACCAGACAAGAATGGTTGCCTCTGTTCTTTAAGTGGAAAAAACTGAATCCAGCATTAGAGGTCTGGTAGCACTTCTAAATCAAAACAGTTGGGGGAGGAGGGAAGTGTTGCTTTTTTGAAGAATTGCCAATATGAGAAGCATTCATGGAGAGCTCCTTTTAAGACATATATGAAATATTAAAAACCACAATATACACAAATACCAGGCTATTAAGATGAAGGCTAGGGTCCTGAGCTCACATTCACGTATTTTCTTCCAAACCTCTTCATGGCACGAGTTAAGAAAGGAGTCTTAAGATGCACTGAATTTTAGCTTCCATCACTTTGTCTATAATACTGATAATTATATAACACCTATAAAGTATCCACTACAGAATATATTACTAGACTAATGGCTAATCCATATACAGTGATGGGCGATCACTCGTTACTGAGTATGATCATCTTCCATGGGAGTTATGGGCCCCAAGGTGGCAAATAAGGCCAATCCTTGACCCACAAGTTCTATTACAATGAGGGCAGCTGTTTTCAGGCTCATCAGGAGGCTGTTGACCATGACTGGAAACCAGTCTCTCCTTCCTCCTGCACCTCTAGTCCTCTTCGGCTTGTCGGCAAGCAAGTTCAAAATGCAGGGGACCATCACGTAGGACTTCACTCCATTTTAAGCAATCCTGGGCAAGTGTCTCCCAAGTATCAATGTCAATATTACATTTTTTTACAGTTGTCCTTCAGCAAGTCCTTATAACGCTTCCGTTGTCCACCCACATTATGGTATCCTTCTTTCAGCTGAGAGAACAGGACCTGTCTTGCATTCGGACAACATGACCAGTCCAGAGGAATTGGTGACTGATGATCATTGCCTTGATACTGGTGGTCTTTGCCTCTTCCAAAACACTAATATTGGTGCGCCTGTCTTCCCATTTGATCTTCAGAATCTTACAAAGGCAGCATTGATGGTGCCTCTCAAAGACTTTCAAGTGTTGTCTGTAGGTTGTCCAAGATTTGGACCCATACAACAGTTTTGGGAGAATAACAGCTTGATAAACAAGAAGCTTGGTGTCTGTACGAATGTTGTGATCTTCAACGACCCCGTAAACAAGAAAAAGCTACACTGGCACAGCTCAGGCGATGCTGAATTTCTGCATCAATATCTGCCTTGGATGAAAGATTACTTCCAAGGTAGAGGAAATGATCGACATTCTCCAGTGCCACTCCATTGATTTTGATAGATAGGGCACGTAATACCTCATTTGGAGAGGGCTGATAATATCAAGAAGACTAAAGCGCTCTAAGAGTGAAACCAAGACATGCGTAAGCATCGGCAAACACATTCAGGCTCGTTTGAAGATCTGAGAGGGCAAAGATTGCGCTGTCATCAGCAAACTGAAGTTCCACAATAGACGTTGTGAAAATCTTACTCTTGGCTTTCAGCTGCTAAGCCTGAACAGCTTTCCGTCTATTCAGTAAGTGATTTCAACGCCAGCTGTAAACTTCCCAGCAATTAGGTAAAGAATGACAAAGAGTCCTGTGGCACCTTATAGACTAACACGTGTTGGAGCATAAGCTTTCGTGGGTGGACTCCAAAGAGACTGCTGAACTTCAGTTCATCTGCAAATTTGACACCATCAGCTCAGGATTAAACAAAGACTGTGAATGGCTAGCCAACTACAAAAGCAGTTTCTCCTCCCTTGGTGTTCACACCTCAACTGCTAGAAGAGGGCCTCATCCTCCCTGATTGAACTAACCTCGGTATCTCTAGACTGATTCTTGCCTGCATATTTATACCTGCCTCTGGAAATTTCCACCATATGTGTCTGATGAAGTAGGTATTCACCCACGAAAGCTTATGCTCCAATACGTCTGTTAGTCTGTAAGTGCCACAAGACTCTGTCGCTTTTTACAGATCCAGACTAACACGGCTACCCCTCTGATACTAGGTAAAGAATGACAGCAATAAAAACCGCAAACATGGTTGGAGTGATGATACAGCCCTGTTTGATTCCTGTTTGTACTTTGAAAGGTTCACTCTCTAAGCTAGTGCTGCTCAGAACAGTCACTTTCATGTTATCATGAAGCAATTTTAGGACATCGATGTCTTTATCAGGACATCCAATCTTAGAATGTACAGTCCAGAGGGCACGGCGATTCACTGAGTCAAAGGCTTTAGTTAGATCAATAAAAGCCACGTACAGTGGTCGGTTTTGCTCCCAACACTTTTCTTGCAGCTGCCGTGCTGTGAAGATCATATCCGCAGTTCCACAACATGGTCAGAAACCACTCAGACTCTGGTAAAATTTCTTCTGACTGGGGCAGAAGGCGGGTTGCAAGGATCCGCGCCAGAACTTGCAATGGCTAGGAGGGAGATACCACGAGAGTTTCCACAATCCACTTTATCCCCTTTCTTGAAGAGGGTGACAATCAGGGCAGCCCTTATTTCACTGGGTATCTCCTCCTTTATCCAGATTTTAAGGATAAGCAGGTAAAGCTGCCGAATTAGCTCTGGCCCACCATTTAAAAAGATTTCTGCAGGGATCCCATCTAGACCTGCTGCCTTGTTCATCTGCATGGTGACATTGTGTACCTCATACAAATTGGGAGGGAGGGGGCACTAGAAGCAAATCCCTCTATGACCATTTAGGGATGAGCTTGGAGACACCCCCGCCCCCCCCACATATACAGTATTTATCTACCCACAGAATAAGCAGCCATGGAGCCAGAAAATGAGATGAAGGCAGCTCCTCTAGTCCTTCCTGCATCAATGCAGGGCTGTTTGGGGGTTAATGCTTTTGCCAGTCTAGTTTTAGAGGCAACCCAAAGGGCAAAAAAAAAACCAAAAAACCCAACACTCCCTTTTATGGCAGCTTTAAAGTGTTCCTGCTATTTCTAATATAGATAAGTAGAAGTTTCAAAATTTTACTTTCCTCCTTTGTTGGAGGACTGATGCCCCAAAGTGGAAGGAGTAAATAAATAGGTTGAAAGGTGGGAAAGCCCAATATCACTCACTCCCACTATAGATCAGGAACAGAACCCATTAGAATCAGGCCAGTGTATTTCTAGAGTAATTCCTTGTAATAGAAGGAGTACAGAAAAACAAATTCAACAGAAACGATAATCTAGTGTATAATTAAACCACATTGACATTATATGGAAACAAAGTGAGAGCTCTGTTTGAAAAACGGCTTTGTGAACATGACACCTTATTCAACGAATCTGCTTACTTCAGTCACTAAGGTGAGTTTTTGCTACTTTTCACTCCTGTGAACATTGCAGAGCAAACTCAGCTATGACAGAATTAGCTGATTCCATTCCTTTGTGGACAAACAGAATTATTTACTGAATTCCAATCAGTTACACCTCTACACAGCTCTCACTAAGGGCACAATTTTGCCTGCAGAATTTTCATTATTGGTGATGCAAGGGAAGGAAAGATGCCAGTTTATCTTTCAGATTTCATGGTGTCTGTAGAACTGGCAACTAGAAAAATATTCATACACTGAATACATTTGATGTGGAAGTAGTTGACTTTGTGGGGTTCCCTGTGTGCCATTTTCAAGTGTCACTTTTCAGAGAAAAATGATGCAACTTCCCCTTGCAACACAAAGCACTAGAAGTTTGATGTTGTTGCTCTTAGTGGCTGTAATAAGTAACAGATTAAGTCTAGATTCAGCAGTTTATGAATTGCAAGGACGTAGGGAGGGAGAAACAAAGCTGGTCTTAGGACAAGGTACTAGAGCCTTCCTTCATGACTGCTGATGTTCTCTCTAAATAGCGATGGAGAGTTTATTTTCATTCGAGTTCTTAGTCACGTAATGTACCACTAAGCTAATGTCACTGAAAATAGATAGCAATGTATTTAAACATTTTGAAAATAATTTACCAATATTAGGGTTGACAGTTTACATCACCAATGTAACTATTTAAAGCTACTACCTCAAAAGTACCACCAACTTGTTGGAAAACATTTTAGGCATTACGTAAGAAATTACAGTCATGATCAGTCTAAACTAAAAAATTCTTACCAAAATTATCTAGCCTTAAAAAGACAGTAATAATCTAGTTTAACCAATGAATCAGTGGCATAAGTTTATGAAGTATAAAATTGTGTTTAAGTAAAGATCTGATTTATAGTTTGGTGTGATTATAAAAGCCTCTTACTCAAATTATTTTCTCAAAAACTAGTGAGATCTCACTAATATGCATTTTATGCAGAAAATAAATTTAAGTTTTTAACTTCATAAAATGGATAAATTGCTTTTCACTATTCAGAGTGATTTTAAGATTTTTTTTCTTTCCCTTATGTTGAGCTCAACTATTTTCTAGCCATTTCCATATGGTAGCTTCTGATAAGCAGGATGGGGTGGGGAATGCAACTAATATTTCTGAGGGTCCTGATTTCAGACTAGCGGTTAACAGGCTTCCTATTTTAAGGCAGCACAGCTAGTGTCAAACTAAAGGAAAAGCTCAACAGAAGACAAAGGTTCTTAGTATATCTGTGTTTAGGATGAGATGGAGCTTTTGCACCTTAAGATTTTTTTTAAGTATGATTTGAGCATATGCTGATTTTTTAAACCCAATAAAATGTGTCCTATTTAAATCTTAGGCCTGGTCTACACTACGAGTTTAGGTCAACTTTAGCAGCGTTAAATCGAATTAAGCCTGGACACGTCCACACGACGAAGCCCTTTCTTTCGACTTAAAGGGCCCTTTAACCCGGTTTCTTTACTCCACCTCCGACGAGGGGATTAGCGCTAAAAATCGGCCTTTGCGGATCGGATTTGGGGTAGTGTGGACGGAATTCGACATTATTGGCCTCCGGGAGCTATCCCGAGCAATCAATGTCAGAGTGCAAAAAAGCACAATTTGAATGAGAGGAGAGGTGGCGGGATGAATCGCGGGCTGAACAGAGCAAGTGGCGGGCTGAAGAGATAGGTGGCGTCAGCTTGCAGACAGAAGGCCAGAGTCGATGCTCCGGCTGCTGGAGCATCAAACTGATATGCTCCAGCGTATGGTTGAGCTGCAGGAAAGGCAGCAGGGGCAGAGACCGCCGCTATAGCCCCTGTGTAACCAACAGCCCTCCTCCTCAAGTCCCATTGCCTCCTCACCCAGACGCCCAAGAACACGGTGGTGGGGGCCTCCGGCCACCCAGTCACTCCACCCCAGATGATTGCCTGAGCATCGGAAGGCTGGCCTTCAATAAGTGTTGAAGTTTTAAAGTTTTAAACTGCAGTGTGTCCTTTTCCTTCCCTCCTCCCCCACCCATCCCGGGCTACCTTGGCAATTATCCCCCTAGTTGTGTGATGAATTAATAAAGAATGCATGAATGAGAAGTAACAATGACTTTATTGCCTCTGCAAGCGGTGCTCGAAGGGGGGAGGGGAGGGTGGGGTGGTTGGTTTACAGGGAAGTAGAGTGAACTGGGGGCGGGAGGGCGGGCGGAGGGTTCATCAAGGAGAAACAAACAAACAGAAGTTTCACACCGTAGCCAGGCCAGTCACAAAACTGGTTTTCAAAGCTTCTCTGATGCGCACCGCGCCCTGCTGTACTCTTCTAACCGCCCTGGTGTCTGGCTGCGCGTAATCAGTGGCCAGGCGATTTGCCTCAACCTCCCACCCTGCCATAAATGTCTCCCCCTTACTCTCACAGATATTGTGGAGCGCACAGCAAGCAGCAATAACAATGGGGATATTCTTTTCGCTGAGGTCTATCAGAGTCAGTAAGCTGCGCCAGCGCGCTTTTAAACGTCCAAATGCACATTCCACAACCATTCAGCACTTGCTCAGCCTATAGTTGAACAGGTCCTGACTACTGTCCAGGCTGCCTGTGTACGGCTTCATGAGCCATGGAATTAAGGGGTAGGCTGGGTCCCCAAGGATCACGATAGGCATTTCAACATCCCCAACGGTTATTTTCTGGTCCGGGAAGAAAGTCCCTTCCTCCAGCTTTCGAAACAGACCAGAGTGCCTGAAGACGTGAGCATCATGTACCTTTCCCGGCCATCCCACGTTGATGTTGGTGAAACGTCCCTTGTGATCCACCAGGGCTTGCAGCAGCATTGAAAAGTACCCCTTGCGGTTTATGTACTCGGTGGCTTGGTGCTCCGGTGCCAAGATAGGGATATGAGTTCCGTCTATCGCCCCACCACAGTTTGGGAATCCCATTGCAGCAAAGCCATCCACTATGGCCTGCACGTTTCCCAGAGTGACTAGCCTTGATATCACCAGGTCTTTGATTGCCCTGGCAACTTGGATCACAGCAGCCCCCACAGTAGATTTGCCCACTCCAAATTGATTCCCGACTGACCGGTAGCTGTCTGGCGTTGCAAGCTTCCACAGGGCTATCGCCACTCGCTTCTCAACTGTGAGGGCTGCTCTCATCCTGGTATTCTGGCGCTTCAGGGCAGGGGAAAGCAAGTCACAAAGTTCCATGAAAGTGCCCTTACGCATGTGAAAGTTTCGCAGCCACTGGGAATTGTCCCACACCTGCAACACGATGCTGTCCCACTGGTCTGTGCTGGTTTCCTGGGCCCAGAATCGGCATTCCATGCCATGAACCTGCCCCAGTAACACCATGATTTCCACATTGCTGGGGCCCGTACTTTGTGAGACGTCTATGTCCATGTCAATTTCCTCATCACTCTCGTCGCCGCGCTGCAATCGCCTCCTCGGCTGGTCCTGGTTTTGCTTTGGCATGTCCTGGCTCTGCATATACTCCAGGACAATGCACGTGGTGTTCATAGTGCTCATAATTGCTGCGGTGATCTGACCGGGCTCCATGATCCCAGTGCTATGGCGTCTGGTCTGAAAAAAGGCGCAAAACTGACGGAAGGAGGGAGGGGCGACTGACGACATGGCGTACAGGTACAGGGAATTAAAATCAACAAAGGTGGCTGTGCATCAGGGAGAAACACAAACAACTGTCATACAGAATGGCCCCCCCCAAAGACTGAACTCAAAACCCTGGGTTTAGCAGGCCGTTGATTTCACGGAGGGAGGGAGAAGCAAATGAATACATCTGTTTTTTAGATCTTAAGCTGGCAGCAGACGGTGCAGCATGACTGATAGCCCTCGGCATCTTCTGGGTGCTTGGCAGAAGATACTGTACTACGACTGCTAGCCATCATCGTCAAGACGGTTCAATAGGACTGCCGGCAGGACTGAGTCTCCAGGAGACAAAGCATGTCTGCCCAGGTGCCTCTGATTGAACTGGAATACGACGATGATGGATATAAATCGTAATACACCATCTACTGCCAAAAGGCAAGGGGCTGCTGCTGTGTAGCAATGCAGTACCACATCTGCCGGTACCCAGATGACATATGGTGACGGTGAGCTGAGCTGAGCTGAGCGGGCTCCATGCTTGCCGTGGTATGCTGTCTGCACAGGTAACCCAGATAAAAAAGGCGCGAATCGATTGTTTGCCGTTGCTCTGACGGAGGGGGAGGGGCCTGACGACATGTACCCAGAACCCCCCGCGACACTGTTTTGCATCATCAGGCTTTGGGATCTCAACCCAGAATTCCAATGGGCGGCGGAGACTGCGGGAACTGTGGGATAGGTACCCACAGTGCAACGCTCCGGAAGTTGACGCTAGCCTCGGTACTGTGGACGCGGTCGGCCGACTTCATGCACTTAGAGCATTTTATGTGGGGACACACACAATCGACTGTATAAAACCGATATCTATAAAACCGGCTTCTATAAATTCGACCTAATTTCGTAGTGTAGACATACCCTTAGAAGATTTCATGAGAGAAAACGAGTCATTTACACAGATGCCCGTAACTGACCAAGGATTGTGCAACTGTCCTTACAACTTTACAATAGCATGTTAAATTGTTCTGTATACATCCTGGAGATTCAAGGACCACAACAAGGACAAGCCAGTACAGATAGACCATGACTACATTGAACTGCTTAAAGATTCACAACAAGCTATATCTACCAAAGATTTTTTCCTTCCTCCCCATTCCCTCATAAAAAAAGTCAAAATTATCTGAATTATCTTCTGTTCTGATGATACTCTGATATGTATGCTCAGCTGCTATCTTGATGGGGGAAAAACTTTTATCTTACCAAGTTCCTACTGCCATTGCAGAAACCAATGTAAGGCCTAATTTTTTCCACTAAGTTGTCCTTTAGCATCAGCAAGGCTCCAAGGAAGATCTTCCATAAGTGGTTCAATTGTTTCCACAACCGTGCAGTTTCAGTTGGGGCCTTTAACTCAACATAAAGTTGTGCTTTATAAGCTATAGTTTTGTGACCACTCCACCATAGTGTCTTCACATTTGACATTTCCCCCTTCCCCCGCTCCCCCCATCTCTTATGAAATTATACTGTACATATATTTGTATCTTGAGAAAACACCTAACCATAGCAAGGCTAAAACCCATCAGCCATTGTGTCCAGGCAACTTAGGCTACTGCTTACACATCATAATTCTAGATAGTGTCATCTAGGCTGTGACAGTGATCTAGCTGCCACTGAGAAAATGAGATTGGTGAAGATACTACCGTGTGCCCCAGAGGTGGTCAAACACCCTGAATCTCCAAACATTCGTTGACCTACAGATGGAAGTTGCACAAAGGCTTTACCGTGGGGTCTTTACTGCAATGCTCTAGAGAAAAATAAAATTGTTTATCAGCTTTGGCTTCGTAAAGAGACCTTATTTTGGGGAATTAATTCCAATCTTTAATACTGATCTTTCCATTTAGTTCCTAGTCATGAACTATGCTGAAAATTTATTGTTTGAGAAGAAGTGGTAGCTGTAATAGGGACCTGAATTAATGCTGAACTGAAATAGAGAGATAGGGAACTGAGGAGGTTGAAAAGGACACGGAAATGGGACAGGAACTGAAAAGAAAAGTGGAGCTATAACAAGTACTGAATGGAATTGAAACTAAGTTATGGACTCCTGATAGTAACACTTCATGAAATTTTCTATGTAGGCTATTCTCCCCCACAATCCACAATTTAAATCTATTACAAGGATTTGATGCCTTAGTGCATTTACCGGTGTATCCTTCTCAAATTAGTAACTAGAGACAGATCTGGATTAAGCACTAGGCTCAAATTGGCCTTTGCCTAGGGGCCAGGTTTGGGGGTTTTTTTGCGGAGGGGATGGGGGGGAGGGGAAGAACTAGATAACGTGATGTTACCTTCAGGCTGAAGAAACAGACTGCCGTCATGAGGCTGCATGCTCCTGATGAAGGAGGTTGCTTTAGAGAAAGTAGCAAATTCAAGGCTGCTGCTACCCCTATCCACTACAAGCAGGGAAGAAGAAAAGCATGCCCAGCCCTGCAGCCCTACTGACCCCATACCAACTAGTCCAGGCACCCCCACCAGGCATAACCTACCCCATAAGAGGTAAGTACCTGAAGATGGGGTCCTGGCAGCCACCACAGCTTCAGGATGGTGTGCCCATCTACTTCAGGACTGGAGAACTAGGCTGCTACCACAGCAATTTACAGGAAGAAGAGGACTCTGACTGGAGAAAATGGCTGCTGCACCCTCTGGCTCTCACTATTGGGGGTGGGGGTGAGGAGAACCTCACCTAACAGTTTGCACTGCCTACTACTGCTTTTGCTTCTCTAATGAGCCAAGTTCTCCCTGATCTGCTGCTGCCGCCAATCTTCATCCCACTCCTGTGGTATGATCAGCTGGTTTTATAACTCTTAAGAGAGCTGATTAGTTTCCAAGTGTTTGACACTTTGGAGACTGGATAGTGCCTAAAATCCAGTAGGGTATATTGTGCTAGGAAAAGGGAAGGTTTCTAGCCTGTGGGAGAAAGGAAGGGGTCAGACTCTTGTCTCGATTGGATGCAGCCTGTTCCCTTTCCCCCCAACCGAACCCTCTCAGCCTGGGAACCTGCTGTAGTTATGGTAGTTCAACTATTGAAGTTGGAAGAGAACTAGAACACTGAGGGAAACAAGGAGAGCAGAAGGCTATTGGCTCATAGTGAGAAGGACAAGAGCCCAGTAACATTTTGTTCTCAGCCTTTAGTTTAGAATATGTATACAGTTCCTGAGTATTCTAATGGTTAAACACTGAACACATTTGAAAAAAATCAAACAGTTCCCAAGTAAGATTTTCAAATGACAGTTTAAACTGGTGTGTCTGACCTTCTGATTTCAGAGGAGGACCTATCAAGACCAAAGAAATAAGGAACACTTTTGTTGGTTTAGGATATGAAAAAAAACAGAACACAGTAAAATGTTCTTTTGCTGAAGTTACACTTGTTAGTATGTTTCATTTGGCAAGTCTTCTATAGCCAAAACAGTTAATTTATGCTCTCTTAAATGGTATGAGCCTAAGAACGGTCATAGTGGGTCAGACCAAAGGCCCATCTAGCCCACTGTCCTCTGACAGTGGCCAATGCCAGATGCTTCAAAGGGAATGAACAGAATAGGGCAATCAAGTGATTCACCCCGGTTGCCCATCCCAGCTTCTAGCAGTCAGAGGTTCAGGGACAACTAGCACACAGTTGCATCCCTGACCATCCTAGCTAACAGCCATTGATGATCTATCCTCCATGAACTTACCCGATTCTCTTTTGAGCCTAGTTATGCTTTTGGCCTTCACAACACCCGTTGGCAAGGAGTTCCACAGGTTGACTGTGTGTTGTGTGAAGTACTTTATCTTTTAAACCTGCTGCCTATTAATTTCATTGGGTGACCCCTAGTTCGTGTGTTATGTGAGGGGGAAAATAACACTTCCTTATTCACCTTCACACCATTCATGATTTTATAGACCTTTACCATATCCCCTCTCAGACATCTTTTCCAAACTGACCAGTCCCAGTCTTTTTAATCCCTCCTCATATGGAAGCTGTTCTATACCCCTGATCATTTTTGTTGCCCTTCTCTACTTTTTCCAATTTTAATACCTTCTGAGAGGGAGAACCAGAACTGCACATAATATTCAAGCTGTGGCCGTACCGTGAATTTATAGTGGCATTATATTTTCTGTCTTATCTTTCCTAATGGTTCCTAATATTGTTAACTTTTTTGATGGCTGCTGCACATTGAGCAGATATATTCAGAGAACTATCCCCAATGACTCCAAGATCTCTTTCTTGAGTAGTGACAACTAATTTAGACCCATCATTCTGTATGTATAGTTGGAATTATGTTTTCTAATGTGCATCACTTTGCATTTATCAACAATGAAGTGTGCCCAAAAGCCTAGACAGTAGATATTCTTTTTTTAAACTAGATTTATAAAAAAAGTGGTGGGGGGTGGCTCCCTAACCACCAGCAAGCTCCCTTTATATTCAGTGACTCTCTGGCTGTGGGTTTTTGTTGTAATATTTTGATCAAGAATTTAAATTATTTTTAAAGTTACATTTTTAATAGCCCTTATAGCTGCAAAGAATAACTCAAATGTGAAAAGGGGTAAACGGTCATCTCTGGGTGTCTGCAGAGAGCTAAAAGCTGTTAATTGTCACCATCATCCATGGTGTTAACTCTGAAACCTAGTTAAGGCCATTTAGGGTTGATTTTGAAAAGGAAAATAAGGAAGTTAATTGAATTTCAATGGGAGTTGGGCATCTTACTTCCTTAGGCTCCTTTAAGAATCCCAGTCTTCGCTCTCAACTTTTTGTTAGCTACCTCACTGCTTAGCTTGGCAGAAATATCCAAGCTCATGCGCTTATCTCACTTTCTCAACTGTCTGCTACCCAGCTACCAGAAGCTCTAAGTTTCCCAACATACTAAAATGCATCTATGATTTGTCAATACTACTGAAAAATAGTTTAAACTGTGCCCCAAAGCAGAGCTTGATGGCAAAACACAAGAGTACTATACTTACTAGTCATACTAATTTTCCAATTTAATTCAATAAAAAAAACTTAAAATATACCTGAAACTACCACAGATCCAACTCCATACCTTCTAGCAGTAGTAGTCCTCTGGGCTCTTTGTTGCCCTCCTTTTTAAAGTCCTCACCCTGAAATTCCTGTACCTTGGCCACAAAGATTGTGACCATAGAACTTTTGATGAGGCTTCCTTCAGAAGCCATCACCACCTATGAAGCAACAGAAAGGGAGCATGCTGCATCCACCATCTTGCCTGGGGCTAAATATAACACTAGCTCAGAACTCTCAGTTCAGCTTCCCATGGTTCTGTGCTGAAATAAAGTCACAGTATTAAATGCTAAGTGTCTTTTTTAATAAAAGTTTTTTTTTGTTTTGTTTTTTTAAATAGAGTTGCTAGTTATATCTGACAAACACTATCTTTTCTTCACTACAGGGCTGTTTCAGAATTCAACTTGTGCATTCTAAATGGAATCTTAATGTTTGAAAGGTAGAGATCACACCATTAAAGGAAATAACAGAAGCAATTAGTAATCTCTCTTCATATAGGTCTCAAAAAATCTAAAGTTATACATAGGATGTGGGTTTTTCTTTGGGAGTACTATTACAGAAAATCTGTGGTGTTAGTAGAGGTCATGACACAAAGCACAGTATCTGGTCTCTAGGCAAGAAATGAGTGTTATTTTAAACACTATACATTTATAGGACAACTGAAGACCAATCTACAAAAGACAAGAGGCAATCTACAGCAAACAATTTTGGCAAGCAATGTGTATGTTATCAGGACAGTGAAAGGGTTTAAAAAAATATGAAGTCTAAACATTTTTAGGATTTCGGTGGGGTGTTTGTTTGATTGTTTTTTTTAAGAACCTCAGAATGTATGCTCAAATATCAAATTAAACCTATGTTGTATCACAAGGATAGCTGAATGCCAATGAATGAACCCCCCAGGAGTGTTGCCTCTGCATGTTCACACTTGTGGGATGCAACCTCCACACTTCCTGGTGCTGCTGACTTGGGAGAATTCTAGAAAAGCAATGCCCCTTGGTGTTGCAACAAGCATTCTCTTGTGGCACTGACTGTCAGAAGCCAATGTTACAAGAGAACCAAGAAGCCTCAGCCACCACAATTCCTTCTGCTAAACAGAGTCCCATTAGATGGTGTCTAAGCTAGGTATTTTCCCCTCCGCTAGGGGGGCTGAACCAATGTTGAAAATCCCTGTGTGGATGAGTCTCTGGCTCCAGAGGACATCTGATGCATGTTGGCCAGATTCGCTTGGAGCAGATAACAGAGTCAGTGCTTAGGACAGTGTAAATAGCCAGCAGTTCAACCTACACTCCTACCTGAGAGTGTATCTGCACCACTGCCATCCTATAGATAGTGGAGGCATGAGAACTGGAGTCCCATGGATCTAAAAGGAGGCTGCTGGCACAGTGTTCTCTTGGTCCTCACTTTTGGAATTCTTTTCCCCGCTCTCCCCCCTCCCAACCCCAATTTGAAATGAACACAGTTTAACCTAAACCAGGTTTCTTTGTATATTGAGACCCACACAGATGGGCTCCTTAAAAGCCGGATTTTGCATCAGCACAGAAAGTTTGGCACTGAAAGGCTCACTTCCCAGCACTAGTGATGAAGCCTCTGTGCCCACCCAAGACTTAGATTGTTTCTCATGGCTGAAATGTCAGATTTCATCACTGATTTGCCTGGCTTTCCCTGACCTTTCCCCAAAGGCAAGTGACCAATCTTATGTGGGATCCTGAGACCATGTTTATAAGGCCTTTATGGTGGGGAAGGCACATAGCCCCTACTACCTATTAGTGAAGGTTCAAGGTGTGGAGAGACTGAGAAAGGTAGATGTGAAATGTGCAAAAGAAGAAGTTTAAGATAAAAATGCTTTACACAGCTACCTCTGAGATGATCAGAACACTACAGTTCCTCAGATCACTATATGAGAATTATTGAATCAATAGCAGCCAAAAGGAAAGGCTCTTTTGCCTTCTAAAATGTTTTTACTGATTTAGAACTGTCTACATAGCAGTAATCTGCCTGACCCTGACTTTCAGTCACCTTGGGAGGCTTTTTAAACTCTTGCTGTGTGGTGAAGAGACACTTTGCATTAGAAAATGTAAATGAAGTTTATTCAGAAGGGTAAATGTGGTGACTAGTGGCCTTTCAGTGACTTCAGGATGACTCATTCTAGACTTTCAAAAAACACATCATAAACATGCACCGCTATTGATAAGAGTAAAAAAGTTTCCTGTAATTTGAAAAAGATGGAAACAATTTCTTTACTTAAGTCAGTACTTGGAAAAGTTGTTAAACAGAGGTCACAGAAAGGCTTTATTCTAGAAAAACAGTGTTACAAGTTTAGACTGCGGAGGCGAGCTAGCACAATCATGGACTTCCTTTACAATTGTTCTCAACTGAGTTTTTATGTGGATGGGACAGGGTAGATGCAACAAAATTATTTGAATTTGCCTAGAAGTGAGCCAGGAGAAAGCAGTGTTGCCCACTGTCCAGATTGACCTAAAGGGTGAGTTCTGACCACTAGTTTTTTTTATTATTAATTATTATTATTATTATTATTAAATGAAAACTATTATACTCAAACCTAATTTTTCTTATTTTTCACAAGCTCAGACGCACCTTAGATACCTCACAAACAGGTCATGATTCCTTCCCTGAAGACTTTATAATCTAAATTTAAACTGACAAGTGGGTGGGTCAAACACAAGAGAGGAAGCAGAGGTAAGAAGAGTGGCAAAGGTGACAATTCATTTACTGGTATGGATCTTGTCAGTTTACTTTTTTAATCATTTCTTGGATTTAAGTCCACACTGTTAGACAGAGGCTAAATTTTATATTTGTTTTCAGTTCTCTTTAAAACTGGAGTACTCTGAGTTACACAGAAATGAAACAAGGAACAGGTTTATATGTCTTTTGCTTAGGAATGCCTGTGGAATGGATTATTTTTTGCTCTTAAATGTGTTCACTCAGACTAAAACCCTCAAAACCTACCAACATTAGGAAGTGAATGCCTTAAATGATCAGGGAAAACTGCATTGCCGGTTATTATGAAATGTACCTAAATATCCTATTGGTTATAGAAAAATAATCAAAAGCTATTTTGTTAGACAATTATATCCACTGTTAAGTACTAGAATTTTGCATTTCCTTTTATCTACCATTGTGTTTAACCTAAACTAAAAGTGATCCAAAACAGTGATTTAAATTTAGCACTGTATATGTACAGTCAGATCAGTATTAGTGTGGGTGTAGTGATACTTCATATGTATTACAAATTTAACACCAAATGTCTTGCACTTGCACCTAGGAAAAAATTCACAGAAAAATGCATGATTTAGGTTAAACATGATTATGGCCCATGTTGGTCTGACACTTAATCCCTAGAGTTTCTTAGAAAAGCACCCCTCCCCCTCAAAAGGAAGAGTATGTGGTAACCTGACTTCCCCCCTGCATTTTTATCAACCCTACAACACTGCCACAAGCGTAGCCGTTTGTGATGCTCTTAGTTAAGTGTAATCACTTCGTTTTAGAGACAGACACTCCATAAACGCCTGTTATCCAGAGTGCACTTTAAGACTTGAAATACAAGTAGTAATATCTTAAAGAGGAGTCAACCTGAAGGAACCTCTTGCATCCCTAGGTTAGGTCAGAGCAATTATGACAGGGTTGGAAGTGACATGCAAGAGAACAATCTTAAGAGGACACAAGGAGGCAGATCCTTCTCCACAGAGAAGTCTCATCTCTCTATTATAGGTCGGGCAGTAGCATAGCTTAGTAGTAAGGCTGCCTGACACTTCTAGCTGTAAGGCCCTGTTTTCATGAACTTTTAAAAAACTTTAACAGAGGTTAACCGTTTGGAATGAAATTTTCTATGTGGGTGTCTGCCTCAAGCTGCATCTATTCTGGAAAATTTCAGCCAAAACAGTTCAGCAGTTAAGGACAAGACTAGAGAAAATTACCAGATTTTCCAGTGGCAAAATTCTGGAGACCTTCTCTTGGGAAAGCTCTAAAGCACGGCCATGATAGAGCAAAGATTTGAATTTTGGCAGGTAGTAGCCTTTGTATCAGGGATGTGCCTTTTGTCATCCTTGTGAAAATCCACTCAAATTAGGCCAATGTATCAGACTTTGAAAAAATTGCAGCCCACACATGCTCTGTGGAGACTTGCTAGAGGTTTACAACTCACTGAGCATGCTCCATTCCCTCACAGCTCCTAATGTTAACCACACTGTGTGCACAATTCCCACAGAGCAAATGGCCAGGCACTGAAACTGAACTGTGGCCAGGCAACAGAACTGAGAGATGGCAGCTTGTCTTCCCTGTATTCTCAGTGACCCCTCTGCCGGCAACTAGGCATTGTGGGAGAGGAACCCACCTGACAAACTCATAGGGAACAAAGAACCAGACCCAGGATATTGTGGGGGAGTAGTTGGCACAACAAGCCTGGGGAAGAGGCTGGGACAAAAAAGAGAAACTAGCAGGGCAAAAAGGCTGGGACTTGGAACCAGTTGGTGGAGGGATTAGAGATCTGACAAGGAGCCAGGATGAGCATGGTGATTGGCTGGGAAAAAATTGGAACAAGGAGCAAGGGGAGGCGAGGACACAAATCGGATGAGAAGCCCAGGGGTGGGCAGGAGAGGCAGGCAACTGCAGACCAGGGAGTGAACTGAGTTAGCTAGCCCAGGCAACTGGGGACAAGGAACTAGAGGAGTGGGGAGACTGGGATGGAGTGTTCGGAGAGGTAATATTAGGATTTGCCACGCAAGAAAACTGGGACTGCCCAGGTGAGAAGAGAATGGGATGAGGAGCCAGTGGTGAGATAGAAACAGGGACAGGTTGGAGGGAATGGATCAGAATGGGTCAAACTTGGGTAAAATGGCAGAATAGTCTGTGCCCACTAGAGAACTCCCCCAAAGCCTAGAATCAAGTCCAAGATTCCTGAGTCACCATTCCTCTGCTGGCAGCAAATATCCGTCACTCACTAGGAGGGTCTTCTCCTCTAGTGCTGGTCCACATAGAGGATAAGAATCTATTTCTGCTATCAATTACTCTGTTAGTTCAAGTGGCAGAAGTCTGTGTCATGGATCTAAAGGTTCCTACCCTGCTGGTGAACCATGTAGGGGTCAATATGATGCCACATGATTGAATTGGTCTCTTCCAATTTTCTTTTTTAATAAGATAGGAAATTAAACACAAACTATGTTAAAAGAACATTAAGGTTGTAAAGTCAAGCACTCAAAAGTTAAGAAATAAAACAGTATGTGATAATATAATCAGAGACTGCATCATAATGCACATGCACAAATGGGCCAAATTAAGATTATGTATACAACCTTAATTCTCACATTTCTTAACTTTGGAGTGCTTGACTTTGCAACCTTAATGTTTATATTTCACAAAAAACAAACCCTACATTAAAATAGATCTGCAGCTTCCTAAAGGCAAAACTTCTGTTTGTTTTATTTGGGGCTGTATGTTCTATAGTTCACTAGCTCTAGAAATAAGCATTTATTCGCCAGTACTATTCTATTGGTTTTTGGTTAAGGTGTTCTGAAGGCTTTGGGTTCCCAAAGTTCCCAAAGTAGTAAGTTTTGAGCATAAGCTTCATTATTGCTACCAAGTACTATCTTTAAGCTAAATGTTGTAGCAGTGTTGGTCCCATGACATTAAACAAGGTGGTTGAGGTAATATATTCTACTGGACCAACTTCTGTTAGTGAGAGAAGTTTTTGACCTGCACAGAGCTCTTCAGGTCTGTGTAGCTCAAAAGCTTGTGTCTCAACAGAAGTTGGTCCAGTAGAATATATTACCTCACCTACCTTGTCTCTGCAATATCTTTAAGAGAAGTTATCTGCTCACAAAACTTCATATGTTGAAAACTTCAGCACAATCTAGTTAATCACAAATGAGCATTTTAAAATGTCTATGTCCTAGATTTATGTTAGAGAAACTAATATTTCTACTTAAAGAATACAAACTCATGTTTAAAGTGATTTGTCTGTCCTTAACCAGGATATGACAAAACAATGGCCAAATACTGAAACAGTTGCATTTTGTATTTCAACAGACTGTTAATAGGCTCAGTAGCACACAAAGGAAACTGAACAGAGCAAGCTTGAAAAAATTAGCAACTCTGACTGTCAGACATGACTAAATAGCTTCATATCATAAATGGATTACAAACAGAAGAAAACATCCACTTTCCTTATTTCTGAAAAAAGTGAATGCATCTCCTTGAAACAAGCCACAGAATGCTAACAGTAAACATCAACTAGGTCTGCTAAAACAAGCTCATTACTTAACAAGTATTTTAATATAGCTAAATGCAAAGTTGCACATCTAGGAACAAAGAATACAAGCCATACCTACAGAATAGGGGACTGTATCCTGGAAAGTGGAGAGACTGAAAATAATTTAGGGGTGATAAGGGACAAGCAACTTAACATCAGCTCTTAATGTTATACTGTGGCAAAAATGGCTAATGTGATCGTTGGATGCATAAATAGGAGTAATGAGTAGGGAAGTGATTGATTCTGTATATTGTTAGAGATTCTAGAACACTGCATATAGTTCTAGTGTCCATATTTTTAAGAAGATGTTGAAAAATTAGAGAGAGGGTACAGAGCAGAGCCACAAAGATGTATGAAGGCTGGAGAAAATGCCTTACAATGAGGCTTAGACAGCTCAATCTATTTATCTTATCAAAATAAAATTGAAAGGTGACATGATTATGTTGTCTATACCGTCTCTGGGAGAAAACACCAGGTACTGAACAACTCTTTACTCTAATGGAGAAAAGCAAATAAGAACAATGGCTGGAAGTTCAAGCCAGACAAATTCAAATTAGATATACAGCACAAGTTTAAGACAGTGTTTAACTACTGGAACAACCTACCAAGGGAGGGTGAATTCTCCATCTCCTAATGTCTTCTAATTAAGACCAGATGCCTTTCTGAAAGAAGATCTGCTTTAGTAAAACACAAGTTATTGGGCTCAATATAAAGATAACGGTGAAATTCTACAGCCTTGTTATGCAGGAGGCTAGACTAACTAGTCCAGGGGTCTCAAACTCAAATGACCACGAGGGCCACATGAGGACTAGTGCATTGGCTCAAGGGCTGCATCACTGACACCCCACCCCCCGCTGCCCTTGGACCCGCCCCCACTCCACCCCTTCCATGAGGCCCCGCCCCTGCCCCGTCTCTTCTCCACCTCCTCCTCCAAGCGGTTTTAATAAAAATATATACACTCAGTAAAGCCCCCCCACTGCACTGGGCTGCACCACCACTCCACCCCTGCTCTGCCTCTTCCAGGGGTGGCAGGTTTGTAGAAATTTTGGTGGTGCCCAGAACCTGCCCCCCCCCAAACTCCGCCCCCACCTGCTTAAGGCTCTGGGAGGGAGTTTGGATGTGGGAGGGGGTCTGGGGTGCAGGCTCTGGGATGGAGTTTGGGTGCTGGGTGCAGGCTCTGGGCTGGGGCAGGGGGTGGGGGGTGCAGGCTCTGGGATGGAGTTTGGGGATAGGAGGGGGTGCAGGGGTGAGGGCTGTGGGGCTGGGATGAGGGGGTTGGGGCATTGGAGAGGCTCAGGACTAGGGCAGAAGGGCAGGGGAAGGGCAGCCTGCCCTGGCCCTAGTGAACGGGGGCACTAGGACCCTGCGGCAGCAGGTGATGCCGGAAGCTGGCAGAGCGGAGCGGAGCCAGCGTGAGCTGCAGGCTACGGGGCGGTGAAGGGGCAGCAAATGAGCCCAGGGGACACTCGGGGGAGGTGCGTGGGGGCGGCAGGCAGGGTCGGGGGAGAGACCCAGCCCCAAACATTGGGGAGCAGCGAGCAGGGAGCTTAGCTGCCACATAAAATAACTCGGGGGGGGCAGGTGTGAGGGGAGTTCAGCAGCGACAGGAAGTAACGGGGGGGGAGGAGGTGCACGGAGCCCCGCGGGCCACATGCGGCCCACGTGTTTGAGACCCCTGAACTAGTCCAACTGGACAATTCCTGAACGCATGCACCTGTGCAGCAGACCTGCTCTACAAAATGGCATTCTCCATGCAGCATGACCTCACATGAACTACATGTGAGGTCACGCTGCATGGAGAATGCCATTTTGTTTCTGTATGTGGCCTGCAGAGATGTTGCGCAACTACGCATGAGACTCACGTCACTGAACATGATGATCCAAAGGCCCCTTCTGGTCTTAAAAGCTATGATTTAAAAAAGCTGATAAAAATGCATTACACCTTTTTTAATAAAATGTTTGTTAGTACATATGAAGAATACATAGGAGAAGAGATTGACTAAAACTCAGCTATTTTCTTGCTATCTTGTTTCAGAGATAAGTAAAATAAGTATTACAGATGAATTGCTTATCTATGCATTTCTAAGGCACTTATCACTATAGTATCTGGGCACAATGCGATAAAACAGATGATTGCTCTATCTTTCAATCGTTTTTGTGCCTATTGTGCTTGAGGAAAAATATTCCTGGTAAAGGACGCTTCATAAAGGCTCTGTTTGCTTTGTAGGCTGATGTGTACAAATAAAGTTGACATCAGCGTCGCAAAGAAAATGAACAAATGCTGTATAACTCTCATACAGACAGCAAGACAAGAGTGCAGTAAAGGAATAAGTTGGGATTTTAAAAAGAGTTTGGATCATGTAAGTATAGCTAAGGAAAAAGGATACAGTAGTTGAGGGATCAAAGGGAGAGAAAAGCTTGGCCACCATAAGCTAAAGAGAAATGTTTTGAAGGCAACATTTCAGAGGAAACGACTAGGAAGTTGTTTGGGAACTTAGAATTCCTAGCTGTACAGACAGACTTCCTGGCTGATATTATGAAGTTGGTGCTACGAAATTGCAGCATCACTCGATGACTTTAAGTAAATATGGAATCCACTATGGGCTGGCAGGGCTGTGTTACATCGCTGCCAGCTCAGGGACAATAATGACTTGGTAGAATGTAATGGTCACCTATCCAGGTGGAAATGCCTGAAGCAAGAATATATTTAAGCCAAAAGAGATTTCTCCCAATTTGTTTGCAGGGGTGATGAAAATGGAGAAAGTGGAAAGTTACCAGCAACGTGACAGAAAGAGGCGTTAAAAAAAAAAGATTCACAGGGGAAAAGATCAGCACAAAGGAAGAGGCAAGAGGAAGAGGAGCTGGGGGGGAAGAAGACTCCACATTTCAGAACACAAGCCTGGACAGCTCCCAGAGAACCCTCAGCCCAAAGTATACTTTGGAGTGTTGAGGAAACTCAGGCAGAGAAATACATATAGGGTTTTCTTTAAAAAATTTAACGTAATGGTAAGGCCACGTGTCTTCTTTGCCAGAAGCGTGTTTCTCAGTTCAAATCTTCAAACTTGCAGCATCATTTCGCTTCTAGCCATGCACATATGGATCAAGAATTATCACAAGGTTCTGAACTCCACACTTTAAAACTGAAAACTTTGAAAAAAACCAAACAGATGTAGAAGCCCAGTTCTTCACCAGATTTGCCAACCGATTGCAGACTGTAACATTAGCCTCCTATTATGTGGCCTGGCACATAGCCCATGTGAAAAAGCCCTACTCTGAAGGAGAGCTTCTAAACGTGCCTCACTGATGTGATTGCAATCCTGTCACTAGAGAATGAGAATCTATCGAAGAAAATTTCTGGCCTGTAGCTTTCACGTCACACAACAGAATGCAGAATCTCCAACCTGAACAGTGACATTGAATCGCAGTACTTGCAACTTCAGCAGTGAGAGTGTTTGAGCATCGCTTTGGATGAGTTGTGCCATGCACAGGATAAACCTTATTATCGGTATGTGTCCACACTCTGTCTGACTACTGTGTTGTAAGGGAAGAACTCCTCGATATCGTGTCACTAAAGGACAGAACTCGTGGACGAGATCTAAAGGAGGCATTGATGTTGGTAGTTGCGAAAAGCCACTTGCCTTTACAGAGGCTCACTGCCATTGCAACAGATGGGGCTCCATCGATGTGGGGATCTGCAAATGGATTAGTAGGGCTTTGTAAATCTGATGAGAGCTTTCCTGAATTTTGGGCATTTCACTGTATTATTCATCAGGAGCAACTGGTATCTAAAAATCTCAAGTTTGATCACGTCATGAAACCTGTCTTGCACATTATGAATTTCATTCTCTCAAATGCACTTAATCAGACAATTTCAAAATCTAATTGAAGAACTGAATGAAGACGACTCCCCTGCCGATTTGCCATTTCACTGTGCAGTTTGATGGCTCTCGAGAGGTAAAGTTATTTCCTGTTTTTTCAAGCTCCTGGAACCAGTAAAATTGTTTACAGAGGAGAAGCACAGAATACATCCCGAACTTACAGATCCTGGATGAGCTCTAGACTTGGCATTTCTTGTAGACATGCTGCTGCATTTGGATAAACTAAACGTGACTTACAAGGAAAATTCCGGTTGCTGTCTGATCTAGTGCAAGGCGTATTTGCGTTCGTGAAACAACTGCAGTTGTTTCACAGACAAATGCTTGAGGGAGAGCTGAGACACTTTCCCTCAAAGTCACAACTTTAAGCCAGATCTCAGACTCAGACTCATAGACTTTAAGGTCAGAAGGGACCATTATGATCATCTAGTCTGACCTCCCGCATGATGCAGGCCACAAAAGCTGACCCACCCACTCCTGGAATAATTCTCTCCCTTGACTCAGCTGTTGAAGTCCCCAAATCCTGATTTGAAGACTTCAAGTCGCAGAGAGTCCTCCAGCAAGCGGCCCCTGCCCCATGCTGCGGAGGAAGGCGAAAAACCTCCAGGGCCTTTGCCAATCTACCCTGGAGAAAAATTCCTTCCCGACCGCAAATATGGCGATCAGCAGAACCCCGAGCATGCGGGCAATATTCTCCAGCCAGACCCGCATTGACCATTGATACTAATTACCTGCGATGGCACATTATTGACCTATTGACTAAAATCATGTTATCCCATCAAACCATCCCCTCCATAAACTTATCAAGCTTAATCTTAAAGCCAGAGAGGTCTTTCGCCCCCACCGTTCCCCTCGGAAGGCTGTTCCAGAACTTCACCTCTCTGACGGTTAGAAACCGTTGTCTAATTTCAAGCCTAAACTTCCCGACGGCCAGTTTATATCCATTCGTTCTCGTGTCCACATTAGTACTGAGCTGAAATAATTCCTCTCCCTCCCTGGTATTTATCCCTCTGATATATTTAAAGAGAGCAATCATATCCCCTCTCAGCCTTCTTTTGGTTAGGGTAAACAAACCAAGTTCCTCGAGTCTCCTTTCATACGACAGGTTTTCCATTCCTCCGATCATCCTAGTGGCCCTTCTCTGCACCCATTCCAGTTTGAGTTCATCCTTTTTAAACATGGGAGACCAGAACTGCACACAGTACTCCAAATGAGGTCTCACCAGTGCCTTGTATAACGGAAGCAGCACCTCCTTATCCCTACTAGAAATACCTCGCCTAATGCATCCCAGATCAAAAGAAGATGCAGCAGAACCCCTAAAATGGAGCACAACTAGATAAGTGAGTGTGATTAAAGACCTTAAGGACAGTTTTGAGGAAAGATTCCAAGATTTGCAGCAGAAAAGACCTCAAATCAGATTTCTGATTGACCCTTTTAGTGCTGAAGCCCCCTTTAGTCACTGATGAAGCAACATGCCCGATGGAAATAGAACTTTTGGAAGATGACAGATTGAAAACTGTTCAGAAGACAGAGGAGACCCTTACTTTCTGGAAATCTGTACCAAAAGGATCAATACCCCGACATCAGAGATGCAACCCTAAAAATTATCTCTAGGTTTGCCTCGACCAGTCTTCGTGAATCTGTTTTCACAACACTCAAACATGTGAAATACAAGCATCAATCCATTTTGACAGACAGCCACTTAAGAGAACTGCTGCAGGTGAGCACAAATGAACACAAACCAAACTTCAAGGGAATTGTTGAAAGCAAAGATTTCCAGAAATCCCACTAAGTAAAAGGTTAAGTTATTATTGTTAATTATACATTATAAATATACATCAACTTATATAATGAGAGAGAGAGAGAGAGAGAGCGAGAATATATACAGACCCCATATTACTGTGGCTCTTTGGCAATGCACATTGGTAAATTCTGGTTCCTTCTCAGGCTCAGGTTGGCCACCCCTGACTTAGACAACTGAAATGTGGGTTTAGGACAATGCCTACACTTCTGGCCCTGGCAGTAGAATTGGGCCAAACAAGAAAGGTGATTTAAAAAAAAAGTTTTAGTTGGATTCCAATCTAAAAGGTTTTCAATCTTTGAAATATTCAGTGGTACTTCATATTTACATTACATTGACAAAGTCAGCAAAGGCAAACAGACAAGTTAGAAGCCAAGAGGAAAAGCATGGCTCTCTGTCACTTGCATGGAAGCAATAATTAACATCCCAGAAGTCTATTTGACAGAATGCAAGGTCTTTATTTCTAAAAGGAAATATTCAACAGTACAGCATTACCCAACATTAGAGAAGCACAGCCTTGTGCTTAGGTGAGAAGGAAAAGGGAGCAAATAAAAGGGATAATGCTAAATAAGGATGGGGCCAGTACTATGTTACACATTTAGCATTTACAAGTGTTATTTGTTACCTGGATTTCTAGTTCAGCAATATGCTGCTGGAGTTCTGCCACAGCTGCTATGCTGTCTGCTTCACGGAGTCTTACTGCCATCACTTCTTCCTTGTTCTGAAAAGAGTTGAATAGGGCTAAGCTGTAAAATCAAGAGGTAACTTTCTCTGATGTTTTGGGTTTGTGAGGGGGAGGCTCCCTGAGCCCAGGCTCCAGCCTAAGCCTGAACACCTATATAGCAATTTTACAATCCTGCAGACTGAGCCCAAGCCAGCGGACACAGGCCAGCCATGGGTGTTCAGTTGTAGTGTAGATATACCCTAATTTATTCCTAGCAGATGAAACTTAAGATGTGGCTCTTCCTCCCTGTCCCCCTTCCTTCTCTACTCTTTTGTTCTTTGTCTTCCCTTTATTTGGGGGATGGGGGAAGAGGGAGAGGAAGAAATAAATAAGTTATTTAAGATTTTAATACCCAGGAAAAGGACTAGATTAAGAGTACAAGTGAAGTCTTCTCTTCATCCACAGAAGTGATATAGCATGGACCGTAACACTGCAAACCAGTGTACCTCAACAGTTGGCATGTAAAGCACACCCCTAGCTGTCAAAGGCTTAGTCTCCATAGTAATTCAAACATTGACCTCCCAGTGCTAACAAGGTATCCATCACAAGAGTCCATGCCCTCTCACCTGACTCATTTCACATAAGGCAACTGGTAATGTTACAACCAAGCTGGGTATCTGTAACAGTGACAAACCAGTAGAACTAAAGTCCTTTTAATCAAGCACCTGAGCCCTGTATCCCAGATATGTTTTACGTGTTTGCCATTCTACAATACAGCTGTTTGATATTCCAGTTAATAAGAAAAATTGAAGTTTAAATAATCTTTTAGTTAAATATTGTGGGGAATGGAAATTTGGAGATTGTCTCACTTCCATTAGAGTTTGATGCTTGGTTTTTTCCAGCTATTTGAAATCTGATAACTGTGCTCTAGTTCTATTTTAGTTATTGGGCCTTTGATGTAAAGGTAGTGTCAAAATCAGACCCATTTAGATTTTGAACTGTACTTTTTTTATTCCGGAACAGTCATTACAGTAATTTTCAAATTGGCCTTTTATTTGGATCTTGTAAACAAAGAACATCAGTTGTTTCCCATCACTGCACTATTAGAGCATGTTGTGGACTCGATTTTTCCTTTTGTTACTTGACTATCACTTCTATAGCCATCAATTCAATTAATTTCAGTTTTTCCGTAGTTACTAGAAGATTGCTCTTTTTTAGTCTTTGTACTCCCTCTTATTTTTTATATTGTAAAGTGTTTTTTCTAAATTCTGACTTTCATAATAACTGTGGATCTGTTCTAATTCATTAGCTACCTATATTTTTCAGAGTGATAAAAACCGTAGCATCAAACCAACCTAATGCTACGGACCAGACCTCATATCTAATTCAGACTGAGGGCCGAATTCCACGCATGCAGGGCTGCTGGGTTACTTTACCTTAAAGCAGAGTTTAGCCCTAACAGTACTAGTAACTGGATTCCTTTTAATCTGACTGTGCTGATTACTAACAATTCAAGCTGACTCATCATAAGGCCCTTGAATTGTTGATCAGATATAAGAGGAACACACTGACACTTCAAATTCTTGATAAAGTTTGAAGTGTTCATGGCAAGTCGATGTATCTGAGGTTCAGTTCATAACTATCTGCTTTCAGTTAAGGTGAGACATATGATCAACTTATTCAAAATGAGACTAATACACTGATCATACATAGCAGGTGATTTTACAGTTTCATGACAAATAGAGGAATGAACAATGGACCAGCTAACTTCTCAGAACCAGAAGATGCAGCATCTTCCACTTCAGCAGTGGGAAGTGTGCCAATAAAAAGTCCTAGCTCCTTTCATTGAGCAGCCTCTTAGTCAGAAGCTGCATTCTTGGAGAAATTCAAGGAATTAACTGCAAAGCAATATCATCCAACAAGGAAATAACACTACAAAGGGGCTATTTCCCCCCTGCCAGGAGACTGGCCATTAGGCCAGGAGTCTAAGATTTGGGGGGGGGGGGAAGAGAGAAGAGGGGTGTCAAGGTTTTTCAAGAAAAATTATCCTGACTGCATGACTTTATATACTTGAAAGTCTTTACATTTGCTCAGATATACAATTCTCTTAATTAGTCCTAATATTACACGTTTCTGATGCAATACGTTTTAGATGAGAGGATACGATCCCAGACAGGTGTACACAGTTTAAGAATTTATATCCAGGAGCATTCAACTTTGTGAATTACATGGAAGGGAGGTCTAATTAGGTAGCTCTTAAAACACTGGATGGAGGAACATGAAGGAAGAGATCAACCCTATAAGGTTTGGACTATTAGTGAATGGTTGCCCACTGGACTATTTGACACCACATTTCTGAACATCCATAGTATGTTAAATTTTCTAGCTTTCAAGAGGGTTGGGCTGATGTCGCCCAAATATGAAAATCATTTAGGTAGGACTCCAACCAATTTCAAAGCATCTATTGTCAAATTAACTTACATTTGGGGAATGAAGATCTATGTCACCATTTCAGGTAAGAGAATTAACAGAATCCTTGAGGACTTCATGTAGCTTTTATTGTTCTTTCCCCCCGGCACTGGGGCCCCCACATGTCCTCAAAAAAACCCCTTAGTTTTCAGTGATGGCCATAGCAATGTTAATCATACCTATCATTCCCAAACACTACAACAGTTCTTATACCTTCTAGTTCCTTACATTGACATATTTTCTTTGGTTCAGAGCATTTCTGCTTGAACCATGTCTATCAGGCCCCATCTATACTTTTAGTTGATGTAAAATGAAAATATTTAAAGCTATAGAAACTAGTGGCCTTGAAACAACAATGGAAAACCTCCCATTTTATTCCAAAGAGGTTGTATTGATGACAGTTGTGCTAGTAAGGAAACTCCCAGATTGAGTTTGTATACAGACATGGGGTGTTTCTGGTTACCCAGGCAGATATAATTTTAAGATCTCTTTACTTGGCTGAAAGGAAAAAAAAGTCACCACACATGCCTGTCCCTAGGGAAATTAAAGAACAGTTTATGTACATGGGAGACCCATTCAGTTCTCACCTGGAAGAATGAAGATTGAGGCTTTGAGGATGTATTAGGTTGTTACTGGAGGGGAAAATGGGTGGGAGAGACAAATCTGAGATCTCTCCACAAAAGGTAATGCGAATATGAAAAAATATATTGCTTGGGGGGGACTTGCAAAAGTTTCACCTTCTCTGTGTGCATTAATTTTTACAAGTGAACAGAAAACATACCAGAAAATGTAATAAGCAAAGTGCTATTATAAACCTGGTTCTAAGAGGTTTTCGACTACAAAATGCTGCTTTAAATAAGTGCTTGTATTCTGGTAGCAACCACCCAGGCTTTAGCTTGCTGTCTAAAACAAACATACACTGTGTGAAGAATAGGGATACAATCAAGATTATATAAACAGCACACGATGCACATTTTAAAAGATAACTACACTCAACTTCCCTTCAACCTATGCATTATTACTTGACTAACTTTTTGTAAGTATCATGAAAACAGTGGGTCTTGGAGGAATACAAGGCGGCAATATTTGCCCTTAAAGATCAGTTCAGGAAGGGCATTCCAAGCACAAGGCTGTGTGAAAAAAGCAAGAAAAGTTGGAGGTGCAAACATAGGGGCAATCAAGGAGGGCATTGTTGGCAGAGCAGGAGACAAGAGGGACAGAATTGTGAATGGTCTTAAGGACTGTACTAGAAGCTTAACTAAATGCTGTGGAAGAGGGGGAGCAAATGGAGGCACTCAAGAAGGTGTGCGAGATGCGTTTAGAATAAAAGACAGGGAAGATCTTAGCAGCTGTGTTGTGAATAGCCTGGGGATGGATGATGTGGTTGCCAGGGAGGTCACAGAAGTCACTGTAGTAAGATCGGAGATGAAGAACTGAACAAGAGGTTTACCTGTATCAACTAAGAGGGGAGGCACACTCAGAAGTGTTATAGAAAAATCTGGATATGTGGGACAAGGCAGAAGGAGTCAAATATAAACATCTAGGTTTATGGGCAGTAGGAAAGATGATGGTATTGTCAACAGTAACAAAAAGGATAAGGGGGAGAGGTTTGGAAAGTAAAGATACGGAGTTCAATTTTGCCCATGTTGTGTTTAAATTGTAGTGACACATCCAAGATGACGTCAGAAAGACAGGCTGAGATGTGGGCTAGGTTGGAAGGAGCTGATTAAGAGAGGTTTGAGAGTTCTTTTCCAATCAGCATACACATGGTAGCTGAAGTCATGCAAGAAGCCAAAAAAGATGTAAGAGGAGAGGTTGGTCAAGGGAAGAGCCTGTGTGACTGCTCGCAAAATAGGAGGATTCACTGAGATACAATGAAAGAATGATCAGAGGGTAGAAGAGCCAGGAGAGGACACAAATACCCAAGGAAGGACAAAATGTCAAGAAAGAGCAAGTAACCAGTTTTATAAGCAAGTGAAGGAGAATCAGGTAGAGAGCCAGAAATTCTGGCCATGAAAGGAGTCATTAGAGATCCTGGTGAGATTAATTTCAGTGGAATGGAGGGGCCAAGTGGAGCTAGAAAAGAGGAACTGTAAGCAACAGTGGCAAATAGTGCCTTTGAGTTTAGAGATTAAAGGAAGGGAGAGGAAGTAGTTGGAAAGGCTGGTGGAATAAAGGGACTGCTTCTTGAGGATGGAGAGACCACAGCATGCTTTTATTAAGGGGAAGAAGCAAGAGGCAAATCAGGGAGGAGTGGGTGTGGGGACAACAGGAGGACAGCAGGCATGACAGATTATATCAGTGATAGGATAAAGGAGGAAAGGATTTTGGGAAAGGGGAAAGAGGAGGGAAAATTAAATTAACTTGCTTAAGTAGGACTCTCCTAAATCACAATGATCTATTAATACAAATTGCAAATAAAAAAACAAACAAAAAACCCCACACATTATATGAATGCTACTATGCAGGATTCTGTACAAACAATCAGCTATGGGGCCAGTTCCAAGTTTACATTCAAGGTCACGGTTCAAATAATGCGCCAGAATACCAAATAGAATCAATTTATTTGCACCAAACTGAGATTAACTTCATATTAACATTATCTTGACAGATCTCAGACCATCACAAATGTGCATTTGTGAAGCATGTTGTGATGTAAGCCTCATACACCTCTCAGGGACTAATGATTATGAACCAAAATTCAGGGTCTAGCCAGGATCATAGTCAGTGTTTCCACCTCATTCACTGGCCACAAGAATTATACTTGACTAACACATAGTCCCTGCTTGCATTGAGCATCCACTAGCCGCTCATCTCAACCCATTTTAGAGCGAGGTTTTCCATGCTAATTATCCAGATGAGGATGGATACAAACTTAATCCAGATTCTGGATTAGAGGATACTCAAAGTGCTCTTTTACTTTATGAAAAGGATGAGGATACCCCACTTCTTTGCAATATTTAATAAAGATTTGATGTGATTAGTAGTATCAAACCCTATGAAACAAGAATTTACAAGTGGGGAAATGTCATTACTTATACACTAAAATGCCACCAATATATAAAACAGTTGTGAACATCTAGTAAGGAAATCAACATATGGAAAGCAATAACTGATTCAGCATTAGTAACCAACTCTTATGTAGAATGAAGTGCTGATTCTAGTCAGAATGAGATCTTGCATTTAATATTCAGTGGGCAGATCCCTAAAAAACAACTTTCATTGGCTTGTCAAATTCCAATACCCAATTACCTGTACACTTAATTTTAGGTCGCATCAGAAACAAAGGAGGCTAGCAGCAGTACAATGTAAACAGCAGGAAAAATGAAAATCCTTTCTAAAGAGATGTTGAATGTCCTAGGGGAGAAGGACTACAGTATATCTAAGAAATGGTAAGCACCTTAAATTAAAATCAAATGAAACTAAATAAAAAAAACCCTTCACTAGCAAAATGAAGTTAATTAGGAGACAGAGGTGCTGAATACACACTACACTTCATAGTTTAGGGTGATTAAAGTTAGGTCAGCATAGTTTAATTGACTAGATTTCTGTACACTAAACTGTATTACCCTGAAGAGAACACTTTGAAACATGCACAAATTTCAGTATTTACAGGTTTGTGTGATATTGTAAGAAAACTATACATATTAATAAGGATGTAATTTCATCACTGGGATCTAGTGACAGTGATAAAACCACTCAAGCTTCACTCTTGGTTTATGCTGTCATCAGAACCCTTTGATGGAATTACAGCCTTACATACACTTGGGTGCATGTTATTTCTTATTATATGCATACATTTTGAATAAGTGAGTGTCATTTGAGACATTTTTTCTTGAAATATTTTTTCAACTTTGCCCTGTATGAATGAATCTGGAAACCATCTGGAACTCAAGGGTAAATATAACCCATTTACTTTTGCTAAGGCAAAACTCAGATATGTTCATGAACAAATTTGGAAGCTGATGCAGTATATGAACACAACAGTGTACAGCTGAAGGTTTAAGATGTTAGTTTGATTATTGATGTGCTGCTCATGCTAGTCTTTTGGGTTATACTAAAAATGGGCACACACAGGATTTTAACTATATTGAATATTTTCAATTTACTTTACTAAAGGAATCCTACCACCCATGTGTACTGAAAATTAATTCAAGACACGCTTTTAACTTCTGTTTTCAGCTTCTGACACGTAAAAACTTTTTACACACTTGAGCTGGAACAACTTTTGGTTTAAATAGTCTCACTTTTAGGTGAGGGGCAATGATAACTTTGAAGTATGGTTTTACAAGGAAGTTACTAAAAGAGCCTCACAAGACTCCATGTTTATGGTCTGACTGCCATACCAAATTTGCACAGTTCAGAAAGAAAAGACAGATTTTTTTAAACTAAAAAAGTGCAAACTGAACCTGGGATTTCAAAAAGTCAAGCCAGATTCTTTCATTCCTGTGCATTGACCACAATGAAGAGGTCTGTTCTACCCAGCCTTCTTGGAAACAGATTGACCAATTGTAGACACTACAGAAAGACAGGCTGCCACTGGACAGTGGGTACTGTCACACATACCCTACCCTGGGGACATGTCCCCTTCCACCCTAATTCTACCTTTGTGACCCTTCACACAGCTATATTGATTCTGCTAACCAGAATTAAGGTACTACAAACTTTTGTCATGAATGCAATCAGATATGTCTGAGTAAACCATGTTCAGAGTCTGCTGTGCAAGTCTGTGCCTTTTATGCATAAGAACTGCACTTTAAAGTAAGTGACTATCAGAAAAGTTAACCTTCACAGGACCACAAATTAGAGAAGGTTGTCAACCCTCCTTTTGGTGGGTGGTAAATCCAAGATGTTACTAATTCACTAGAAGATGTAAAGGTTTGCTTTTGTGAGCTTTGTCATCTATAGAATGTTGAAAATATGGATCTGATTGTAGCAAGTAAGACAGAAGAATGTGAATATATACTGCGTACATGAATTGTGTGCTCACGATGCTGGTTACCTTGCACTCAGTCTCTGCTTGTTTACGTTTTGCTTCACTCAGCTGAGCAAGAAGCCCTTTGTTCTGCGCAGAAAGATATTGCGCCTTTCCTTGTAGATTGGTGACCTCTTGCTCCGCCCTCCGTAAATGGTTACTGTTGATGTGGTTCTGCATTTATAAAAAAGAAGTGTGTCAGAAGAGGTCTTATCACACCTACCTAACTAGACAAGGAAAGCACTAACATTTCTCCCAGTAGACTTTTTAAAACCGACTTGTAAATCCTGTTTATATTTACAAATTCAGTAAATCAAAAGGTTGTTTTATTGAGCAAAAAGCATTCCAAGTTTTGTTGCAATTAAAAATTGCTCATCTTAATGTTTATTTTGAATGATGCAGCTACATCTGGACAGAGTATACTCAGGTACCGGGCAGTCTAGTGCAACATTTCTCAAATGCAGCCACCAGGAGGTTTTCATGTGGCCACAACAGCCTCCTGGGCAGTGATTGGGGGGGAGGGGGGGCGGGGAGAAAAGAGCATCAGTCCCTCCCACTCTTTCCTTGTTGCTCCTGGATGCGCAGCACCCTGCACTGCCTCTGGGGAGTGGTGGGGCACAATGCTGCAGGAGCAAGGTGAGTTCTTGACCCAACCTTGGGGGGAGAGGGTTTCGGCGTCAGGCTCCAGCAGCAGGACTTCAGGAGCCTGGCCGTACAGCCCTGGGCTGAGAGCGCAGGGCAGTGCGTACTGACCCCACCCCACCCCCGCCAGCTCTGGCCACATGGCCCTGGCCTCCAGCTGAGTGACTTCACCTCCAGCCTCTGGTTCCAGCTGTGTGGCAGCAGGCATTGGCCCCCAGCTCCAGTCCCAAGCTCCAGCTGCGCAGTGGCAGGTGCCAACCTGCAACTCCAGCCGCGCGGCTCCAGCCCCTGGCGCTGACCCCCTGCCCCAGCTGCACAGCAGCAGGCGCCAACCCGTAGCTCTGTTCCCGAGCTCCAGCCATGCAGTGGCAGAAGCTGGCCCTGAGTGCTGACCCCGGTCCTGGCTGTGCAGCAGCGGGTGCTGGCTCCTGGCTCCAGCCACGCAGTCCTGGGCTCTGGCACCCAGCTCTGGCTGGTTGCCAGGCGCTGACCTACAGCTCGGGCTACGTGGCAGTGGGCTCCAATCCCTGGCTCTGGCCATGCAGTTCTTGTCCCCAGCTCCGGGCTCTGGCCATAGGCACTGATCCCCAGCCCTGGCTGCATGGCAGCAGACACCAGGCCATGGCTCCGGCCACATGACAGTTGGACTTACCCATCCCCATCACCCCCGCTGCCTCCCATAGCCTCATCCATTCCCTCCCGCCCCCACACCATTGCCCCGGGCCCCCACTGGCTCCTCGGCCCCGCATCCATCCCACCATCGCCTCTGGCCCCTGCCACCTGCCCCAGCAGCCCCCCCATCCAGAGCTTAATGGGTCCTGGGGCTTGCTGAGAAAAGTGATATTAACAAACATGCAAGTATCACTTTTCACAGCAGACTTACTAGCTAACTGTGAAAAGTGATACTTGCATGTTTGTTAAAAATCACGTCACTTTTCATAGCCTCCCACGTAGCTACTAAGTGTGCTGTGATATTAACAAATATACAAATATCACTCCCGAAGGGGGAAGCAGCATTATTTTTATGATTGAGTCTACCAAAAAACCCTACAAATATAAATTACAATGATTTGGACGTGTACCTGTGCATATTTATTTTTCCTAAAGTTAATTAATTATTTAAGAAAAAGAAGTGTCAGTGTGGCCACCAGTGAGGGTTGGTGGCCGCACTATGAGGCCACCAAAAAATTTGTTCAGAGAACACCTGGTCTAGTGTATATAGAACATTAACTAAAGTATGTTAGACACTGAAAGGCAAAGTTATATTTTTGCATATAAACAGACTCTATATGTTTATACAAAATTATATATGAACCAAATTATTGTATGCTGTTATCTTCCATTTGAACATCTATATAGAAGCACTCAGGAAATAACCTCACTTCAGTGTATTTGTGATTGTTAGTACATGGCATATGATAAAACAGGATAATTATGCCCCCTGCTGATTGAATTAAAAAACGGATTAACTGAAAAAATAATTTTTACAATGCCAAGTTAGTAACTTGTCTGAGATTTTATGAAGCTTTTTACTCCATCAGTGGCATGTAACAAGTTCTAACTGGTGACTCTGGGCCAAATGCTGGGTGCATAGTCAGTTCTTTACACCACACCACCATGTGTCCCACCTCCTGCTTCCTGGGACAGCAGGGAATGGTAGTGGTAGGGCTGAGATGCATTCAGAATGTAAAATGTATCTGGTTTCTCCATGTGTCAGTTATGTTTGAGACTTTTTCCATGAGAGGATTCCCCAAAAGCCTATTGCAAAGCCTTCACTCCTCTCCTCCTTTCAAGTAACAGAAGTTCAGTACTATGCTATAGTGTCAACAGAAATTTCAGGAACAAATAAGTGTTCGGTGAAGTGCACATAATACAGGTTTTTTTGCCAAGTGATGCTCCCTTATTCCTTGGTTATAGCAGAATTTAAATAGGTAAACAAGTTACTCTTCTCTCTTCACAAACACCCCAGCCACATGGAATTTATCACAGCTAAAGGGGCAAAATGTTGGTGCAAACTCCTTCCTAAATACTGGCAGCACACAGCTGATCTGCAAGGATCCTCTGGCCAATTCAGGAGCCAGATTCATGGGTTATGAAAGAAGGTCACCGTCAGGCAAAGCCACATAGGCAACTCCCAAGGGGAAGGAAAGGAGCAGATAGTATTTTTGTCAGATAAGGGCCTGTTAAATTTAACAACTAAGTGTATTTTTAAACCATTGTTGTACTAAACTAGGACTGTAAAACAACTGAGATCCATACATATTGACCCAGCATGGTGAGTTCATTGCTTAACAGCAAGGTGGGAAGTTTAGAAAGGTGAACTTCATATATTGTAAGTCTTGAAAAGTGGAAGGGAATCAAACTGGAGGCTCATTCTTAAACAGTCTAACAGCATGAAAAGCATAAAAAAGTGTTGTACTGTCTCATTATGCTACTGTCATTGGTAAAGGCTATCCCTCGGCATCCCTAGGTGCCAGCATTCAGTTTGGGTCACAATAATGCTTAACTCTCTGCCATCTCAGTACTAGTTTTCAATAACGTACCTGCGTTTCCATCTCCATCATTCTTTGTTTCATCTCTTTTAGATCTGCCTGACTTTCTGCTTCTCTCAATCGGATTGTCATCAATTCATCTTGCAGTTCATTCACAGTGTTCTTTCTGGATGGATCTTTCCATCTTCCAGCAGTGCGAGCTAGATGACGCTAAAATAATTTATAATGGGTTTTTATCTATATCTATGGACTCTCCTAAAATACTATTACCTCATCTGCTGAAGAATGAAGTACTTCCCAATCCACCACAACAATTTTGAAGAATCAAACAGAAGACTAATATAGCATTACAGTTCATCAAAAGAACTACAAACAGCCACAAGGTTACATAGTTACAAGAACTAAGAGATGGTGGCATGGGGACAGGAATTTTCAATTGGGGCAATCATGAAACTGAAAATATATTCTTAAACAAGAGAAGTTTGAGTATTTCAAACACCTGAATAGCAAGATTTTGCTAAGTTCCAACCTCTACTTGCATTCACTGAAATAGGATCTTTAAAACACTTGTTCTGGTGGGAGGTATACAAGTATAAAGTGAAATTTGTGGCATGAGGTAGAAAGCCCTCATCTACAACTTGGATCAATTTTACATTTTTAAAGTAAAAAACGTATTGTGGCTCCCTCATTTAATATGCCATTTCTGTACAGCTCCAGTCACCAATCTCCTTTACCCATTTCTCAGACTTACATATTCAATTGTCCTGCTTTATTCAAAAATATTTAAGTTTATCAAGAGGTTTATATCCATACCTGCCAGTGTTCCTCCAAATCCTTGACTTGCTGTCTAAGTTCTTTTAGGCCCATCAAAGCTTCTGCTTCTCTCAACTTCACTGCAATCAGTTCTTCTTGGAGTCTGGCAACATTATTCTCATCAGGTAAAGAACTGTTCCTCTGCAGCAAAGAACACCCTCTTAAACATTTAATTGAAGAAGTGTGCATTTAGGAAGTTTTGTTCCAAGATCACCTGGAGTGATCACTATTCCTGATGCACCTTAAGATGAAATGAAAAGCTTTAAAGCTAAATCTGAGACTGTAGATAGAATAAAGTATGGATTTAAGTTAGACAAATAAAATTTAATGCAATACTTAAAAGGCAAGTATTACTAAAATTACATACCAAGATTTCAGACCTCCTGGCCTCTAGATTTCTCATGCTGGAGTTAATGGCATCACTAAAAAGCAGGGCAGGGAGCTGGATTGCTTACACTGTCTTTGGTATTAATAATGCCAACAAAAATGCATGGAAAACAAATCTGAAGGTTTTGAACTCTATTTTTGCTAGGTAAAGTGAAGGAGGAATAGATGTTATACCATTACGGTGATTTTTGGCCATTTGAGCCTACACATCTTATTAATGAGATCTCAGATTTTAATTTTTGGAAAGTTTGTTCATCTTTGAAAAAGACAGAAGAAAGTGATGTTGAAAAAAGAAGGGTCAATGAAGATTCAGAATGGCAGCTGGGCAAGGAAACAGATGAAATAACAGGGACAGAAGCAGAACGTTACAGGACAGGAGAAAAAGGAATAAGTCTGGGGGAAACTAACCAGAAAGAAGAGTAGCTGGTAACAAGAACAGCTTGGAAAAAGTTTAAAAATACTAACGTGGAATTACTGAAACAAATTAAAACAATAACCAAAAAGTGGCAGGAAATTTAAAAAAGAAATCCACCTCAACAGGAGCATCCCTGCTCATTACATTGCAAATGTGTGAAGGACTTGAACTGCTGTCAAATACTCAGTTTAATTATGTTGTTCCTCCTCCTCCCTACCATTTTTTTTTATAGTGTTTAAGAAACACTGGTTGTTTTTTGTACCTTTGGTATATTTGGGGATCATGATGATTTGGCTAACATAGGATTCAGTAGTACCATCAGAATTAACAGATAGTCTGAGACTTTTTGAAGCTGTTAAAATGGATATTTACTAAGTGCTGTAGCTATTTACAAGTGTGAATAGCTACAGTATACCCTGCTAGGCTCCTGAACTATTAGTGCATCAGTGTAAACCTTGGGAAAATGAATTTTTTCCCAGCCTATATGGTCTAAAGATAGTAGACTGCAGTAGTCAAAGCAACTTTTGGTTATTTTATGTTCTCTCATCCAAGTGTACATGCTCCAGTCCAGAGATGCTGTAACTTTTTATAAAGTTATTTCCTAAAAATGGGTTTTATCGGTTATGGTTATAACTCCTTTTTTCAGATGTACACTGAATTTTTAATTTAAAGAAAATATCATGTCCATGTCTGAAGAGGATTAAATATAGGTAAAAGCTCATCTAAATTTTGGGGTAGGACCCTCCGATCATGAATTTTTATTTGAACACGTTAATGTTTTATGCTTCTTACCCCACCACACACACATGCCCAGCCTTCCAGATAATTTGATTTACCTGTTGAGTCAAGATTTTACTTTTAAAAACACTGTACTCCAGGTCTTACTTTGCCTAAAATATAAGTTTTGATTGAAGTCCTGTAATCTGGTGGGTCTGTCCACCAGCTTGGGGACAAAACAGTCAGCCACAGCCACCTCTGTTTTAGCCTTCTATGCAGGCTTTTATTTTTCTGCCACACAAATGCAAGCTATATAGAAAAGTAACAAAAAGGGATAGTCCTGACGTAGCCTGATACTGCAGGGTCCTTTACACCCCAGAAGCTCAAGAGGTCATGCCCTCCCCTTAACCTCAGGGGGACCATTGGGCCTACCCAACCTGTTACAGTCTTCTGCTGCTGGTCAGGGAAATTTCTGTCTCTCTCCTGTTCCCGCACCCTTACAGAGCTGTATCCTCACTTATCTCTTCCCACTGGGAATCAATCAGTCATTATCTGCTGGTTGGCTTGTTCCCAACTTCTGCAAGGGCTTGCTGTTCCCTGGTTCAACAGACCCTTTGAGAGGCAGACTGCCATACTACAATCCTGTATATGTGGGACTGCCTAGTCCCCCAACCAGTACATCATATCAGTTATATCATTTGGGATTATTTCATCTTATTCTGCAAATTTTTGATGTGCTGCAGATTTTTGTTCTGCAAAGGAAGCTGGATGTTTTGACAGTTGATTGTTAGAGGACAATTGTAACTTTCAATACGCATGAAAAAGGAGGGAGATGGATGTCAAAACCAAAACTAAGACAGTTGAGGTTTTTGGTACTGTGAAGAGGGGGCATCTTTTTCCTCTAAGTAACCCAGGAAATTTTCCTGCCAAACAAGCACTTGAAAATTTGGGAAGGAGGAGAGCTTGAATTCCTCATTACAGATACCTTTGTCAGCAGCTAGCTACGCCCTGCATCAATATCTACCAGTAGTCCAAGCATTGGATGGACACTATCTTGAGGCTTGACAAAACGATCAATAATGAAACAAAATGTTTACACGAACCACCAGACTTCAAAGTGATCACATGGAAATGAAAGGAAAGGGAACTGTTCACACCTGAGTATTGCGCCAAGATCTCTGAAGGCTCAAGCACACATCTTTGCTTTTGGTTACATTCATCTCAGATTTTTGAAGGTTTTTTGCAACCATGAGCTAGAAACCGAACAGGATAGATTTTGGAGTACAATCATGCAGCTAAACTATGGGGACTTGTGTGGTTATTTACAGTGCTACTTTATACTGAGGATCCTGGTTTTGATTTACCTTTTCCATCTCTAGAACCTTATCTTGCATCTCCTTCAGAGCACAATGGGATTCCGCTTCACTTAGTCTGGCTTGGACCAACTCTTTTTCCAGCTGTAGCACAAAGTCTTCACTGTAGCGGGAACTGCACTTATGCTATAAAGTTTGCAAATATACATTATCAAGTGAGAATAGTAGTGTATAAAAGTTTTCACACACTTAAATCTACAAATAAAGTGTGCTCCTGAAAGCTGAAGACTAACAGCAGTATGCTTGACAGTGCAGATAGGTGCAGTACATATTTCTGTCCACAGCTCTTCTAATACGCTTCCATCCAGACTCAGATATCCTAGTGCTGTGCCTCTCAACCAGAAACAACCTAAACACACCCAAACATACAGGACCACATTGTGAGACCATTAATTCTATTGGGTTACTCACATATTTAGTCCCAATGAAGTCAACAGGAATATTTGTTACAGTAACTGATCACCAACGTGAATAAGGGGTTAAGTCTAGCACAGTGATTTTGTGATGTGCAAAAACAAGAGTTTGTGGAAAGACTAGTTTGGCACAGCTGTCCTAGTTACAGTCAGCCTATTAGTCAGAGACCCTTCTCCAATCCTAGTTACAGTCAGCCTATTAGTCAGAAATTTTCAGCACCCCTGAAAGATTACCACAGATCTTAGCTCATAAATCATTGCTTACTTTAAGTATCAGAGGTGTAGCCGTGTTAGTCTGGATCTGTAGAAAGCAACAGAGTCCTGTGGCATCTGTTAGTCTTAAAGGTGCCACAGGACTCTCTGTTGCTGCTTACTTTAGTGATACAACTACAATTGTGATATCCTGGGACTCCTGAAGAATCCCTCTCCTGCTGCTCCCTTCAATTGACTTGCCCACCATATTTAAAAAAACAAAAACAAAAAACACCCACAACTCCAGTAACCAAATGTCATCCTTCTATCCCCCTTCTGAACTAGAATATTTTTGTAAAGTGGATAAAGCAGCCACTTCCAGCAGGGAGGCTTGACTGAGAACTTGTACCCAAGCAGGATGTTACTTTAGTGCAGTCATATTTCAATTCTTGTGACAGCCACATTATAAAAAACGCATTTCTTTCAAGACTGCTTTAGCAGTGCAACAGAGGACTTTGCCGCCACCACAAAGCCAGGAAGATTCACAATTAAATAGTCCTCTGCAGAAACTGCTTGATAGGCAATATCCCCCTACCTGAGAATTTCTCCATGAAGTTTATGGTTCTGTCATTTGGAAAAGATGGTTGTTTAAGTCTCCAAGAAAGCAGTGGTCTCTAGAGTTTTTAGATGTATAAGTGCTATGAAAGTCCAATTTGAGGGGCAACAGTTGAATATAGTTTCTATCATATAGTATCATTAACTATAACACCTGGAATTAAGACGTCGTATATCTGTTTTACTCAATCATCAAATCAGAACATTAGTTGTAATATATACAAACAAAAATACTTCCCTTTTGTCTATGTTTTTCTCAAACAATTTAGTTTCTGAATTAAATAACAGACTTTGCAAAGCTACTGAAGCATAACTTACATTATGGTAGCACTCTACACTTGGACTAGACACTGTACAGAAATAGGAAGACAACCCTTGTCTTGAGGACACAAGCTATAAAGACAGACAAGCAGTACAAGGTGAGCATATATAACATATAAGAAAAGGGGCCATGGTGATGGTTAGCCATTGTTAGGTTTATTTTTTTATGTATCAATTACATTTGTGAGTTGTATCATGGCCTTTAAATTCAGTACCTACAATTACCCGAGAGGAAAACTTATGGTAGCATAGTACAAGTTATATGCCTACAAGTCGACAGTTATATAGGGAGGGGTTGTATACAAACCTCAACGACCAAATCCTACTCAGTTTACTCATGCAAGCAGTCCCATTGTTTCAGTGTGACTACTCATTTATTGCAAGCAAGTGTTGGCCCTAAATAACTGTGACAGAACAAATATGCACTGTAACATTTAGGGACCATCACAAGTATTTTGCTGTGATTATCAGTTTTCTTTTATGACCACACTACTTGAATTCACATCACTTTTCCAAATTTACATAATTAAGCCCCATAGTGAGCTTACTTAAAAATTTATATTTATATTATATATATCCTGTATATATCCTGTATACCATCTTATCAATGATACTTAGACTGTCAAACTTGCTCTGTTATAGGTTTCTTGTTCCAAGTTCTATTTAAGATAGGACATGCAAACAAGAAAACATGGCATTGTTCCTCTAGGTTGAAATCCTCATTTTACTTTTTAACCAAGGTTAATTTACAATAACTCATTTTTTTATGGGAAAGTGGAGACTTGAAAAGCTACTTAAAAAAACTTGTCGCTTTTTACTTAAAAACAGTAATTCCTGCTTCAAGGACATGATTTTTTTTTTTTAAAAAAATCGAAGTTTGACGAGGCGCTTATTGAAAGTAAGCTACTTTATTTCTAATTATTTGACAAGTTTTGGTTGGCTTTCATGTAGTCCATTGCACCAAAATGGTCCATGACATGTGGGAACTATTCTAATTTATATGTTTTCTGACCAGTATTTTGTTCCTTATTGTTGTGATATCACAACAGTAACTGAATGCAATTTTGTATTTCAATTCTTTATTTTATTTCAAGTCTGTTTGCAAGTCCTTAACTTTCTGTTGATTGCCCAGCACAGTCAGAATAACCAGGAGCAGATTTTTGCAGCGTGCAGCGTTACAGCTTTTTGCTCATCAGATAATCATGAGATTATTAGAAGAGATTAGATTTTCCGTTCTACATAATGAATTACCAGAATCAGCATCATTTTAGATAATAAACAATTAAGAGTCTACTTAAAGGTGTGATTTTACATTGAAAATTTCACGAAGTCAGAGCAACTTTGTTTTTAGATGCCAGTAACTTGCCCCAGGTCACACAGGAAGCCTGTGGCAGAGTGAGAAACTGAACCCAGATCTCCAAGTCCCAGTCCAATGGAACACTCTTAATCCTTGGGAAGATGTTACACAGATGCATGTGTATACTAAAAGTTTACCTCTACCATAGGTACAGCTCCAAGATACATGGAGACCAACATAAGTGCTGGAACTAGGGATGGTGCGGGTGCTACCGCACCCCCGGGCTTCAAGGCATTTCCATCATATACAGGGTATACCCAGTGTAGTGGGGGTGTTGGGAACCAATGAACCATACAAATTGTTCCAGCACCCATGGAGGCAAATCTCTAGTATTTTCCTCATTTAGCTTCACAAATGGATACATTACTCTAAGTAACCCATTCAGATGTTAAAAACTCAGGAACTGAATTTCAGCCACTATGAAATGTCTTTGGCAGCTGCCGGATTGTCACACATGGCCACATTCCCCAGAAAATGCTTTTGCAGCGATCTATAGTGAAGACATTAAGATTATTGGCTCAGTGAAATCCAGGGCTGTTCACATAGGGTTGCCTGTGGCCAGCAGCTGCACACTCAGTTTTGCTTATAGAATCAGGCAGTATCTTTTCCAAACTACTTAGTTTCAGATTCTCCTTGGGTAAGTTACATTTTGTTTTATGATTCTTTAACAATCAAGCTAAAAAGTTTGCTGCTATGCACACACACAGTATTAAAATGCTTTAGTGAATGAATTTGTATTTCCTTGGTCAACACTATGCTTTTCAATATCACACATTTTGGCAGGTGTTCCTGAAAAAAGCTGCACTCTACGGCATTATAAACATAATTGAATACACGTGCATTAGTCCCCTTCCAGGAAGCGTCACTATTCAAATAGGACATTTACTCCTTTAAATGTCTACTAAGCTTGAAAACTAGCCATCATGAGCTTCTCGAAGATATTTGAAACCATTTTTAACTTGGCTGCACAGGCCCTTAATTTCTAATTTTTTCAAATCAAAATTAGATTTAGTTCTAAGTTATGTGATTTAGGGGGAAAATTGAGGTTTGTGTTCAATTGAATTAGACTATAAAATGCATGACAAACTTGCAAACTCAAAAGAAAATTTAAGAAATATTAAAAAGATCCTTTGCTTCCCCATAAGTTTCAAGTTAGAGCTATGTCTAACAGTTTTGAGAGATCGTTAGAGTGATCCCCAGCTTTTACAAATCCAAACAAATTAAATATTGTAGCATTCATATATTTGGTTTTCCAAAAAAAAATAAAAAATAAAAAACAAAAATCTGAAGTTGCCTCATGGGAGAGTCAACTTACTGGAGATTTGTTACAATGAAAGTTTGACTCACCTCACCAACTCCCTTTAAAAATTATCACATTTTTTAGAATAAACTACTAACTTTCAAATTTTGCTGAATTTTGAACACAATTTCCTCCATACTCCCTGCTAAACTGTAGTAAATTTGTGCTAAATCGTCTCTTAATCTTTAGGTTACCCAATGTTTTCAGAGAACTTTGACAAGTTACTAAAATTTTTTCTTCTTTGAAATAGATTGATGAGAGCCCATGAAAATATAAAAATTGTTAATCATCTTCAGATGTCTTCAAGACAACTGCTGTACCAACCAACGTTTTTGGTTTGTTTTTAAAATTATGTTCCATTTGGCACAAATGCTACCTACAACCTTTTTATTTCAGAATATGGCTGCCTTTACAATGCATTTGCTCCCCTTCCTCACTTGGCAATCTAATCAAACTTTTAGGCGGTTAATTTACATAGTTGCCTTCTATTCGGACATGCAGTTTAGGATCTGGAACAGAAGTTATATCTCAGTCAAATTTTCATGCCAGACTGCTACCTTAATATAATCGGCTATACAAAGAAAAAGGATCTTGTTATCCTATATATAAAATATTGTCAGATGTGATATGTGTGTGTGTGTGTGTGTGTGTGTGTGTGTGTGTGTGTGTAATGAGCAAGATTGTCAGCATACAAAGTCATCAGTAGTAGTTTCAACTCCGTCCCGTAATTGTCTGAAGAGAGCTTTAAGAAGTTTTCCCCTCCTTCCACAGACACACAAAAGTCCACTAAAACTGCTCCAAAAAGCAGCTTTGGCAATTTGTAAGAGTGTCATTTATTTTTACCGTAAAATTCCTTACAAATATTTAGACTACAGGTTTAAGAAAAATCTCAAGGCTGCATACAAGTCAGGGTTCTGGTGTCAACAGGTACACTTGGGTTACATGCACAATTTTATGTGCATTTGTAGTCTTGCAGAGCAATTGTGTAGAAGATATTTAAGACAAAATATTTTACACAGGTAATCTTAAAATAGGGCCTTTAGTCATTTCGTGCGAGCTTGAAATCTCAGATCTCAACAGTTAGAATCAAATCTGGTTAGTATTTGAACATGAGTAATTGCACTTTTCACATCAGCCTGGCTAGCATAATTGCAACTTGGGTAATAGTCTTCCTACCTAAATCTGCTTCCGACGTTTCATCTAGAGAAGTTTGCTTTCCCTCCTAAAGTCCATTACTGCTGCTGTCTAAAAGAGACTGCTGCATGAATACTTTCCATTTGTTATCTTAATGTTCAGTATCTATCAAATTTAGGCCCTAATCCTGCAATTCCTGGCATACAGATGCAGATATGCGCCCATACACAGTGAACTGCAGAACGAGGGACTTCAACTCTAAAGTATTTATGGCGTGGACTGCACTTTTGAAATTTATGCAAGTTATACCATGCAAATACTTCTTAGTATGTAATGCCACTCAGAGATGGCTGTTAACACATCACCAGTAAAATAATTTTTGAATCCTTCAGGATGAAGGACAACAAACAAAGGAAGTTATAAGACTATATTGATATCAAGATGTTCTAATACCCCCAAGAGTGGACCCACAATAGTAAGCAACAGCATCAAAATAATGAGATGCCTCAATTTTCCTGTCAAAGTTGTTAATTATAAATTTCTTTTGAACTTCAGATTTTAAATGTTATTAACTTCCACTAGGTGGTGCTGTGCATACATTCAAAGTTTTTGCAGCCACTGTATCTATTCCTCATGTTAAAAAAAGTTTACTATGTAAACCCCACCAACACACAGTCATTAAAAATCCAGGAAGGCACCAGTTCAGGCAGCCTTAGCATCTAATCATCCCATTAACAAAACACACCGACTCCTCACCTCCACAATCAACTCCTTTGCACTTTCAACATATAGCCAATGACAATGCACACCAAATTCCTTTATATCACACAAATGCACAACTTTAACTCCAACCACAGATTGTATCTACAGAGAATATTGATCTCTCATGCACTTCCAGTCTCATGCATTATTTGTACAACTGAAAGCATATGGCTGGAATCAAGGTTGTGGGTGTGACATTTAGGGCAATTTAGTACATGCACAGTGATTACAGGGCAACATGCCTCCCCTCATCCCCAGGCCTCACCATCCCTGCAATATCCATCCCATCCTCCACCTACACAGCTGCTAATCCTACATATGTGGCTCCTCACAGTGCTATTGCCCAGTGTGCTGAGACTCAAGGGGGTGAAAGCAGTGACGCCAGAGTTGGTATTTAAGAGGGCTGTGGACAAAGACTGTCCAGGGGGGCAAAGGTGGGGATGTTCTTCAAGCATATTAAGTACAGAGGACTCTCTCATCCTTATGCCTAGTACACCAGAAAGCAAACGTGCCAAGGAGGCCCTTTAACATCATTTTAGAAAGGGCTCGTTTTCAAAGTGCCAGCCTGACTAGTAAAATAACTGAATAAATAATTAAATTCACTTGCCCCATACACAATGAGTGAATTTAGCCCTCAAATTTAACAAAGTAAATTGCTAAAGATAGATTTTAGTCCTACTTTAATTGCAAATTTAAACGCAACACTAACTATGGAGATGCTACGGTATGTCCAGAAATACATTTAGATACAAACTCTTATTTTTTGTTGGCACACGAGAATATATTTTTGAAACCTTAAGTGGCTGTGGGTATAAAAAGTTTCATTTCAGTGGAAATGTACTTACTTGAATGCTTTAAGTCAAAAAACAGCCACAAGAACATCTCCACCATTCCCACAATCCATTTCTTATTCTTTTTTAATGGGAAACTTGCCACAATTAAGCAAACAGTAATTTGTTACATGCCAATTAGTCAGAGCTCTCTTCGCAGTTATGATCTAGTCAGTCAGACTACATTTTCTTGTTACAACTACTCTGAAATGCAATATTTGGGTATTACAAATAGAGATTGCATATGCACAAAATGCTTCAATTTCTACAAATTTGTATTCCAGTTGTATTTTGGGCATACAGATTTACCTTTGTCGAATGAAAAACATTTTCCAGCTTCCCAGATTGCAGGTGCAAGTATTTCCTGAGTTTTAGGGAAGGAATTGTGCAGTTAAGGCTGGTACTGGTAGGGAGGGCTACAGTTCTATTTTGATTTGATCGTTTTCTTGTTGGTAATATCTGGTTGTACAACTGTGTTTTAGGCATGTGCCAGAAGTGTCTAGAGCTCTGCACAGGTACTTTGTGATGCACGGTCTAAAGTGATATGGGAGTTTATATGCCAGTACATAACCGCTTTTCTTAAATGCAAGTTTAGACTGCGGAGGCACATCTATATCTTTCAGGAGAAAATAGCAAATGCTCTGACAGCAGCTTAGAGCAAAATGACACTTTGAATCCATTTTGTAGCAATGACCACTTACCGAAACTTCCATATTCTACACAAGCTAGCTACAGTTTACACACCTACTTTATTTCTAAATATAAACCAAAATATGCTGAAGCAGCATAGTTAATGTTCTCCTTTAGTAAAAAGTGCTTTTTTTGGTACAGCATAAAGTCTTAGCATGTCACTAGAAGCCTACAGATGAAATCTTACTAACTGGTTTACAGAAAGCTAATCTCAGGAAACAACAAAATGTCTAAGTAGGTAGAAAAATTAAAATCATTCCATGTTAAATTATAACAAGAGGCTAGGCAAAGGTTTTACGAATCAATTTGCAATTCCTGGACTTAATATTTGAAGACCTACAGAAAAATATTGAAGGAAAAATAACTTGTCTGTCTGATGTGTGCATAGGATATATGTAAAGAAGTTTAATTTAGTCTATCAATAAAGTCAAACCACGCTATTAAATGGTCTATCATTCTTACAAGTTGGAGTTTGTATAATTTCATGAGTGCAGATAGTATGATAAACAAAATATTTACAAGGACAGCACAGAGATCGTGCCATGACCAGTAGAAATAAACAAGTGAATGAGACAGATGAGATGAAGTGCTACCAGGCTCCTTACCCATTGTTGCTGCTGGAGCTCCCTGATGGTATTCTCAGCTTGCTCCAGTTTAGTAATGGCCTCATCACTCTGCTGTTTGATGGTGGCTAGCTCCCGTTTTATGAGGTAGTTTTCCTCAGCCTCCTGGGCCCTTGTCACTTGTCCCTTAGGACATAATTTTCTTTTTAAAGCAGTTGAGGACAGATCCAAGAAAGACTGTCTTTGTGATGCTTAGCCATTTACTTTGCGATATTAAATCTCACAAACAGCATAGAACTTAGTTACAATTGATAACAATTTAGTAAAATGTAGCAGTTTAGTACTGCTCTAATTTGTGAAATTAAAGCTTACCATCTTTTAGCAAGTTCAGTTGTGTACTTGCATTCAATAAAATTCAGTTCATGCAATGTTACTCTGTTATACATGCACCGGTTTGCTAAGAGTTTTCAGCGTTCAGTTTAAGGGTAAGTGTTAATACAATGCCACAGAATCCATGGATTACAAAATTCATGTTAGAAAAATATTACAACGTGCAGATGTCAAATTGGTCTATTTTTAGCATCTAAAAATAAACAAAATTCTAATGAAGAATTAGCTAAATATTTTATGTCCAAATTAAGTAGGTAGGGTTACATTTCAAAATAAATGCATGGAACTATCCATGCATTAAATACAGTGTTTTCCATTTTGAGGGTGGGAGGGGAGGTATAAGGTAAAATACTTAAGGACTATACCTGTATCAATCTATCTGCCAAGGAAGCACTTTCCTACAAAAAGGAAAAATTTAGACAGGAATATAAGGGAAAAGAAAAACAAAAACAGAGGAGAGGTAAGAGTGACAAATTAAGATCCAAGAATGAATGTCAAATTCTACCCATTTTCCATACAAACAGTAATCTTTCAGGACTGACTTTTCATACAAATTAATACAATTTATGTTTGAAAGTCACTGCAATGATTACCTTCTGTATCAATCTATAGCATTCCATCTTAGCAGTCAATGTAAGGAGGTACTCAAAGCCAGACTAAGAATTTAAAACTCATCTAGAAGAGACTGGGTATTTTGATGTGAACCATTTTTTGTTTAGTCATTTACACTAGATAGTGCATTACTATCTGAAATATTCTGAATATGAACAGGAATGTAAAGTACTTGACCCATGGTTATACCATGAAAGAAAGGCATAATCTAATCATATTTAAAACTCCGCTAAACGTTGAGGCATTCATGCAATATCAAGACTCCCAAGAGGTAAAAGCAAGAAAGTTAAATGATGCAAAATGTCAGGCATGAAGAGCCAATGACTTATTCTAAAACAGGTTTAGGAGTTTGCATTAGTACATTCTAGCAAACACACCTTGCTCAAGTTCTACAACAGAAAAGTTTTCCTAGATATCCAAGTACTCTGACAAGCATTCTATCCAAAGCAGTTCAGCTTAGCCAAAGAACCCACTGAATCTTTCAGGCACGTGCAGTTTCAAGTCTATTCTCTTCTAATGCACTTCTAGGTTTTTCAGATTCCCTGCAACAAAGTATACTTCCCCCATACAAATTACTACTTCCAGACAAAATATATTGTTAAACTATCAAAAGAAAGTTCAGTCACATTAAAGAGAATTTAGTTCTTATCTATATTAAGCTGATCACTTAGCTGTTTAAATTAGGTTCAAATGTTCCTCATGAAGTCACAATTAAGTCATCTATATTATGACTATTAGAGTTTTTTTGAGAAGGAAAAGCATCTTTTTCCTCACAACAGGTGCACTTAACATTCCTATTTGTTTGCAATATATTGCTGCAGTACAGCTATTTCCCTATTAATAGGGAATCACTCCTAAACTAATAGAATTGTTAAAAAAAATGAAAAAGACACTTAAGAGCAACCACTAATATTGGAATACCCTGAAGATGAAATGCTGCAACTTTTGCTTGAAGTACACAATTACCAAATGCTCTCATGTTTGATTGAGTATATTAAAAACAAAGCTTTCTATAAACTTAGATTCAAATTCCTCTGAAAGATTTATTTTAATAAATGGAGATGTCCTATCTCCTAGAACTGGAAGAGACCTTGAAAGGTCATTGAGTCCAGCCTCCTGCCTTCACTAGCAGGACCAAGTACTGATTTTGCCCCAGATCCCTAAGTGGCCCCCTCAAGGATTGAACTCACAACCCTGGGTTTAGCAGGCCAATGCTCAAACCACTGAGCTATCCCTCCCCCCCTTTTATTTGTAAAACTGCAATATTTAATAATGGAAATTCACTACTGAGTGACTCGTTGCAATCAGCCTCTAGCAGTCTCAAAAATAGGCTTCTCTTTTCATGTAAGAGGGGTAGCCAGTTAGTCTGTATCCACAAAAACAATGAGGAGTCCGGTGGCATTTTCCCTCTCTTGGTATTGACACCCAGGGCCGCCCGGGTTGGAGAGGGGGCCCAAGTGGGGCAATTTGCCCCAGGCCCCGCAGGTGCCCTGCGAGCCCTGGCCCGGCAGCGGTCTGGTTCTTTGGCAGCATTTTGGCAGCAGGGGGCCCTTCAGTCGCTCCAGGTCTTCGGCGGCATTTCGGTGGCGGGGGGCCCTTCAGTGCTGCCAAAGACGCAGAACAACTGAAGGGCCCCCCGCCGCCAAAGACCTGGACCGCCGCCGAATGAGTACAAGTGCCGCAGCTCCCCCGCTTTGCCCCAGGCCCCCTGAATCCTCTGGGCGGCCCTGTTGACACCTCCTCATCAATTACTGGGAGTGGACCACATCCACCCTGACTGAATTGGCCTTGTTAACACTGGTTCTCCACTTGTAAGGTAACTCCCCTCTTCATGTGTCAGTATATTTATGCCTGCATCTGTAATTTTCACTCCATACAGCTGAAGAAGTGGGTTTTTTACCCATGAAAGCTTATGCCCAAATAAATCTGTTAGTCTTTAAGGTGCCACCAGACTCCTTGTTCTTTTCAGGCAAGTTTTGCCAGTATATTATCAACACTAAAAGTAGAAACATTCCCAACGTCTTTTCTTCAAACAATATTTTCCTGCCCAATTTTTTGCTTCGTGAATGTTGCACTCTTATTTATAGTGTGGTTTCTTGCAAGTTAATGTTCTTTATTGCTATAACAAATTAGAATTTGATACAACACCTGTTAAAGGAACTGTCCTATCGATTTACCATTTGAAATGGATTATGTCTCTGGGGGGCATGCAAAGCCCCAGGAAATTACTAGTGCACAAAGCCTGCTATGTGCCCTACACAAGGTTCTGATTTAATCTGGGAAGTGAACAATTTAATATTGCAAGTTACAAGAAAAAAAAAAAAAACCCACTTACATTTCTAAACCTGCCACCAGATCGGAGATACAAATTTACAACCAGAATTATGATTTCAGGATATGGACAGAGAGATTATCCATGAGCAGTGCCTGTATTTTGACAATACATCAATACCGGTTTACTTTTATAATCTGATGCGCTTCCAAAAAATAAAATGAAATCCACAGAGTTGTACTAAAGTCCAAGGGTTAAAGAAGTCTAAGACGTTTAGATCGATCTGAAAGCATACCCAAGCCTTTCCTGCCTCTGACCCAATTTTCTAGTGTAATACAGATCCATGCAAGAGGCCAGAGTACCAGGCATCAGGCTTCCCAGACTGAATTAGACTGGGAGTGCTGAAACAGCCTATTAGACTTTTGAAAGAACAGAGACTGGTGGAACCTGCATTCATCTCTATCCTCTTTTTACTAGCTCATATTGAGCATTTGCTGGCTCTTCATTCAGCCCTCACCTGCAGTGGCTAGAAACTTAGGACTTTGGATAGTTAAGAATCCCCCCAAACTACGTGTACTGAGATCCTTCTGATGCAGGGAATGCAATTCCACAGAGATGAAGTTGGGATTTTTAAATTATATGCAATTCTATCCATTTAGTACAACCCTAAGATACAAGTTTTAAGGAACACTGCATTTGTAAGCAGCATCCATATCATCATTATTATTGCCATACTATTCAGCTAAATAGACAAATACTGCAGAATAGTGCACAAAAATTTATAAACCAGTTACAGTTATGAGGTATTTCATGTATTCAAGTTTGTGGCAATTATGTAGTAAAGATGCAGGCTAAATCCAGTCACTCATATACTCACTTTTTCTAGTGTTTCAATGCGCTGTTTTAAGAGTCGGTTTTCTGTTCGTAATCTCTGTAAAAGTAGCAAGATAGTTTTAAGTGTGCATGTGGGAGGATATGTACTAAACAGACAGATAATCAAGTGACACCAGAAACTCAAACAAGTTTAAACAATTTCTTAAAATAAAAAACCAAATAAAAATAAATAAATCCACACTATTCAGCACCTATGAAACACATTATAAATGAGTAGAGAAAGCAGCCGTAACAAACCTCCCTTTCACACACACCCCTTTATCTGAATTAGCATGTCATAGAAAATATGGAAACTGGAGTTGTTAAAGATTGCAAATTTGGTCTCAACTTTGCTTTCTAACAAAGGGTATTAAGTATTAGACAAGCTGTAAGCCACAGGACCTGCCTACATAACATTTAAGAGAGAAGGCTGTTCAAGCTTCCATGGTAAGCAACATTAGCTTTATAAAATTGATTATACAATTCAGCTAGCTGAAATTGTAAACTGAAAACTAGCTAGCTGGAATTCAAGAAAGTTCGTGTTATCCTGAAAAATATTTTCCTTAGTCCCAAAAGTGAAAACATCCCCATCACTTGGAGAGAGAGAGAGAGAGAGAGAGTGTGTGTGTGTGTGTGTAGGGGAATGGGGGAGAACATTTCTTGCAGGTCCCATCCAGAAAACTACTAGTCCCAGCTTTAGCTGTAGAGGGGATTTCACCAGTTTAAGAAAATAGCCTATAATGGCTCTTCTAAACTTTCTGCATATGCACAAGAACATAGTTTGTTCATGCAGTTGCCACAACTGTGTGTGAAGCAGATGTGGGGCTTTCAATGGCCACTTACACATACAATCATGATAATTAACTGCATACAAGTTAAGCATGTATTTACCCCTTTGTTCAAAGCTGCACAGGATAAAGTCAAGTTTAGAGTAACTAAACGATCTTCACATTCATAGTGGTGCTAAAGATTATAGTTAGTATATGGAGAATCCCAAAGGTTTGTTCACTGTATTCTTTTAATTAATGTACTATTGCCAAATCTCTTCGGGCATAACGGGGAAGCAGGCCTAAATTTTCAGAAGTGTTTAGATATAGTGACTCAAACACTGAGCATCCACCCTCTCAAAGTCAGACTCCTATAAAAAAATCTAAAGTTCTGTGCCCAAAAACAGATACTCTCAATCTCTAGTAACTTTTGAAAACATAGGCCAAAATTTTATAACAACTTCGCATTTCATCAGTGCTTTTTATAAAAAAATCTCAATATGTTTTCAGAACATTAATTACTTCCACACAATACCCATGTGCAGAAGGCAAGAACCCCCATTTTTTCAGATAAACAGGCACAAAAAGGGAAGTGACTAGCAAAGACTGCAAGAGTCTGACAGAACTGGAATTAGAACCCAGATCTCCCAACTTCCAGTCCTTTAGTGTCAAGACCAGCTGCTCCTTTAATTTACTCCCCCCAAACGGTTATAAGTCCCTGAGAGGGAAATATCTTGGTATGTATTTTGTTTTCTCATATAAACCTGTAACCGGTCTGATTTAGATCGGAGTTTTAGATCGCTCAGCTGGACTTACTGCTTTGTCAAACTAACAATTATTTTGTTTATGTGTTTTACTGGTATGTGCAAATGATTGTTAAGAGTATTAAGTAGTTAATTTTAGAAATGGAGCAGCATCGTGTCTGCTTACACACTGAATGCACAACCAGCATCTGCGGCACGTGTGCCTGCAGTGAGAATGAAGTCTGCAGTGAATACAATACAGACATCAGGAAGAAGGGATTCAATAGATTACTGCAATAAAGAATACCAACAAATGGGAGTTTCACCTCTTCTCCTTCCCTCCCTCCCCCCCGCCAAAAAAAATAAAATAAAAAAATAAACCAGGAGTTTTGCTGGAAGCAGCAGGATGGATGCCTACCACAGAAGTGAAAACTTTTTAAAAGATGCCCTTTTTTATAAATATCAGAGCTGTTTATTCATGTTCAGCCTTTTGTTCTTTTACAGAAAGGCCATATTACCCTAACAGATGTTAAAATAAATTAACATTACTAAGAATAGATTAAGATTGTGAAGCAATCTGAAACAGTTTCAATATTTAATCCTGAATATCCTAGCATAACCCAGGTTAGCAAAATTTGTTGCATACCCCATGACATCTCCCCATCACCACTGGGATTCTCCCCTAACAGGATCTGGGAAGGAGTTGTTTTTAGAGCCAAAGATGTGGATCTCATTTTCACACAGCTTTTAGTGGATGGGGGGAGATGGATCAAACCCAAACCTATATCCAAGCAAAGGACCTCAGAAACACTACTAAAGGGAAGTTTAAAATTTTTATTTTGTCATTGGTTTTAACATTCACCTAATGAACTGAATGTAAATATTTGATCTTGGCAAGACTAAAGATTTGATTTTCTTTTTGCATAATGATGTTCATATTACTTTTTAAATCCAACCATCAGAAGATTGCAACATTGCAAAGTATCTTCTGATGTTTTAAAAACATCTTCACCAACTATGTGTTGCTAAATTAGTGACAAGCAATGAAACAATGTATAGATTCTGTATGCTTTGTGGCATATGTAGCTGGATAGAGAAGCTAGTGGGAAATGAGACAAGTATTTGTGATGACCCATGACTGGAAATGAGTATATTGACACCCATGAAGGGGAATCTAGCTCAAACTGTACAGCCAATAAGGCTAAGAGTACAAAAACAGCAAAAGCTTGTTTTTGTCACTAAAGCAAGTAGATACAATAAATGAATACACATAGGAAGCTGGTCAGTTAGTAATAAGGTGCCACGTTTGCAAAGACTTTTCAGAGCAGAACTGAACTTTAAGGTTCTTTTTTAAATGTTATATATGTTAATTCCGGATACTCAAGGATGAAAACTATCAGTAAAAATTTGCCAATATTTTGCTTCTGATCTCACGCCTCAATGCACAAGAAATGCAATGTCTTGCCAGCAGATGATGCATTGCTCAAACATGTCAAAAGAAATTTTAAATGAGGGTTAAGCTTCTTCCCTATCATTTACATTTATTTTTTCAGAAGATCCTCTGTGGGAAACCCACACCTAGATCAGCATGTTACAAACTTATTTGTAGCCATGCTTTAATTACCAAAAAAGCAGCATTTCACATCATTTCTATACTTTTCTTGTTCATGATTTTCTATATAATGTATCTATTTCCATCAGAACTTCAATGAAGGGACGGAGTACATTACAAACTTCCTCTTTGAACCCACAGCCCAAGTACAACTATTGTCATTCTAGTAGCTCATGAAATCCACCATTGCGGATATCCCAGATCAGACTAATATCCCACCCCCCAAGCCAACTGCTCTTCACAGAGACATTTACACTACTTCTTCATGCTTACTTTAATTTCAACTTGTTCTTCCATTTCTTTAGTTTTTATTGTAGTGTATTCCTTTTCTAACCTAAAAATAAAAAATGGTAAAAATCTATTAGAAATATTACAATTGATTTACTGCCTGGCATATGGATATGCCCAATAAGCAACAGCAGAAAAATTTACATGCCAATGAATGATTGACATTTCCTTTGTTTAATATAACTGCTTGAGAGTTGCCTGTATGTTTTTCCTTATAGTAAACTATCTGGGAAAAAAAAAAAAAATTATAGGGCATCCCTAAGTAAATGAAAGCATCTAAGTATCTGGCACCTAATCCAAAACCCACTGAATTCAATGGATAGACTCACTGATTTAAATGGGCTTTGGGCAAGTTCCCTAAAGAGCTCAAGCCTACTTAATACCCCAGGAAACGGACCATTGAACGGTTTTCATGATCTTGCATTGTACAGAAATTTGACTTTATTTTTAAAATTAGAACTCATTTGTATTTTTGTAGTTGGAGTCTGAGCTGCCCTGTAATTTATTACTACTGTACATTGGCTTGGTTATTGGGATGTTGATTTATAAATACACTGAGTTACCTCAATAGAAAGACGGGACAATGCCAGATCTATTGCTTTAATTATTTTGCCTCCTCTCCAGCCAATCTACAAAAATGGTTGGATCATGAGAGGAAAAGGCTCATAAACAAAGAAGGACAAAGGAACTCTGGCAGGTTTCGGGGGTACCAAACTGAGACAACACCCTCCTGAGGATGTCTGAAGAAGTTAGGCATGCCTATGTTACCATAAAGGGATGATAGGACTTTAGGTAGGACAGATAAATATAGACCGTTTTAAAATCCTCTCTAAATGCCTTTGCTCCTACTGCAAAATAAACAATACTTTGGTTTTTAAGAAGGCCGTCTGATCACTGTACACCACTGATCACCAGTGATTCCCCAAAAGGGAAGAACCACAGGTGCGCAAACTCATTTGGCCTTGCAGAGTAAGAAATGTGGACACAGGGTCCAGTCTCAGAATGGGACAATTGCACAATTCCACTTCAGGATAGGTAGAGGCATGATACACAAGACCTGAGGGGGGTGCACTCAGAGATCAGAAAGGGGACAGAGGTGAAGCTAGCCTTATAACCATGACAGTAGTACTGAGCTCTTAACAAGCAGTAAAAAGTTACAACTGTTCAGATTACAAACAGCACTCATCTTGATCATACAAGCAGTCCTCATTGTTGTGCGAATGGATTCTTCACCTCTAGAAAATCCAAGTCATAAGTATGAATCCAAGACTGTAATTAATATTTTTCAAACTGTTTTTTATATTTTAGTTTATATGCTCAGTTTACAAAAGTCAGTGTAATTTATGAGGATCGTGCAGCTTTTCAAAAAGTATTTTAGATTGCTTATTTTTCCTCTGAGACATCATTTTAGTTACTGTAATCAGCAAAAAGTAGTGATTACTAGTTTTAGAAGAATTACTATGCTGATAAAACTTTATACATGTTATGTGCTGGAACTAATATATTTAGGGCAATATACAATATTAGAACTACTTAACAGGGAAAGCCCAAACTAAAATACTGGGCAAATATCTTTACGGATTCACAAAGCAAGAGAACAGTATAGTATTTTTTCAAAATGCAGCACCTACTTTTTCATCTTTTTTGCATTGTATTTGACTTGGTAAGATGCTTGGATTAGTTTGTCTGGGCCACTGTCAAACTGATGTGGAATGACCTTTTGAAAGTGCTAAAAGGCAATTCAGAGAATATAAGTAATTAGTATTGGCAAATACATATATTCATGGCTTTCAAATGAGCTTGCATTTAATACTTGATTGTAAATTTAGTTTACCTGTAACATCCCTTCCATGTCAAGTTGCATTAATTCTGCTTGGTTCATCTGAAGAACTGCTAAACCTACTCGAAATACTATTTCTAAACCCTGGAAACAGAAGTTTTTTTTAAAAAAAAATAAATAAATAAATTCCAGCAATTCCTTAAGGCAGAACAATAACCAGCTTACATAGTGGGGTAGGAAGCTGGCCCAGCATCCTGGCCAAATCCCAGAGTAAGTCATGACAATAGGCCTTCTTAAAATCCCATTTAAGTTACAGTCTGTCTTGCACTCTTCACCTCACCCTAAATTTATGCAGTGAGGATTAAACACTGCCAAAAAGCTACCATACGCATCTCAGAAGTGACAGCCTTTCAGTGGCTGGTGAAGTAAGCCCATTCACATAAAGGATACTATACATGTGCAACCTTTAATAAAGTCTTATATGAACTATTTGGTAAAAACAGTGCACCTCTCTCTCAGGAAAGAAATGTTAGTTGTAGTATACCATTTCTGAAATAATTCAAGTAGCTATTTAAATAGTCCTTTGTAGCTACAAAGGAATGTGAGACACGTTTACAGTATTGAAAACACTCTTGATGTAGGACGATAAGATGTGCATTGGCACCTAATGGCGCTAAAAGTTGTGAGTTTGGAGAAGCAACATTTAATGTGAAAAAATGTTACAAACTGAAGCCTATGAAGCTTAATGTTTTTATTTTGAATTTGTGAGAAGTGCCAGATTGACAGTCCTGCAAAATAACTTATTTATCTGCAGGTTAGATAATCACCAGGCAGCTGCTGCCTTCCAGCATTTCCTCTGCCTCCTCTATATCCTCCTCAAGCTCTCTCAACTTTGACCAGAATGCAGCATTTCTGCCCATTGAACTCCATTCCTTTACTAAAGAGTCTGATGTTCTAGCTGTGAGGTGAACATCTATCTACTACAAACTAGTGCTGCCCATTTCATCCAGAGCATGGTCAGACGTGGTCAACGTTTCATTGCTTTCCCCGCCCCGCTCCTTTAACACTTCTTACTCTGTGGTATAAGTTCATCCAAAATAGATTAGCTTTTTCTTCACAAAATGCATACAGAGAAAGACTGGTTCCCTAACAAAACGAGATAAAAACATGCTTACTTTCAAATCTGCGTGCAAGACCCCCCAGAAAAGTAGAATTTATACAACTACCTAACTGACAGCATTTAATAGCTCTTGTTGGAGTGGTGAATGTATTACAAATATTTGCTTACCTCAGACATAAAGATATCAAATATTCTTGTTGCAATTGGTAGTGGAAAAGTTGTAAGAAAGATAGTTAAAAACCATGATGAAGCATACATAGAAGTATGGAAACTCTGAGACTGAAAGTGCACATAAAGCTCTGGTAGTTGCTCCTGGGAGAGAGGATCAGAAAGTACATATTAAACAAGAGCTAATGCCACCTCTTACAGTTTCAGTTAAGGGGGGGGGGGGAGGAGGAAATCATTAACATTCAATGAAAAATGCAAGGCCAAGAGTTTGTAGGATACAAAAAAGGTTTAGGCATTTATACAGATTACATACAATTACATTAGAAAAAAAAGATTAAAAATAAGGGGTACTCGAACATGAGGATTTATACAAGCCAACCACTGCATGACTGAGGTAAAGAAGCAGATAGCAGGCATATTACACTGGTATCTTATAGGATTTCTTTCATCTTCCTCTGAAGCACTGGTACGACCCATTATCAGAGAGACTACATGAGCAAATGGATAGATAGTCTGATCAGCTTTGGCCATTCCTATGGCCCTAAATAATATTCTTTGGGGAAAAAAAGAGTAGCTCTCCCCCTCCTCCTCAGCTCATGCAGTAGGAGTTCCTCTTGCAGTTTTAATCTGCTTATAAGCAAATGTTTTGCCCAATATCTGAAAAAAATATTTTGAAGTATACAACAGAAGTAGGCTAATAAATAATTAACTATGTAAGATACTATATATTTAACAGCTTTTACAGTTACCTGTATCATGTATTCAAACTGGTACATACAAAGGCCCAGCTCAGCCATACTTGGTTTAAAGAGTTCTCGAAGTCTATAATCTTGCATTAATTTGACAAACACACAAAATGCTTCCTCTTCTGGCATCTATATTAGACAAAGGCACAATGAAAACTTATGGACACAAGCCAAGACATGCCAATTTTTTTTCCCCAAGGGACTTGTAACCACTTATGGTTTACCCAGAAGTACACTGGCTAATTTAGGATTCATGCTGGAGTTATTCAAAGTAAATGCACGTCCCTGTTCTGACAGCATGAACCTAAGAGAATCTACATAGGGAACAAATATATAATAGGCTCATCAATTTAGTAGAGAAAGATAAATACGATCCAATGGCTGGAAGTTGAAGTAGACAAATCCTGATTGGAAATAAGGCATACATTTTTAAACAGTGAGAGTAATTAACTAGTGAAACAATTTACCAAAGGTTACAGTGGTTTATCCATCATTGATTATTTTTAAAATCAAGACTGGAAGTTTTTCTAAAAGATATGCTCTAGGAATTATTTTGGAGATGTTCTAGGACTAATACAGGAGGTCAGACTAGGTAATCACAATGGTCCCTTCTGGCCTTGGAATTTAAAAAGCCTATTCTAATCTAGAGCACTAATTCTCTAAGTGTGAAATAAAGAGACAGCTCTGAAGTTTGGCACGTTATTAATTCAAGTGACACTTTGTGATCACTCAGCAATTAAGGCCGCTAAAGTTGAAATGAGTAAGAGCTAGGGTAACACTGAAGTAACTTTTGAAAAAAGTTTGAGAAATAAGTATTCCCCCTCCATTGAGAAAGGTCACTCCTTATAGGAGATGCTTCTTGGGAAGGACAGAAACAGAGCAAAAAACTAATTTGACTCTGTAAAATAACTTTAAATGTCCTTGACTAGTGAAGTATCTAGCAGTCCACTATGATAAAGAAATTATGGAAAAGGAAATATACAGAAAAAAAAATCCCATCACATGGTACTATGCAGTGTTCTGCATTCTAGTAAAACATCAGAGGTTCTACACATTTGACATAATACTCTGTTTACCTGCATAAGCAGCAGCCCAACTATAAAAGCACTTCCTTGACAGTATCCAACCTCACGATCCACTAAAGAATAAGCCTAGAAGATAAAAATCTTTAAGATTTTGAAAAGCAACAATTAAAACACTTATTTCCACACTGGTTGCTGTTTTTCTGCTTTTGTTTTTAACTGCTAAAGGTAACGGTCAACTTTTATCCAACCCTTTCAGTAGGCAGAAGCTTAAAATGCCAAGCAAAGTGACTTGTGCTTAAAATGAACACAATACTTGAGTGGTTAACCTCTGAAATAAAACAGACACGGTCCTTACTGTTGGAGCAGTCATCTGACAACTGAAGCTATTTTGGATCAGCGTCTAAAGAGCAAGCTCCCAAGGGCAGATTAAAGGTTTGAAAGATTTTCATTTTGGAATGAGTATTTTGAACATTGGCCATATTCAAACAAACATTTCTAAATGCAAACTGTAAAGGCTTTTAAACTTCAAGATAGCAGCAAGTCCTTAATGGTTCTCAATGTAGCAAGACTGTGAGACTCCTATGTCAGCCACAGATCTAGTATATTTGTAAAGTTATCGATTGTATATGGAAACAGCCACTCAAAACTGTGCCCTTATTCAGCTATTAGTTTTGTATCCTCAAGTGGGTTAGGGAAAAGGGTCCTCTGAGCAGTTTCAAAAAGTCTCCTAAACTAAGACATTCTACTTGTAAAGTTGAAGGACCAAAGCTTCATGTTTGCCAGGCTGTTTCCTTGTTGATTGCTCTGTTCAAGGCCAGTTTACATTAATCATTTTTCCTTTAACTCCACTAGTTGCAACAGATGGCTGGAATGATTTCCTCTCCCTAGTTTGCCTGAAACAGATCATGATAGCAAGGGAGCAGCATTAACGGGATCACAGCACTTGTACACATTTCAACAAATCTGGCCTTCAGAGTACCCTTCCTTCTCTGAATTCCTAATAGACTACAGAATTTCTATTTAGAGGTCAAATGATCTAGTGGTAGCATGATGCTTCAGAGGACTGAGCTCAATTTCATGTTCCCTAGGCCAGCACAGAGCAGAAGCATTTCATGTTATTTCTGTCACCCCCTTTTGAAAGGGATGCATGCAGTCTTCAACCAGAGGAATTTTGTTAATTTTAGGAAGATACAAGGGCAAACCTGGGCAACAGGCTGCACAACACTATCACCTCTTCTCTCCCAACCCGTCACCCCCAATTCCCACAGCTGTCATGACAGAGCCTGGCCTACAGAGGGAGTAGTTCCTGTCTGCAGCACAGTTATTGTGGGGGGATTTCATTGAGGAGCAAATACTATGGAGTTAAGAGGTAGACACAATTTTCATGAGTTTTCAGTTGGCTCTAACTCTTAGAGTAGCTAAGGTTTATTGGGTTACGGGATTTGGCAGCAGGCCAATTTTTCTGCTGAATAAGGATTTCAGCATGGGGCCTGGACAATCTTTTTTCCTAAATTAAGCCCCAAAATAGTTAAGTCAGCTAATAAATGCAAGGAAATTCTGGATAAAATATTACTCGGAAGTTAGAAGTCATCTTGTTCTTCAGCACTGTAGCAAACTCAGATCAGTCTGGATGTTTCCTTCATTTTGTGCTACAACACCTAGACTCAACAGGATTGTCTGAAGATTGAATAGCACTTCTAATTTTCAAGTTCTTGTTTTAGCCAACTGTCACAATGTGTGTTTGTTTTGCTTTACTGCACAAGCTATTTCCATTATGCTGTTAGTATTTAGTATTGATTTTATCTTAATCTAAGCTAATCAAGTAAATGTTTTCTACTGCTGATAAAGTGAAGTTATTCCTATAGCTAAACATACAAATATCTGCAAGCCATCTTTGAAACTGTGCTATCAAGAGGTAAAACAATTTTTATACTAAGTTACAGCCTTGAAAGTTCTATTGCCAAAGACTAGAGGCTCTTAAAAATGCTGCAACATGGGTATGTTATTTTTAAAGCCTCCATCAGTGTTTGAATATACAATATTGGAAAAGAACCATCATTAACTTACCTTCATAACATTAAATAAAACCTCCTGCCCAAAACTGTCTTTTTCTTTAAAAAAATCATGTTCAGGATATGTTCTAGCAATGTCCCTTCTTATCAGTTTTTCACAAGGAGAAGTCATTTTCAAAAGCTCTGAATATTGATCCTTTATTGGCATGCTTTGAGCAGTGCATAAAAGCTGCCAAACTATTGCTCTAAAATGATGGGGTATCCCTTTTCGAACAAGCTCCTAAAGCATAAGAAAAAGGAAAGGAAACTCATTAATGCTTCCTACAGTATAAATATGTACATTTCTAAAACAAACTACAATGAAATTATATTTTAAATCTCTTTTGTGAAGGAAATTTCTCATGACTTAAGTTGGTTTACAAAGGAAAAGTATGTTCTAAAACAAACAATTACATAGTCCACAATATGTGCTTGAGAGATGGGTGTTTAAATGGTGATGCAACTAAACTCAGCTTTGTTTTCACTTAGTAGCAAAAGAAAGGAGCGTTGACCAAGATGATGCCAGGAATATGATTACTATGCAACTTAAACACTAAAATCTTTATAAGTGTATTTTCAGGGGTAATTTTCAGGGTAAGTAATTACATTCAGTGGTCTATCAAATCAGGGTACCTATTTTCTGAGTATCTAAGCAGTTGCACATACTTTCAAGCACCAACCACCACATGGCTACTATGCACCAGAACTTAACTGACGCAGTTACAGTATTTTAATGTTCCACAAAAAAATGCCTTTAAGAGACAACACCCTTTGTTACATTTGTAACCTTTGATTCAGAAATGAGAAATCTTTGGTTGGAATAAATCCCCAATGAGCTAAAATTTGAAATGTGTAATTAATAACTAACAAAATGGTTACATAGTATTAGCCAATAGTGATATTTGCCAAACTTATTATTTTAGGCATGTTAGGCTACAATGTTAATATGGTACAACAAAAGTCCTACTCCTATATTATTCAGATAAGGGTCTGCTTGGCTAGAGACAATATCTACCAGAAATTCTTGATTTTTTTGCTTAATTTCACTGATGTCAGTGCTTCAAATATTTTTTTTAAAGCTATTTGAACATGAATTCAGAGACAAAGGCATACCAAGAGGGTAATATGTTCAGGTTCTCTGACTTTTTTTGATTCCATGTTATGGGACATATATAAACTCTCAAAAGCTACAGACAGCTATTACACAATACAAGCCTCTCCTGAATAAATTGGTGTACCAGGAAGAGATTCTTGGGGCCCCTAACAACTTACTTATATATTCTGTCTCATTCCAAGGGTGCTCGATTATTGTACTTGTATTTACAGATCTGTCAAGAAAGACTGAGCGATAAGGGGTTTGATTGCTTGATAAAGATTTTAAGAAAAGGTACAGCTCAGGAAGTTTAAGAATCATGGGGACAACCACCAACCACAGAGCCATTCCCTCAACAATGCAACATAGTTCCTTTCCTATGCATTTTCTAGCACTTCATCTAATCATTTGTTCTGGGTAAGTTCTTGAAACAGGATAACCTTCTTTTACTTAAGTAATCCTTTCACTAAGAAAATATCAAAATGCTGAAAAAGGAAAAAAAAACTGGTAGCTATCATTGCTGTAAGTTTATTAAAGAAGAATTATGGAGAAGTAGAAACCTCTCCATAGTTAAGGTTGAAACCAGGACCTCATTACAATGCTATTTCAAACACCCTTGCGGGTAACGCTCTATTAATTTAAGGGATAAGTCTTGGCAATTATCATTTGTCCAAGTCTTATGAAAGTTGAGTAGGTACTTTTAATTTCAAGACCTTCAAGTTAGCTTCATGTTAAAGTTTTCGAAGACTGCCTCTCTATTTGTCAAAAAAAAGACAAATACATAAAATCATTCTCAGGATTGTCTCTTCTGGGAGTTTGCAAGGGCAAGGACAGCGTTTAAAAAGTAACAATTTAAAAAACAATTACACAGTTTCTTGGTGAAGTCAACAAGGAAAGGAATGTAATTAACAAAGAACCTTCACTACAGCAGGAGCTGTTCTGTAGCTCTATAGCAGTGAACTCAGCCCTTTAATCTCCCTAAGGGAGCAAGGCCCCTCTGGAGCTCCACTTTAGGAGTATCTCAGTAGCTCTACTGATGATCCCTTGCTGATTCAGGGAGCAGAGCTTTAACTCCCTGAGCCAGCTATGCTCCCATCAACTCATAAAAGCCCTTTATGACATGCCCTCCCATCCCTGCTCCCATGTGATAACTGTGCCCCTAAACTCTCAAAAGCTGCCTCCAGGTATTGCTTCCCAACAATGCACCATCCTCAATCCCCTACACCTCACACTCAATGTGGCAGAGGAGGGTTAACTCCCCATCCCCACTGAATTAAGTTACCTTGTAGAGCATACCTACATAGGTAACAAAGATTAACTCTTCCTACACACCTAAAGAAACAGTAGTGGTACCTGGGCTATATGCCAGGAAAATACTGCACTTGGTAACAGGCACAGCATCATTCTTTATGCATGCTAGGGGTATCGAAAGGTAGAACCCCTAAGGTCACCTTTCAGAATTACCTCCAGGTCCATGCTTTGAGGTGGATGAAAGTGCCAAGGATAGAACATACATCAACCTGCCTGAAAAATAAATTTACCATATGTTTATGTTCAGAGCTTCAAAAAATTCCCCAAGTCTACAAGCCCAAGGGCAGCCTTTGTAGCCAAATCTGAAGACATCTCTTCAGCCAAAGCCATGCCCACTGGCATTAATGGGAAGCTGTTGCATACTGTTCTACACTGTATTTAATTGTAAAATTGTCAATCCACCTTATTAGTTTTAAAAGTGTAACTTACTACTAGAGCTGGCTAAACAGCAAAAGAAAAAACTCATTGAAAAGATATTCCACTAACACTCATTAAATTTGTTGACTATGTTCCCAGAAACAGTATTTTGACTAGTTTTATAATTGGTGAAAATACCACAAAAACCATTTGACATTAGAGTATGTGACACGCAAATATTTTCACTGAATCCTACTCAGATGCCCTACTTACTACATTCTCTTGCTTTTGTCTGGTCTTCCCTCCTCTTGACTTCAAATCACTTTCTTTCCATGATCTATTATGGGTGCCTTTTCACAAGCTGTCTTTGCTGTGAGAGCAGAAACAGTCTGTTTCCTCTTTTCCCTGACCTCAAATCTTTCTCACTTTTCATGTTATGTTCTCTCTTCACAGCTGTCTCACCAAAGAAATTACACACACACACACACACACACCCCACCACTCTTTAATTTCTCTCCATCTCTGCTCCCCACTTTACACAAACACCCAACCACTTACATGGGGCTTGGAAGTTATTCAACATCTAGCAGAACTAAGCCTAATTGCCATCTTCCATATCAATTTCTGGCCAGATCCAACTGTCACAGACCAAAGACTAGTTAATAAATTATTTTCCTCCCACCCACCCCACTCCAAGCCACTGGGAAAGGGAAGGATGCTCTCCCTGAACCCTACAAAGTAAGGACCCCTGAGCATCAGTTATCTATTAAACAGACATTAATAGATCCCTCCTTCCCCCCAAATATTCTGACTGTTAGAAAAGAGGGAAGCCATCCTCTCTTCCTCTCCTCTTGTCCTTTTGGCTGCTGCACGGATACTAGTGGTAAGGCATCTCAAGCTATTCTATCCCTCCCACAGACCCCCTGTGAGTTCTCCTCCCCACTGAAGAGCTCCAGCACACAGCGCTGTGCAGCAGAGATCAAACATCAGTGGAATAAAACTGACCTGATTCTTGTCAGTTTCACTACTGCACACAGGGCTCTGTACAGCAGCAGCAAAACTGACAAGACTCTGGTCAGTTCTCCCTGGGAAGACAACACTGCATTGGTTTATGCTGGTCATAGTTAGAAGTTATATTTGCACCAATAAGGTGCTAGAAACCTAATTTTAAGTCTGCAAAACTGCTTGCACTTGCCAGGAAAAAAGATTCCTACTTGCCCCAGACAGGTGGGCTTTCTAGTCTTTTTTGACAGATGTTGGGTGAGATCTGAAATATCCACATCTGCACAAACGATGCTCTGTCACATGCCCTTACATAAGTAGCACAGGCTCTGAACATGAAGTATATTCTGTCTTCAGAAATAAGATTGAGGAAACTTTCCTAGTTTGCAATGCATTTCCAATGGCAGATTTCATTAAAAATGTTCGATATTCTGGACATACTAAATATATCTGGCATTACATAAAGACAGACGGGGCATACAAGTCTGCTAGCTCATAAATAGGATTGATGTTCAGAATGAAAAGATTCAGTTAGAAGTTTCTATTAGGGCTGTCAAGAGATTAAAAAATTAATCGTGATTAATCACACTGTTAAACAATGGAACACCATTTATTTAAATACTTTTGGATGTTTTCTACATTTTCAGATATTGATTTCAATTACAACACAGAATACAAAGTGTACAGTGCTCATTTTGTATTTATTTTTTATTACAAATATTTGCACTAAAAACAAAAGAAATAGTATTTCAACTCTCTTAATACAAATACTGTAGTGCAATCTCTCATGATCATGAAAGTTGAACTTACAAACGTAGAATTATGTACAAAAAAACCTGCATTCAAAAATAAAAATGTAAAACTTTAGAGCCTACAAGTCCAATCAGTCCTACTTCTTGTTCAGCCAATTGCTCAGACAAACAAGTTTGTTTACATTTGCAGAAGATAATGCTGCCCACTTCTTGTTTACAGTGTCACCTGAAAGTGAGAACAGGCATTTGCATGGCACTGTTGTAGTCAGAGTTGCAAAATATTTACATGCCAGATGCGCTAAAGGTTCACATGTCCCTTGATGCTTCACCCACCATTCCAGAGGACATACATACATGATGACTGGTTCTACTCGATAACGATCCAAAGTAGCGTGGACCGATGCATGTTCATTTTCATCATCTGAGTCAGATGCCACCAGCAGAAGGTTGATTTTCTTTTTTGGTGGTTTGGGTTCTGCAGTTTCTGCATTGGAGTGTTGTTCTTTTAAGACTTCTGAACGCATCCTCCACACCTCATCCCTCAGCTTTTGGAAAGCACTTCAGATTCTTAAATCTTGGGTTGAGTGCTGTAGCTATCTTTAGAAATCTCACATTGGTATCTTTTGCATTTTGTCAAATTTGCAGTGAAAGTGTTCTTAAAATGAACAACATGTATTGGGTCATCATCCGAGACTGCTATAACATGAAATATATAGCAGAATGCGGGTAAAACAGAGGAGGAAACATACAATTCTCCCCAAGGAGTTCAGTCACAAAATTTAATTAATGCTTTTTTTTTTTTTTTTTAAACGAGCATCATCAGCATGGAAGCATGTCCTCTGGAACGATGGCCGAAGCACGAAGAGGCATATGAATCTTTAGCGCATCTGGCACGTAAATATCTTGCGTCGCCAGCTACAACAGTGCCATGCGAACGCCTGTTCTCACTTTCATGCGACATTGTAATTAAGCAGTAGGCAGCATTATCTCCCATAAACGTAAACAAACTTGTTTCTCTTCACAATTAGATGAACAAGAAATAGGACTGAGTGGACTTGTAAGCTCTAAAGTTTTACACTGTTTTGTTTTTGAGTGCAGTTATGTAACAGCAAACTACATTTGTAAGTTTCACTTTCATGATAAAGAGATTGCACTACAGTACTTGTATGAGGTGAATTGAAAAATACTATTTCTTTTGTTTATCATTTTACAGTGCAAATATTTGTAATCAAAATATAAAGTGAGCACTGTACACTTTGCATTCTGTGTTGTAATTGAAATCGATATATTTGAAAATGTAGAAAAACATCAAAAAATATTTAATAAGTTTCAATTGGTATTCTATTGTTTAACATTGCCATTAACTTTTTTGAATTAAATTGCATGAGTTAACTGCAATTAATCAACAGCCCTTGTTTCTATCACTTATTTTCCAAAAAACATGGAAGACCAATTGGAGAATAAACCAAACAGCACCAGTTGCATTGCACTACAAAAGTGTCCTACAATACTGACTAATACCTTAATTTGCTTTTCTTTCTTTTTGCGTACATCTTCCCATTCATTTACAATTCTTCCCCAAAGAATCCAGGAGTCTTCTTCGAGATGGCTGAGGTTGCTAGAAGCTGATGAACTAGACACAAGGGAGGAGCCACTGTTTCTTCTTGAGCCATTTACTGAACGCAAGGATTTGCTGTCTGTCTCCAACAGTCTGCAACATACAAAGCTAGTTACAGTACTAACCATATTAGATTAAACAATTTGATTATCAATAATGATGCAAAGGAGACAACTCTTCCACCCTCTCTTCATAGAATGTATCCAACAAATCCATTCATTCATACTGTTTTACTTACTATGTTTTTGTAATAAAAATTGTAAGTGAAGTGACATAACTACTCCAACCCTGTGAGCAGTTGTAGTTAAGCCAACAGGAAAGCTCTCTCCTATTGGCTTACAGTGCCTACATTAGGGAGCTTACACCGGCGCACCTGCACTAATGCAGCCGCACTGCTGTAAACTCTCTAGTGTAGCTGGGCCCTTATTCCTCTGTGCCCCTCCAGACAGAGAGACTAACTATTGAGCTTGGATTCATCCATGTAATAAAAAAAAAATCCATTTACTTCTGTCTAGGTATTGAGTAGGAAGCAAGATATCAGACTACACTTTGAAGTCTAGCAGACTGTGTACTATGTTCCATTTTCTCTTAGCACTGGGCTCTATTTGTAGGAAAGGGGGGCTGCTATGAAAGCAAAGACATGAGTCAAGTAAATTCTGATGTCCCTGTGCTAAAAAGTAGCATCCAACCACCATATTGGTGAGGCTGAGTCGTTAATTTTTTTCAGGAAATTATAAACTTCTGCACAGTACTGACCATGTATGTGCATAAATCTCAGTGCACCTACACATTCAGGTTCTCAGCTAGAACAAACATTTAATTCAGATATTTACATTGTCTTTCCCCTTCTCTGCTCCTGCCCATTAGCATTTATAAAAAAATCCTAAATAATGAGTAAACAAAGCATGTATCAGAATGTGATTTAATCCATAAAAAGCAACATCTTACAAGTGCGATCTTTGCAGTTTTATTATTTTCAGCTTTTGAACAAAAGGCTTAAATAGTAGTGTGTGCCTTTAACCCCAATGGTCCCAGAAGTTTAAATCTGAATGTAGCCCCAATTAATGGAAACAAAAAGTCTCATTTTCACAAGAAAAACTCAAAGCCGAGATGAACAGAATCACTAGCCAATTGTATTGTGTACACACAAAAATGCATATTTAAACCTCTACAAGCCTAAACTACCACATACCACTACAGAACTGCTTTTCTCAACATGCACCATGCTAAACACGATCAGACTCCAAATACCATCAGAGAGAAGACCTATATGTACTTTTAAAGCACAGAACAAACATTTTAAGATTGCAAAACCTAAGGTTTTGACAATCCAGGTTTTATTTTTCCTCAGTTTCTAAGAAATTCTACTACATTTCTATTATAATTTGAACCTTACCTTACTGAATCCATTGCCCTCAGATTTGTAACATGTAGTTTCTTTATATTGTAAGTAGTCACTAAACACAGAACACAAACTGCTTAGATTCATGTAAAACCCTATCAATGATTGACTATCCACAAACAGATCCTTTGGACTGCACCATTCCAATATATTTCTTAGGAGGCCTTCAATAAAAAGTAGATAGTTTTGCTAACTTAAGAGGTTAAAACCATATAATTTGGTTGCAGGAAGTTTAAGTTTCCTTGTGTCACTTCTCCTTTGGGTTCTTACACTATAGCCTGAACTGTTTAATTCACCTATATCCCCATCTTCATGTGTAGGCCAGTTTCTTTCCCACACAGACAAGAAAATCTGAATTTAAAGATATCACCAGCGGCAATTTGTCTGGTGAGCAGAAACAAGTATGGCTTCCTGGGTTCAGAGTTCAATTCTTTACTTCCAAAGAGCAGTTATAGTTTAAAAAAAAGTAGCAGATTCAAAGAGTTGTGACACAATACACAACAGCTTCCAAGATAGGTGCATCAACTCTCTCCTTGAAAAAGTGTAATCCTGATGTGAAAAAGCAGGCTTGGGGTGACCTGTTTAAAGGAAGATAAGCAACAGGACTCCTTATCGCCTATTGAGTGTGTCATAACCAATAATGGAGTTCTAGTGAAATGTATATAAGCTTCTCTACAGCTAAAATAAAAATGGCCTGTTTTCAAGAGACAAGGAGAAATACTCCAATCCAACCTGTAAAAACAAGATATGAGGGGGATAAGATTATTCCATTTATGGAAAGTTTTGAAAGCTGTCTGAAAACTGTTTGCTAAATTAATTTATTCAGACTTTAAATGCCCATGTCTTTACCCCAAGTGCTGTTTTATGGAATTAAATAAAAAGCATGTTCTTAAAATGTCAACTTTACTGTAACAGAGGGTCTGGACCTCTGACCATAATTCACAGTTCATGAGATAAACTGCTTAGAGAAAGGTTTACCAAAAGGCCTGACTAAAACCAGGTAATTGGACAACTAGAGGTCTGAGGTGCTACTGATCACCATTTAAAAATCTTTGTATCCAGGCTCATTGGGGGCTTTTCTGGACAAGCCCCCAATGAGCAGAGAAGGATAAAACTAGACTGTTCAGGAGTCACAAGTCTGCATCCTTTCATATAGGTTTAAAAGCCAGCATTAGTATATCACAAACCAAGGAACAGGTTAGGTGAAAGCATCAGGACTTGAGACTCCCTCTTTAAACTGTAGCCCAGAATCTCATGGGCTCCAGCATCAGTTGTTAGTACAATTCTAGAAACAATGTTTAATGATTTCTATAAAGCTAGAAAAGGTAACAAATAATGTTGTAGAGGTTCTGAAAAAGCAGATGCTTTTTTAAAATCTCAGATTAAGAATATTTAAAATGCACATTCTTTTCCTTGCAGCTAGCAGTTTTAAATTGAGTCAAATATTGGTCCAGGAAAAACACTTTTAATGGGCTCTCTGCTATAATTTTAATAAGTCTATTTTAGTTCTCATTTTACAATTTCAAGAGCAAAATATAAAAGCCACATTTCCTCCACTCACCTGTTCTGTTCCTCTAGTTTAGCCAATAATTCTAAATCATCTGGACTCAACCGTGTTGGTGAGGATGGTGATAGTGCTGGAGTAGAAAGAGTGGTAGAGGAGGATGTAGTGTGTAATGAGGCAGATGGACTTGCCACCTGACTGGCCATTTGACTGACAGTATGCGATACAGTGTTCTTCACCCATGAGAGAGTAGAACTCAGCTTTCCTGCAACCTTGTCTGTCGCCACCTGCAAATTACAAGAGGAAAAGGGATAGCAGAGGTTGTTTTTGTAGATTTTGATCAGCAGGCCCACTCAAACCAGTGGAAAAGGTATTTAGTGGGATAGTTATATTCTACAAATAAACTGAAGTGTTTGTCATGTATTTTGCATCTTCTAAAGAGTGTGACTTAAGGTTATCCTGTTTCCCAGAATTCCCAAAGTTGTTGGAAGCAGCCCAAGAGAAAGGTATGGGATTATGTTAAGATGCTATGTGAGAACAAATATATACAGTATGCGGCAGATTCACCAAAAGGATATCAAGGAAACTACCCAAAGATACCCACAGGGTTAGTCTTTTCTGTGTAGTGCCTCTGGATCCAGAACCACCTTGTACCTCTGACACATAAGTAGTGAGATCCTCTCAAAATCTCTTGATAAAAATAGTAGCGCCGAAATCAAGTAAAGCAGGTAAAATGCCTCTGACAATAACTTTACCTGAGGACTGACATGCACAGGAAGGAATTTATGAGCAAGTACCACAGATGTTAATTTTTCTCTTGCTCTCAGTACCCTCTCCAATCTCAGAGGGACTGGCTGGAAGTTTGGCTAAAAGTCAACAAGAACCACAGCTAAAAATCAAAGATAAAATGATCCTGAGACCTCTAACAGTGGGGAACGAAATAGTCATTTTGAAATAAACCTAGATCCTAGAATACAACACAACACAAGTCTACTCCCATAAGTGGGTTAGGGAAGGACTACTTGGGAAAACCCTGAGCTAGACTTCTCAGAAAAAAAGCAAAGGAGACTGATCCAAAACAATCAGAGGCCTAGTCCAAGAACTTCCTTGAAGCTCTACCACTGAAGGAATGCAAGAGGCTTATACTATTTTCTGCAGTGGACCACTTCCTCAGCCAGAGAATATCTAGACTACCGGCAAGCCTAACCCTTATCCAAGTTGTCCACCAGAAGAAAACTTGGGCCACATCTGAAAAATGCAGAACAAAGATGGCTGACAAGTCAAGGTCTGTCAAGGAGAATAGTAGACTGAAGAAGAAATTTTCCTTGAAGTCACACTGCCGAAAACTACCTATTTTGACATATGTAGAATTCCTCACATTGACAGGTTGGCATGAACAAATCATGTGAAATACAGCTTACCCAATAATACCAGTTTATAGCAAACACATCAAACAATTAGAACCACAAGGAAAATTTCCATCCCACTCACTGAGATCTTTCATTCAAGTGTAATTTAAACAGACAACTTCCATTTCATCTGTTGGATGACAAACAGCCACATGTTTTAAGGCAGCCTTCAGATTTTCAGGTTTAGCAGTAGCTGATAGGCAGCCCTTCCTCAGAGGCTGGGGAGGCTGGACTGGGAAATTGTACAATTTCATAAACCATGTTTCTTTTGCTAAGTACCACATTTCAAATCAATATACATTGAGTTGTGCAGTGGGGAAGTTTTACAATTTGAAAAAAGCCTGATCGAAAGCAAAGATTGCTTCCAAAGTGAATTAAGCTAAACCAAATTAAGGCTACTTTAATTCTGAATGACAGCACCCACACAGGGATTTAATGCAGTTTAAACTAATCCACTTTGAATTCACACCTTTAGTTCATTCTGATAAATTTTCCTGAGTGTCTCCATGTAGACAAGCCCTCTTGTCTACACAGGCATTGTAATTCTGTGAATTCGTGTGCTCAAAGCCACATCCTTTGCAATTTAACTGTTGTACACTGTTTAGCATGTTCGGTGTTTAATAAAATAAAGTTAAGTAACCTTGTGTTTGTTCTACCATCTTTCCGCCTCTTCCCTGTAATGGATCATTGTGTCTTTGCCCACACGGTTGTCGGTGTTTCCTCTTTTCCTTTCTTCCCTACCTTCCTTATATTACTCATCTACACTGTGTTCCCTGACTCCCCCCAAGAGATCTCATTTGCACCACACTTCCGTTTGCTAACTTTTCCTATCAGTCTTTCCTTTGTTCCCTGAACCACTTCAATACTGGACTAGATATCCAGAAGCCATAGGACTAAACCTATTAAGTAAAGAGTGATCCAGAAGATTGGGTCCTCCAACAATTAGGAGCAACATCTGGTGAAAAACAAACCTCTGCTCCAGTTATGGGAAAGGTGAGGGGTAAAAATTCTTACAAGGGAATCCCCATCTTCCCCACCTCCCAATGTAGAGCCTTTTAGCAGCTCTGCTACACAACACCATACCTAAGGTCTTTTGATTCCTAGGCTCACTTTTGCTGCTGGGGAAAAAGCTGAGTGAAATTGACTTGGTTGTTAGCTTCAACGATTACTGGCCATAAGGTCCTAGTAGCAGCTGGGAAAATTGACAAGACTGGTAAATTCTCACTTTGTTGCAGCTTGGTAAAGCTGAGCAGCAGAGCACTAGCAGTTTGTCTTCAGGCTCTGGAAGGCAACACTGCATTGGCTACACTCTTATAATTGAGCCATAAGGGATATAAATGTATTTAATGAAAACTTCTACTATGCAGATGCTGATGGAACTTGACTGGGAAAGATTTTACTTGCCCTTTTCTTAGGTGTAAAGGCTGGTTAGTGCAGAGGACTTGGTAAGGGAAGCCCAACATAACACCTATGCTTGAAGCATGGAGATATCCTTTACCAGAGAAGCATCCACCTCCATCAAAAGATGATTAGAAGAAAGTCCTTCAGTCTCATCTTTGGATACTGAGGCAAGCAGGGAGACAGATCAGTACTGCAGTCACATTGACTAGTAAGTTCACCAGGAGTTTTTGTATGCAAGACTCTTCCTTCCCGCTGATACTGTGGCCTCCAAATCCAGGTCATTTCAGGAGACAATGAGGGTAATAAAGATTCAATGGGGATGTTACTGTCTCATTGCAGTGACTGAGCTGCAAAAGCAAGCAAGCTAGCAAGGCTCCAGTGTGCCAAATGCTTGTCTCAGCTGTCACTGTTGCCTATAAATTTACGTTACAACCATTCCAAGTTGGTAGAGCTCCATGTCAGAACTTTAAATTTAATGCTATTTTTCTACATTTATCTCCCACCTGTAAGACCCAAGATTTCTAAAATTATTTATCAGAAGTCTGACCCTATAATTCTTTAACTTGCTTTTTGATAACAGAGGGAAGGATCAATTTGTAGTTAAGAACAGGAAAAAGTCTGGAGTAGGTTCTATACTTGAAGTGTGACTGTGGGCAAGTTATTTAATCTTGGCGTTTCAATTTCCCCATTTTTACCGACATGCATTACATTACATATGTACTTTGGAATATCAAATTGGAGGCTTTATACAACTGCAAAGTATATTTGCAATAAATATAAACAAGTTAAGCATCTGAATTTTCACACAGCAGATCACACATACAGCCAGTCTTACAGTGTTTCTCAAATGTGGCCACCAGGGGCTTTTCTTGCAGCCACAGTCTCCCCGCCCCCCTCTGGAAAGACAAATGCTGGAGGTGCAGGCAGCTGGTGAATTCTCCACTTTCCTGGGGGCGGGGCAGGCAGGCTTCAGCCACAGGACTTCGGGCTCCATCCACGCGGTAGCAGGCTCTTGTCCCAGGCTCACCACCCACGCCATCATCCCTGGGCCCTGCGACCTCCCTGCCCACCTCTCCATCCAGGGCTTAATTTGTCCAAGGGCTTGCTGGGGCTGAGTAAGTCGGCTGTGAAAAGTGATATTAACAAACATACAAATAGCACTTTTCACAGCAGCAGACTTACTATCTAGCAAGTTTAAAAAAATATAAAAAAACCCACCACCAAAAAAGAAAACAACAAAACAACAACAAAAGACAAGAACATGCAAAACACTTAGTGTTTCTATTCTGTTTAGATCCAGTAAAGAATAGAGATCACTGTACATTTTTATTAATGAGTCTGAAAAAACCCTACATAAATAAATTACAATGATTTGGACATGTATATATGCATATTTATTTGTTTTTCCTAAAATTAAGTGTTCTAGGAAAAATTGTCAGCGCAGCCACCAGCAAGAGTTGGTGGCCACACTCTGAGGCCACCAAAAAAAATTGTTGAGAACCCTAGAACACCAGTATAATTATCTTCGTATTTAGAGTAATTTTAAACATTTATGCCAAGTTTAGTATCTATAAACTTACCTCAAACCAATTTATTTAAATCAGAAAAGTCCATTATAGCCATGAAAAGAAATTTAGTTTCAAAAAGCAATGTATTAACACTATGGAGTCCACCCACAAAAGCAAAGCTGGCCACATTTCGGCGTGGCTCTAGGCGCTCAAAAAAGTTTCCCTACAGAAAAAAAGTGATTCAAGCTTTAATATTGCAGTCCTAGTTAGGACAATGTTAGATCATTACAAATTTCTAAGATTAACAGAGCCAAAACATCTTATGCTGTTCTTGTTATTTTAAGCCGTGTTACCTAATGAGAAAATTGTGCTAACAAGTTATTTCAATAAACATCCTTAAATATCATTGAAGAGCTCCACTTTTCCTTAATCAGGAAAAGCTAACTGAATTAGTTAGGAACACCACCATAATTCTTTAATCAACCCAATGCTCCCTGTTAAAAACTTGAGTGCATTCAAGTTTATTGGGATTTCAGTTACCTTAGTTCTAAAAGCCAATGAGTTTAGTTTAAAAATATGTTTGAATCGTCTATATTGTTCCAGGCAATGGTTACCATTAGGGGTCCACACAGGACTTGTCAGTCAGTCGTATGGTTATGATGAATCATTAACAGCTGCAAATACAATATTCCATATAAGTGATTCCTCTAATGATCACAGCAGTGCGAAGCTATCATGAATGAAAGGGTAGATGACCCATGAGATGTGGTCCACATAACGAAAAAGTTTGGGAAACCCCAGTTTGAGGAATTGGTAATTCCATGTGGAGCCATTCCCTACTGAAGTTCCTCAAATCCAGCCCCACTCAAGTCAGTTGTTACTATCAGACTACAGTTAAGTAGCCTACATGGAATAAACCAGCATTTTCAGTCCAGTCTGAACCATCCACATTAAAAAAGCTGCAGTCATAACTCACACAAATTAGCACCTTAGCCTCAAGAAAGGTCAAAACTGCAAGGTAGAGTGTCTGAGCCAACCTACTTCCCCCCCAGAAGTGCATCATCCAAGCAAACAGTACAGCACACTGACAGGACACTACGGAGAAGCCTATTCTGACAATGTCTGTATTGTAGCTCTTCTGTGGATGTGACTTCATTCTCCAAAGATGTCAGCCCCACATCTATAATAAGGGCTAAATTCTATTTTAGAAGTGTAAGTAGTAATTGTTTAAACAAAGGCTTAATAGTACTAGTCACTAATTCTGAATTGTTTTTGCACACAAACGTAAAATTCAATGTTCATTCACTGCCTTTAATTCTACCAAAATGTAAAGATATACAAGTTACTTACAGTTAAACTGAGGGGGGGAAAGTTGCTAAAGTAAAATGCAAAGCTGCCTTGCCATCTTCCTCTTTCAATTAGACTTCAAACTGCAAGAAAAGCAAATTACAATTTCTTCTGAACTACAACGTTACTATTCAGTGATCAAGTAAATTCAGTGCTTTCACAGCAGGTTAAAGTGCATGTCTAAAAATTCCAAAGTTATTTCGTGTCAGCCTCAAACCTTTTACTTGCTTTGCAAGTCAAACATTACATTAAAAGCTTTGAGATTTCAGCCACAGGAATCCTGTCTAGCCCAAAAACACAAAATCAAGTCAATATGCTAGAACTTATGAACTTCATTTTGTTGTCAGTTGGGCTAGCATTAAAAGGAATCTTGCATGTAAACAGTGATCTACTAAATGAGCATATTTCATTGCAGAAGTTCACTAGTTGCAGAAATTGCTGAACTCAAGAGTACAGTCTAGTGGTTAGAGAACTGAACTGGAAAACTGAAGACCTGCGTTCAATGCTCAACTCTTGACTGCAGCTTTGGACAAATCGCTTAACTTTGATGTACCTCAGTTTATCCTCATTTTACAGATGGCTAATGTTTCCCCAGCTTTTGTAAGACAGAGATCCTGATATGAAAGGTGAAGAGCAACAAAACTCTTACAGAACACACAAAACTAGGCAAACCAGTTTATGAAAACAGCATAATGCAGCCCATGATTTCTCCAGATTACCCTTTTTACCATCTTCCCATGCATTCTGCAGCAATTAAACACTTAGTATCTTAAGGCTCACAAGTATAAATAAATGGTATCCTTCCAGCAATTGATTTTTATTAATTTACAGTGTCTACTAACAGGACTTGCAAAGAACATTATTAGCAAAATATACAAATTAGAAAACATTGATGCTCAAAGCAGTTTAGAATTGGCAGCATAGAATTAAAATTTTATTTTAATTCCAGATTCATTTTCACAAGGATATTATTGTACTTATCAACATCAATGAAGTCAAAAATAGCTTTATCTATTTGGACCCTAGAGGCTCCACCTAGTGAAGCAGAGTTAAACTGCATTCTGTTAATACTTTATTACTTGAATCAACACCAGACACAAACAGTAGTTGAATTCATTCTCTGAACTTTAAAACTGGACCCTCTTGTAGGGCTTTGTCAGCACTAATTTTAGGTCCATATTTAGGCTTACAAAACCAAAATAGCTAATAGAATTGTAAGAATCTTCTGCACTTTTATCATGTTTCCATTTTCCCTTTTCTTCTGTGCTTTTATGTATTTATCTCATGTAATAGCCTACTTGCTATAAATGGAAACATATTCAAGGTAAGTTTTTACTGCTTACTGTTTTGCCATTTCACCTCACTGAAAACTCATTAAAGAACATCATACGTAAGAAAAGCATTTAATAACAAGACCAAGGCCTTATATATAGTTTTTAATATCTGTAGCAAAACATGAGAACAAGAACAACGATAGCATGGATGTGAACTTAAAATATTGCTTTCCCCTATGGAAGAAACAAACTAGTCAGCCCTGGAGACATGGAAAAATGGTTTCAAGTGATATTTTGGTGATCTTAGCCCAGTATGGAAATGGGTATCTGTCACAACCCATATCACACTGCCAAAGCTGTGCTTACTACTCAGGACTTAGAAATCACGCAGAAGGAACAGGCAGCGTGTAAAAGAGCATGCTAATTGCCTGCCAGATAATGGCTAGCTCACATAGTGAGGTGAGTTTTCATTCAGTAAATGTAACATGATCAGCAACAAGAAATGAGATTAAAGAGAGAAAAATCAACAAATATTCTTTTGTGGCAGCAGGACTCCAAGAAAAGGCATATACCTGGCATTTTTGGTAAGTCCTAGAGAGGGTGAGTGGAACTGCCTCACTAGTCCCATCTTTTTTTTAAGGAAAAATGGTCCGGAGGAGAAAAGTGGTTCCTTCATATATACCCTACTGTTGCCCCTCCAGGGAAACTCATTAATAGGCCTGTGGCCCATGTATGGTATGAGTGTATCCTGCAGTTTAATTCTACATTTTCCTTCAGTCATATTTCAAAGGCTATAGCCAATATATTATTCTCATCTTTTCTCTTCCTTCTTACCTGCCCTTCTTTGGACCTGCCAGTCTGAGGTTATATCTCTGGATGGCAAAGGAGCCAAAATGGGAGTCCAATGTAGAGTGGATGCAGGAAACAAGAATTGCACACTCTTCAAGTAATCCATCTAGGTAGGTTCTTATGTTGGACCTTTTGCTATGTATCTGAGCACCTAAGGTTTGAGCTCATCCTCCATCTACTCCTGGGGGAATTCTGTGCCACTGTGCAGGTGCAGAATTCATGTCTCCCACAGATTTCTTTGCTTCCCTGCAGAAAAGTGACTCTCTGACAGGGAAGCAAAGGGAAGCTGCAGGAGCAGTCACACACCACTTCCTAGCTGCACAGGTACATTGTTTCAGGCACCCGGAGCAGCCAGTGGAAAGGTAAATCACCACAGCCAGTGGCTCCTACCCTGAGCCGGGATCAGCTGCTAATTCTGGCTGGGCTGAAGGGAGAGGATGGGACTTCCTCCCCTGCAATGAGTGGCTGGGGCTGTGTCAGAACCACCCCCAGAAACCTCCCACAGCTGCAGGAAGCCCTGCTTCCTGAACCCATCACTCCTCAACTGCAGGGGGAGAGGTCACTGTATAGGGAGCTGCTCCCTCATCCACCCAACTCCCATGCATCTGGATGTCCCCCACCAAGCCTCACCCCATACACTCAGAACCCCCCTCCCCAAGACCTCCATATCTGAACCCCACCCCACAGAACCTCAACCCCTACATCTGGAGCCTCCCTGCACCCAGACCCCCTGCCTCTGGATGCCCACTCCTGCACCCAGAGCACCCCCCACTGAGCTCCCTGCACTCAAACCCCCACCCTGCCAAGCCCCACCCCACTGCACCACTCTGAGCTCCAACATCCAGACATCCACACCACTGACCCCCAACTAGCTGCACCCAGACCTCCACCCCACCAAGCCCCACTCCCCCAGCACCCAGACCCCCCTGCTGAGACCCCCCACACGCAGACCCCTCTGCTGAGCCCCAACCACCTTCACCTGAAAGCCCCTGCAGAGTCCCATTGCCTCTGCAACTGGAACCCCTCCCCCCCCCACAAGCCTCTGTGCATCCAGATCCCCCCACACCTATACCCCCCACTGAGCTGCCCGCACCCAGATTGTCCCACACAGAATCCTCTCACCCCACACCTGGATCCCCCCCATACTGAGCCCCTCCACACTTGGATCCTGCCTGCCCTCCATCTGGTACAGATGGGCAGAGCTCCAGGGTTTTTCGGGGGCAGGCCCAGGCCTTGTGCTGTGTCAGGGTCAGGTGCAGCCTCACCACTAGTCCGTGTCCCAAGGGTGGTGGGGGGGGGGGGTTAGGGAGGCTGCAGAGTGATTTTTCACCTTTGTGCAACTAGAGGCCTGTGCTCGCCACTGCCATGCTGGAGCCTCTGCATTTATTTATTGACCAATAAAACTTGCAGAATTTATAATTTTTTTGGAGCAGAATGTCCTCAGGAGTATCTATCTTAGAGATCAACCGACTCCTAGGGAACTGAAGTGTGGTTTAGAGGAAGTGTGGGTGTTCTTGAAGTAAGAGATCAGAACTAAAGGAAGGGAAATATTGGCTAGGCTACCTATCAACAGTAAATAAGTCTGAGCTTTGCTAACTGTATCACTCAGTAGGAGATAGGCTCCTTAGTTCTGAAATTCCTGCAGCTTGTTCTGGAGAAACTTGTTATCAAGACTCCAAGGGAAAGATTCTCTAAAAGTCAAAACCTGTATACTAACTTGAGTCAAATGCTGGGAATCTGTGACCTGAAGAAGATCATAGAATCAGACTTTAAGGTCAGAAGGGACCATTATGATAGTCTAGTCTGACCTCCTGCACAACGCAGGCCACAGAATCTCACCCACTCATTCCTGTATCAAACCCCTAACCTATGTCTGAGCTACTGAAGTCCTAAAATCATGGTTTAAAGACTTCAAGGGGCAGAGAATCCTCCAGCAAGTGACCCTTGCCTGACACTGCAGAGGAAGGCGAAAACCCCCGAGAGCCTCTGCCGATCTGCTCTGGAGGAAAATTCCTTCCCGACCCCAAATATGGCTAAACCCTGAGCATGTGGGCAAGACTCACCAGCCAGACACCCAGGAAAGAATTCTCTGTAGTAACTCAGATCCCACCCCATCTAACATCCCATCACAGGCCATTGGGCATATTTACTGCTAATAGTCAAAGATCAATTAATTGACAAAATTAGGCTATCCCATCATACCATCCCTTCCATAAACTTATCAAGCTTAGTCTTGAAGCCAGATACGTCTTTTGCCCCCACTGCTCCCCTTGGAAGGCTGTTCCAGAACTTCACTCCTCTGATGGTTAGAAACCTTCATCTAATTTCAAGTCTAAACTTCCTGACGGCCAGTTTATATCCATGGATATAAGATCTCTGTGTAAGCTCAAAAGCACATCTTTCACCAACAGAATATGGTCTAATGAAAGATATTACCTCACCGCTCATGTCTCAGGAATGTGCCTGTCAGGTTAAGCTGCTAAAGCACACAAGCTCACTTATATAACCTGTCATTATGTGACTTTATTGCTGGATTTGAGCCTCATTTTATGTCTAATATTGAGAGGGAAGATTTGCTGAATACCATGAGGCAGCAGGAGATGGCTATTTGAGATCTTACCCAAATTGGAGGAATGTATGGTTTTTACCCACCCTAACAAGGTGTTCAGAAGCTCTCCTACAGAATGCTATGCATCCCCCTACTTTCAGAAGCAAGACTCATTCAAAAAAATGTGAACAGATCCTGCCAAGCCCCGCAAGATCTCCAAAGGCAGAAGTATCAAGATGGGGGTAGTAGGGCACATATGGGAACAGTGAGGTCCTAATTTAAGCTTGAGAATAGGTTCAAACTGGTTTACTTTAACTGAACTTGTCTGCCCACCTCCAATTCAGAGGACTTGGGAAAAATCAGAAACCTATGTTCCTTTATTTAAAGATCAGCTTTAAGAAACCAAATCTGCTTCAATATCAGTGTTTGGGTAGCACCTTTCATACAAACAGATATGCTAAATGGAGTTTTGAAGGCTTTTAAACACCTATATGCATGTATCATACAGATTGCAAGAGAGCATAGAGGATGCTCTCTTGCAGTGAAGGCATAAATTATTGCTGCTTCAGTTTATATACACAGCATTATTATAAAGATGAATAAATGTACCTCACAGGATGTTGTAGGGACTGATTAGTTTGTCAAAGGCTTTGAACGGCTTTAAAAATGCCAAATATTGCAATTCCTCCAAATATAAATGTAGACAGAACCAGGTTGATCTTAAGGAAAAGTACAGCTAATATGATCACTATAGAGAGACAGTCTTGCAATGCCACTGAGTAATATTTCCCATGCAAACAAACATCAAAAACATCTTGGCTTGGAATGATGTACTGCAACTGCCTGAATGAAGAACAAGAGGAAAGATGTAATCAGCTTTTTGGGGGAAGACAAAGTTAAGTAGTTGGGAGGAGATCAGTCTCATCCACTTAAAGTCAAAAGAAAATAAAGCCAAGATTACATCAATACAGTCCAAAGATCCAAACTGGGGGCAAGAAGAATCCTAATTTTACTCCAATAGTTATGGAATTCTCCACTTCTACAACCATTCATAAATACCATTTAAAGGAAAGTTTAGCCCTTGATAATCCTGTTCCTGCCATTTCCTATCGCCCTACCTTCAATTAAAAATTAAACAAAATCCCAAAGCATGCAATAAAACTGTCAGTTTGTCACTTTATTTGTCTGCCAAAAGGGAGAGATCATCCCTTCCACTGTTTCTGTCTTAGATTGTATGCCCCTCCCCTTGTATTTGTGTTTATCCTAATTCTGGTCTTTGCACACTTGTACTATAAATGTTTTATAAATTTGCTGAAGTTATTAGAACTTTGGCAAAAAATAAGAACAGAAGCCAATTATTTTTAAACTAGATTAGAGAGTCAGGTTGGAGTGGTGTTAAGTATACTTCAGTTTTTATGACAGAGCAAGACTTCCAGTTTCATCCCCTTCTCACCCCACCTTAACAGATATGGTAACTAGGCTCAGAGAAGGCACACAACAATCACTTTTCCGGCAAAGCTGGGAGTAAAACCCAGGTCTCTACCTTGACAGAATCAAGTCTCATCCACTTAGCCATACTGTTCCCAGAAAGATTAGGCTTTGCTATCCTTTAAAAAAAGGGAGATACTTCTGCGTAGCCTCCACTATAAAGAACTGAGACACAGATTAATGGCAGTCTTGTATTAAATATATTAAGAACATAAGAACATATTCCCATAGCATCAAAGTTCCCTAGTCATGGACCAGGATCCCTTTGTGTAGGTAGTGTCCAAACAGAAAAACAACAACATATAGTCCCCCTTAAAATAAAAGGAAACACCCATTTTAGGTGTCCTTTAACAGACCCTAATTCCCACACACCAGATCCACCACTTTCATTGCAAGACTCAGACCTCATACTTACCTATGGGAAAACACACCATACACATGTCTAACAGACATGTATGTTGATGCTGCTGAAGTCAGAGTTAAGGTTTTGCAATCTAGTATAAGCATAAGGAAAGTGTCATATGTACATCTCTACCTGGATATAACACTGTCCTCAGGAGCAAAAAAAAAAAATCTTACCGCGTTATAGGTGAAACCGTGTTATATCGAACTTGCTTTGATCCACCGGAGTGCACGGCCCCACCCCCCCCAGAGTGCTGCTTTACCGTGTTATATCGGGTCGCGTTATATCTGGGTAGAGGTGTATTGTATTGTTACTGTTTGTAACAAAGGTGAATGAGACTTTATAGAAGGGCAGAGTCTGCCAGTGAAAGTGATGAATGTGATGTATGGGAATTAAGGTATGTTAAAGGATGATAAAATAGAGGAAATGTCCAGTTAAGGTAAGGATTTGTATGGGTAGACACCCACCCAAACAACCATAACTAGTTTTAATGAACTTTCTTTTAAAGGAAATGTATATTTCCCCAGTATCTGAAAACTGCTGTCTTCCTCAGTATGAAATCCTTTCAGTCAGTTTAAAGATGGCTTTAAAAGTCCTGATGTTAGTAGGTCATGTTACCAAGTTTGAGCTTTTTGGAAGTCTGATACCAGAGTGATGGATGTGATATTACAATGTCTGCAGAATACAATTTGCTTTTCACTAATGAGATGCAGTAACAAGGTTTTCATAGTAATCATTTAATGTGATTGTCTCTATATTACAATTCCATATAATCATCAGCCACTGTTACAAAAGAAACTGAGGAATTACTAGCATAGTATATCAGCTATTGGTGTGACATATCCACATGCTTTTTTAGTTCATAAAACAATTCCTGTTCTGAGTGTTCTCATCAACTACTACAAAATTCTGTATATATTTAACCAGGATGTAAAAGATATATTATAACCACCACTATGCATCATGTGTATCTGCAAATAAGTTATACTGGGTAATGTGTGTTTTAATTTATATCAGCTCAAGTTATATAATACCATCGGTTAATTGCAATTGTTTTATTACACATATAATGTAGGGTGTTGAGTTGAGGTTCTTTTAGTTTCTAATAAAGGAATCTAGAGAGGTAACAGCATAGTGAAGGTTTAAGTAAAGAGGAATACTAAAGGGAGACCAACACCTCAGATTACATACGATTACATGAAAGTTTTTTCCATTAACATTTCTGGATTGTGTATTATTCTTTACATAAAATCCAGAGAACTGCTTATGGCTGCACTTAACAAGTTGGCCATATTTTCACATTTGTTAAACAGAGGGTATTCATTTAACAGGTTTATTCTTAGATATTCCTAATTGTATGTGTACCAGGAAATGCTTTTAAGTTAATCAAGTCCCCATTTCACTGAATTGGGAAATTTTTATGTGTTTTAGCAATTAAACAGCATTATTGAATAGCATCTTAACTACTTTACAAATACTGTCAGCTGCTCAGATCACATTTCATTTTAAGGTGAACAGCAAGACATTTAAAACTACTACAACAAATACTGTATGCTCTGTAGTCTTCCTCTCAACCTTAAGAAAAACAAACAAAGTAATAGTTCCTCAGTGGTGCATTTAAGGAATTTAGCTAAATTCTCATAACATTTCCCTTTTATAGACTTAGGTAAATTCTTAAATATTTTGAGCTAAAGTTCTCCACAACCAGAAAGACAGCTGCCCTGCACTGCAGTGGCCCCACTTTGCAGCCTGATACAAGAAGGTAGACGGAATTGTGAAGAGAAGTTTAGAGGCCACAATGACATAAATGGAAACTCTACACTACGCCCTTTGATTCTTTGAACTGGTAGACCTCAATCCTGAAAACACTTGTGCTCAACTTTACTCCTGTGAGTGAGTCTATTTGAAGGTGTTGGGTCTTTCTGAGGTAGAGGATGTGGGAAGAATAAGTCTATCAGTGATGACCAATGACAGTTCTGTAAAATCTGATTAAAGAAACAGATTGCAAGACACTGCAGTGCTACTGAATACAATAAAATCTTACTTGAATTTCTGGGGGAAATGACTAAAGTCTTATCAGTTTCCAAAGACTTATCATATAAATCAGAGGGGAGGACTTTCAATCTTTACCACTAACAGATATTTACAAAAATATAGTCTCTTCCCACTTTTCACTCAACCACTAACTTCCACAATGCTGCTTCTAGTCAATTTATTTTTGGGACGGACACAAGAATAGCTACTAAGGAAATCAAGAATGCAGCAAGACATTGTCAAAAAGTCGTAGCAAGACTTACTTATAAGCCTTAATTGTGTACTGTACAAATGGGAAAATACCACCAAATCACACATGTTGATGTTCTAAGAAAGCGTCATTAAACCAGAATTAAGATGGAGCATAACAGTAATTTGAGGGTGAAAATTCTTATCAAAACAAGCATTAGTAAACCAGGAATTCTGCTGATAAGTTTAAAAAAACCCTCAAAGGTTTGGCAATATGGAAACACCGTTAAAGCATCCAAACAGCTTAGTTTTACTTATAAACTGTTAATAATTACAGGGAAACTGAATCTTTACAATACTTAGTCTACATATCACAATCCATAGGCTGAAATCAAAACTCTTACTACCCTACTGCTAAAGTGTATATGTTTCTACTTCAAAAGGTAGTAGAATTCACTCTACTATCTAGTGGAAAGCCAGTTTATTCACCAAGAGCAGCGCCGATTTCAAATATAGGTTATGCATCAGTAGCCTGACCACAGTGCAGGTTGATGTATGTTCACACCTTTGGTCTTTTTGTAATGCACTAGAATTTAAATGTTACCTGTTACTACATTTACAATATTCATGACCTATCTCCACAAGCATTTACAGTACACTTATTAGGAGAAAATGCCTGCTTTGAGGTTAGTACAACACCTGTGTTACTGTATGAAAAATCTTACTCTGGTCCCACTGAAGTCCATGACCAAGTTCCCATAAATTCAAATAGGAGCAGAGCACCTAATGAAGGAAATTAATGTTTTGGCCATTTGACTAAGTGAACAATGAAGATTGTGGCTTCATTAAAAACCAGAGGCCTACTCATATTCCAACAACACTTATAAAAATGAATGATATTTCAGAGTCATTTGGCCAGTGCATTTTGTGTACTCATTTTGGAATAAGAATTTATTCCATCTATTCTAGGAATCTACAAAAAGAGTCATTAGTGGAGAATAGCAAGAAAGATCTCAGGGAGACAATAAAGCTGATTTATGCTACTTTTGGCATAGAGTTGACAAAAGTTACTTAAGCAAAGCCCCAATATCCAGTCCACATAGCCTACAAATTCTCCAATACAAAACTAAATTTGCGTAATCTATAGGAAACTGCCAAAAAAAGACTGCTGTATCTTATTTGTTTTCCAGAGCTAAAAAAAGGATCATGGCTTCCCACATTCCTAAAACTAAAGTAACATGAGGAAGAACATTAGAACTATTTTTTTTTTAAGTCAAATTTGCAAAATTCAAAATTAAAGTTAATTCTGGATTTCCATTCCTCAGAGTACTCTTATTCAAGTCCCCTCGTAGCCCTATCATTCTCTATATATCCTCCAGGGAAAGTAGATGTCTAACAAGCAACACAACTTGAACACCATCACGCATTAAATTCAATATGTTTTACTAACAAAGATCATATTAAGCTACTTCTGCCATGCCACCTTACCAAATAAAAGATACAAGAGCCTTTCCACAACCTGAGACAATAGCAATCCATTTTTAGAAGACTTATCCCTATACACTGAAGAAAAATTATGCAGCAAGTATAATTACATTCAGCTGGTATTTATGCTATGCTATTTTAGAACACTTAGAATAACTGATCAAACATCTATTAGGACATTGCCAAATGAGTATCAAATTATCACCCTGATTCACACACTGCCATCAGACATTGTCAGTAGGCCATATTAAAAATACTCAGGAGTCTTAAAAATTCATATGAATTTAAACTCTGGTCATTTCATTTTAGACTCACTAGCAGATCTTGTGGTAGAGTCCATTGTATTTAACCATTATCAAAATACTTCCATTCACTTTTCTGAAAATTCCACTGTGCAAATAAGATACAGGCAACAAAAAGATTAGATGAGAAAAATACAGGTTTTAAGAAGGAAAGCTATCAGAGATGGCTCATGTGCACTGGGCAAGCAGAAATGTTCACAACTTATGTGATGTCTTGATTGCTTTCCAAATTAAAACCAGTTTGCACAGATTGGGAACTATTACATAGATTAAATAACTTCACTGGAATCAGTCTGTGGCAGAGCCAGAAACAGTATGCAGAATGGAATTGCTTCCTAGTCTGATGCCTTAACCACAAAAGTATCCCCAGTGGAAAGGACTATAACAAGAGATCACACAAAGTGGTTAGATTTTAAAGAGGAATGAATAGTCAACATTTGCAGCTATGCAAACCAAAATAATATAAGGGTATTCAAACCTGATTAGGAACATAACATGATCAGCTGCAAGGACCAGGAAGAAACACCCCCCTTTTATATGGAGGCTAGGCACAAGAAGATAGGCACTTCATAAGATCCCCTCTGAAATATCAGGTAGAGGCCACTGCTAAAGAACCTCTGTGTGAGCAAACTGTCTGTTCCAGTATAGTATTTGTTAAGTTTTTCTGGATGGAACACTTCAAAAACACTTAAGTATTTAGGCAGTTTATACAAGCTGGACATCCAAGTAACGTCATGGCTCAAACACATTGACAGAAAATTTTACAGTGAGGCTGTAACTTACATGAGAGCAGGTTTAGACAGGAGGAAAAAAAATTTCCTCACAATATCAGCTTGACACTGGAACCAATGCTGAGAGCAGCGACTGAAACATCAAGGAAAACATTTTAAAGACATTAGGTAACAATTATATAAGTAATTACCTGGGCTAAACATTGGACTTCACCTAAAATGTCCCTTCTCCCTTCCAGTTCTAGCTTCTGGAAATGAAATTGTATTTCATATGCATATGTAATACAGACACCAGACAGCATGGATTTATCAAGAACAAGTAGTGTCAAACCAACCTGATCGCTTTCTTTGACAAGGTAACAAGCCTTATGGATAAAGGGAAAGCAGTAGATGTGGTATATCTTGACTTTAGTAAGGCTTTTGATACGGTCTCGCATGACCTTCTCATAAACAAACTAGGGAAATACAACCTAGATGGAGCTACTATAAGGTGAGTGCATAACTGGTTGGAAAATCGTTCCCAGAGAGTAGTTATCAGTGGTTCACAGTCATGCTGGAAGGGCATAACGAGTGGGGTCCTGCAGGGATCAGTTCTGGGTCCAGTTCTGTTCAATGTCTTAATCAATGATTTAGATAATGGCATAGAGCAGTGCTTCTCAAAGCCAGTCCGCCACCTGTGCAGGGAAAGCCCCTGACGGTCCGGTCTGGTTTGTTTATCTGCCGCGTCTGCAGGTTCGGCCGATCGCGGCTCCCACTGGCAGTAGTTTGCCGCTCCAGGCCAATGGGGGCTGCGGGAAGTGGCGGCCAGCACATCCCTCGGCCCGCGCC
>NW_020664561.1:35809622-35831034 GCF_002925995.2 Terrapene triunguis | reverse complement strand
GGCCCGCGCCACTTCCCGCAGCCCCCATTGGCCTGGAGCGGCAAACCATGGCCAGTGGGAGCCACGATCGGCCGAACCTGCAGACATGGCAGGTAAACAAACGGTCCGGACCGCCAGGGCCTTTCTCTGCACAAGCGGCAGACCAGCTTTGAGAAGCACTGGCATAAAGAGTACAGTTATAAAGTCTGTGGATGATACCAAGCTGGGAGGGGATGCAAGTGCTTTGGAGAATAGGATTAAAATTGGAAAATGATCTGGACAAACTGGAGAAATGGTCTGAAGTAAATAGAATGAAATTCAAAGAGGACAAATGCAAAGTACTCCACTTAGGAAGGAACAATCAGTTGCACACGTACAAAATGGGAAATGACTGCCTAGGAAGGAGTACTGTGGAAAGGGATCTGGGGTCATAGTGGATCACAAGCTAAATATGAGTCAACAGTGTAACACAGTTGCAAAAAAAGCAGACATCATTCTGGGATGTATTAGCAGGGGTATTGTAAGCAAGACACGAGAAGTAATTCTTCCGCTCTACTCTGCGCTTATTAGGCCTCAACTGGAGTATTGTGTCGTTCTGGGCGCCACATTTCAGGAAAGATGCAGACAAATTGGAGAAACTCCAGAGAAGAGCAACAAAAATTATTAAAGGTCTAGAAAACATGACCTATGAGGAAAGATTACAAAATGGGTTTGTTTAGACTGGAGAAGAGAAGAGAAGAGAAGACAGAGGGGACATGGTAACAGTTTTCAAGTACATAAAAGGTTGTTACAAGGAGGAGGGAGAAAAATTGTTCTTCTTAACCTCCGAGGATAGGACAAGAAGCAATGGTCTTAAAATTGCAGCAAGAGCGGTTTAGGTTGGACATTAGGAAAAACTTCCTAACTGTCAGAGTGGTTAAGCACTGAAATAAATTGCCTAGAGAGGTGGTGGAATCTCCATCATTGGGGATTTTTAAGAGCAGGTTGGACAAACACCTGTCAGGGATGGTCTAGATAGTAATTAGTCCTGCCATGAGTGCAGGGAACTAGACTAGATGACCTCTCGAGGTCCCTTCCAGTTCTGTGATTCTATGATTCACTCAAGAATCCCTATACATTGTGACAATACACTTTAGTCCCAACTTCCATTACCCCTTTTATTCCATTTAGCGTTCTTCCAAAAAGGCAGCAAGATTAGCATTATTTTGTGCTGTAGCCAACATCCACAAGAGCCTATGATGAAACCATACTAGTTTTCCCAACGTCAACTAAACCACAATTTACAACCAGTAAACCTATAAATAGGTAAGAAATGCATTAGTGTGCCATTTATAAGCCAGTGTGCTACATGTTCTTGGTTCTTGAACAATAGCCTAACAATTATATTTTTCATTGCTATTTACTTCAGGAAAAGTTGAGACCATGCTATTCATTTCGTATATGTTGTACATAACAGATATTGTTTTACCAGGCCTTCAAGAAGTAGGTGAATTAGAGTGGAATCAAGAGAGATATTTATTATAGGCTATTTCAGTAAGGAGGGGTTATAATTTATTAATTTAAGATTTGTTATTCTTAAGTGTACATGTGCCCAGAGTGCTGGATGCAAGAGCATTAAAAAACACACATTTTAAATGTGAAACTTCTAAGGAAAAAAAAATCTCTACATAAAATCTGAAGGTCTATTATCAATTAGTAAACTAAAGAAACAAGTACAGAACACCCATTTTACAATTGAAGACTATAAAATGGGAAGGAAGTAGAGAACAAGCAACGTAATAAAAATTGAGTTAAAAATTGATTTAAATAAGATTGTTTTGAACTTCTTTAAATCCTGACTTTATATCTCTGCACTAGCAGGACAGAATCTCACTTCCTGGTGAGGGAGGCTTTTCAGGGAAAAATCCCCTTGTAGGAGGGTTTCCTCCCAGTTTCATTTTGCTACCAGTCTATTTACAACCATTGTTAATTGGATGATGACTGTAAGCAACTGATACATTTACCACTTAACACAAAGTCAGTCACTATTTTTGTCTCTTCTCTATTCCTCTGGACCACAGGCATCTTTTCCCTTGCATCTTCCCTCCTCCTCTCTACACTTCCCCCATTTCAACCTTTCAATTTTTCCCCATCACTGTCTGCTTCCTGCTCAAACACATTAAGATTTCCAACACCAGGCAGCAGAGTCTCATGCTACCTAGTCCCCTGTTCATGTCCCTCCAACTCCACTGGCTCCATCATACCTCCTTCCAGATTCCTCCCCGTCTACATTTCCCCTAACAACCCATACTTGAGGCCGTAGTCTTGATCTATATACGTGAAAAAACAATCTTTAAAAGCACAACCGCAGAGAGCAGAAAGGAGAAAGGGAAAATAAAATATGGCACTTTAAGAGACATTCCTTGACAGAGCATTTCTCCAGCACACCCCAATAGATTAGTGAATGAAATCCCAGACTGTCTTTATTCTAGCCCAAATCTTCTCCTCCCTACCTGCACCCCCCCCCATCACCAGATATGTCACAAAGAAAAATAGTCAACTTTCAAAGTGGCCTTAAGCAGTATATAGTCCTTACATTTTTCTAGTTCATTCTTGAATGATGATTCCTTGGATAAACTCAACAGGCCAAACATTTTCCTCTATCTTTCCTTCTCACACCCTCTCAACATTCCATTGGCTCAGTTTAATAACCCTGTTTTACTGAGGTCTATGAACCCCTTCCCACATATAATAGAGAGCATCACAAAAGGTATTTATTTCTATTATGGATTTTATCTTCTCCACTAGCCCTCCACTCACATACCCTGAGCCATTTTGGAGATATGAGTCAAAACACCTGATATTTTGGAAGAGTGATCATGTAAGTTTTCAGAACAAGACTTCAAGTGTTTAACCAAGCTTCTTTTGGGGAAAAACTATCCAATGATTTCTTGAAGTATATAAATTTTGATAAGATTTCTCTCTTCTTGGGTAGTTGGAGGATTGGAAATTGAGATAATGGCAAATCAGTTTCAAATTTGACTATGAAGCAGCTCCCTCTGTTTCATAATAAAGAAGAAAAGCAGGAATTACATGCAACTCAACAAATATGATGGAAATACAAGGGAAAAAATTGTTAAGGACTCTACGCTGACCAACCACCATTAAGAGACTTCTAAATTTTCAGTTTTTATCCATATTACATAACCAGAACAGTACAGACCATGTTTGAAGACAAGAATTTATAATGAATGAAATATTTCAAGCATCAAAGTAAAGCTGTGGAAGAGTGAGACTCCCAAACCTTTTTGGTTAAATATGTCAACTCCATTTTATCGAGATAAATTACTCTCTCCAGATAAGTCCATAAAGATCTCTTTTGGACAAAAGGTGAAAGCTCTTTTTAGGTCACCTCTAAAGAAGGTTGACATTTTCGTGTGGGTGCTATTTTATTGTGATGCTATAAGCTAGCCACTTCAATCTCTACTTAAATCACCACAGTCCACCACCTTTAAAGACCACTAAATCAAAACAAACTGAAACCATGCCAGCAGTTAATTCACACACCCTAAAACAAGATGAACATGTAACAGCAGAATATATGTTGTGATTATGCCGCAGTGGAATCTCCTCCGTGCATGACTGAAGGAGGCGTCATTGTGATGAAGTCCTGGTGCTATCCTAGAGCATCCTACCCCTCGGGCTCTTCCGTGGGGCTGGGACAGCGCGTTTACACAGGGTCAGAGCAGGGCTGATATTTCTCGCCGTCAGGAAGAAGGACTCAAGTACTCGATAGATTTTGTAGGAGAACCCAAAGCAATGCCAGTAGGGAAACAGCCTCACCGCCACCTCCTCCCCCCAGCCCAGGGGAGCTCCGGCGGGTCACTCGGGGGCTGCCTCGCAGCGGGTTCACGGCCTGAAACCGAGACAGTCGCTCCCAGCCCCACACGGGGCAAACCCCAACTCGCCGCAATAGCCACCGCCGCCCACGTTCCGGAGACGGCAGGGCGAGCAGACGCTGCTCCTCCGGCACTCGCAGGGAGGCGGATCTCCTGGCTCCGCAGAGCGAGCAGCCGGGAACCCCAGCCCTGGCCGAGGCGAGGGGACGATCCGGCCCGGCCCGGCCCCCGGGAGAGGCAGGCAAGGAGAAGCGAGAGAGGGCGGCTCACGGCTGGAAGCCGGAAGGGAGCGCGTGTCCCTGTCACTCCTCCCCGGCCCGGCGCCCCCGGGCTCTCCCCTCGGGGTCCCCGGAGCCTGCGGAGAGCGCTTAGGCCCGGCGGCTGGGTACGTCCCCACCCCGGCTATATCGGCTGAGCGGGGCTGGGGTCTCGCCCGCCCCTCACCTTGGAAGCGTTGGCCGGGGGGCCGGAGTGCGAACATCGGCTTCCAGTGCAGCCCGGCCCGCAGCCGCCGCCGCCGCCTCGGAGCTCCTCGCCCGGCCTGTCCCGCTGCCTTGCCCCCGAGCTCGCCGCGCTCCTCCGGCCCCAGGCAACCGGGCCACGTCCCTCCGAGAGCCCGGCGCGCAGGCGCACACTCTCCGCCCAGGCCGCCGTCAGCGAGCCACCGGCGGCCGCGAGGACACTTCCCTCCCTGCGCAGCAGAGCGCCCCCGCGGGGCTCCGCGTCCCCCGCTACAGAGCAGGGGGGGGCCGGTGGAGGGAGCCGAGCCCCACGCCAGGGGCTGGGGTCAGCACCCCCTGCAGGAGAGGTCGGCTGGCCCTCCCGTGAAATGGAAAAGGGCCAGGCGCCCCCTAAGGTCAGGAAGATTGAGCCCTGGGGAGGACCAGGAGGACAAGGGGGGGCTGAGACTTATAGAATCATAGAATATCAGGGTTGGAAGAGACCTGAGGTGGTCATCTAGGCCAACCCCCTGCTCAAAGCAGGACCAATCCCCAACTAAATCATCCCAGCAAGGGCTTTGTCAAGCCGGGCCTTAAAAACCTCTTAAGGAAGGAGATTCCACCACCTCCCTAGGTAACCCATTCCAGTGCTTGATGGCACTGTCTGCAGGGCTCCCTTTGTGGAGTCCTCTCAGGGCAGCAGCCACTGCCCCAGGCCCATCTCCCACCCATGACCATCCTGTTGGATGGCAGAGGTTGGAAGAGAGGCACTGGCTCCAACTCAGTGGCCAAAAGGGAGGAGAATTGCACAAGAGTGTGGTTCATGTTGAGTATTCCCTGATTTGCCCTGATTTCAATGCCAGTTCTCTGATTTTGTTAAGTAGTGGCTATTCTAAGCTTAATGAAACCAGCTATCATTTGGTTTAGACACAGTCTAGGAGCAGCCCTTGTTTGAATCCACCAGCCACCCATCCACTAACAGCATTTGAGTGGTTATTGCCATCACTGTACTCCCAAAAAGGCTGTTCCCTACCCCCAAGGTGGACCTCAAATAGTAGTTGATGCCTTTACGATTTCTAAAACTTCCACTGGAATCATGCCAGAAAGCACAGCAATTGCAAAAGGTAGCTGCCACATTTCTCCTTATATAAAAGGCAGTATTATCCTGTTTGTCACACTTAGCATGTAGGCTCATTTGCCTAGTATATTTAATGCTATATATAACAATGCCTTTATTTTATGATAGTACCCAAAGGCCTCATTCAACATTGGAGCCTATTTGTATTTAGCATAACGAGCTCAGAGGCCCTTGGTTTTAAGCAGTGTACAAAAAACCAAGGGACAGTCTCTGCCCCAATTCTACTAGTGAAGGAGTCCCTTCAAATTGTGCTAGGCTAGGAAATAAAATGAAAGCTTTCTGTATTTGTAGCAACTTCTAATACGAAGCACCACATGAAGCACCGTAAGCATTAAGGATGACCCTAGTTGGTCTGTATAAGTATGTTACAGAGTCGGACAGAATAGTTTGAAGAACAGCAGCTAAAGGAAATATGCAGTTTAGTTTTAACTACAAAAGGAGTGCATACATTAATCAAAGCCAGACCCTTAAAAAGGCAAAGGAATTGCTTTAAAAAAAAAAAAAAAAAAAGATAGTCCCCACTGTAAGATCATACCCTAGGTTGCTGCTATGACTTTCTATGCCACAAAGAATATCACAGCTGTGATTACAGCAAAGACAGAAGTAGAGGTATTGAATAAGAATAAAAGAGTAATTTATTGCACTAAGGATCCCCAGAAATGGACCAGGGCCCTATAGTGCCAAGCCCTCTAGAAACACACACCAAAGAGATAGTTCCTGTTCCAAAGGGTTTACAGTGTAAGCAATAATTACATTACTCAAACAGGTTTCCCTCCAAATATGGGCAAGGCATTTCCATGAAGGATTTGTGCACTTCTTTGTTCCACACAACATAAAATGGATTTTAAAAGTGTTTTTCTTCAAACACAGAAACTGAAGGTTTGATGGTGGTAAGCTGCAAAGAGAAAAATTCAAATATAAACCCTTTCTAATTATAAGGCATTACCTTCAGGAAGCATTTTTTTATTACAAAATGAAACATCTTTGTTTTTACCTGCTTGAAACCGTGACCCCTAGGGATAGTAGTCATCTTGGCAGCAAACATTTTAGATGGAGAGAAACTGAGCAAAGGGATTTGGCCTGAATTTATAGCTGACTCAGGGGGGGTGTGGCAAGTGACTCCACCTAGATCTACCCATGCAACTCCCTTCTGTTCTATTCATAATGGGGATGTAGGTAATATTAAGACACTGTAGATGCAAAAAGGCTCTATCTGAAGAGAAGAGGGGAAGTTAAATTATTTATGTCTTGTGTAATGTTGGTTGGGATATTTTTAACTATAGATATTTATATTAAAATGTAAGACCCTTGTGAGAATTCTTATTGGATAACAAGCATTTATTTAGACAGGCATACTATAAGAAAAGAAACAAGTACTTTGCTATGAATGGTTTCTTCCTGGGAAAAGGAAAATAGGGTGGAATTTTGAACCCTCTAAAGTTCTAACCCAGACATGGTTAAACTATTTCTGGAATTAGCAAAACATAGAGGCATAATGCTGCCTACTTGATTTAAGAAAATATTGTGATTTTGAGAGTCACTTATTTCTTTATTTTTCCTTTCATTAATTGAGTAATTGTTACAGCAAACACCAAGATAACTTCAGACTTAGATTATTTTGTTTTTATTTGTTTTGTGTATTGTGATTGGTGTTTACAGATTGGCTTGGGAAGTTTGTTTTTAATGAAAGTGTGTGTTTGGAAAATATATATATATATATATATATATATATATTCAATTATCATTAAATATGCAGTAATAACTCCATAGTAAAGGATGAGTTGAGTTTTGCCCTTAAAGCAGGGATTCAGCCTCTCTGAGTGGAAAAATAAAGCCTACCCTCCCAAAAATTACAGCAATTACTCTTTGAGTGCAAGATGAATTTTCTCAGAATTTACAAATGAAGCTGTTTAATTAGTTTAGGAATTAAGACTTGGTCCTTAAAGAAATTTAGCACTCAGTGTTAGACCTTTTATGTGCCCCTAATGACTGCAATAAGTGTACAACACAGACTCTTCAAACTTACCAGATAGTTAAAACTCTCAGAACTCTTGTGTGTAAACTATTTTTGAATCATTTATTTTAGGATTAATGGTTATTTTTCCCACTGTTCTTCATAACAAAAAGTATCTCTATCAGCAAAGGCTGAAAAATATAATGTAATCTATACAGCATTTTAGAAATAAATGGGGGAGAGGACTTCTACTTGCAGTTATTTGTATTGTTAATTTACCGTCACCAAAGAACTCCTATGACCTGTCCAGTAGTTTAAGAAACACATTTGGATTAACTGACAGTTCTTCAAGCCTGGAGAAGTAGGTACAAATCCTGTTTTGAAGACTGTTGTATAGTAATGTGCCTAAATGTATTTTTAGATACACAGGTACAGTTCCAATTTATGTCTATTAGCTCAGGAGCCATTCTGATAGATCAGGTGGAAATTAAGCACTCATTAAAGTTATTTTTATGTAAACAATACTTTAAAAAGTCTAAAATGACATTAAAATTATAATAGAAACCATTAAATGCCAAGACATTTTAAGGGTCTGATCCTTTAAACAGCTCACCATGGACAGATCTCCGTATCCATGTACAGCAGCTTGCAGAATTGGTGTTTATGTTGTTTTTGTCATTTATAACCCCAGCCAGATCTGGGCTTCATTGTTCTAGGAGTCTTAGAGCTCATAAGAGAGAGTCCCTTACAACAGAAGCTCCCAATCCTGCAATTACTTGGGTGCTTAACTTTACATGTAGTACTTGCATGCATGAAGTTAAGCATGTGAATAATTGTTTAAAGGATCAGGGTCTTGATTAAGGCTGGAACTGCATTATCTCCCTTTTTCATTGCATGTTATATCCTGGTGCAGTAATTTAAGGATACATGGATAATTAAAAACCTAAAATATGTACTATGCTTGTCAATTGTAGTAGAGTAAACCTAAGGGGGTGGGTCAAAGTGGGAGGGGACAGCATTTTAAATCCATTTTTGCCTAAGGTCTCAATAAAAAAAAACAAGTTTACATTTATGGCCTGTCAAGCTCAGAAGAATCTTTTTTTCAGCTAAACAAACTTCTGTACTTCCCTTCCAGCTTACTCTGAATGTGAGGCTGCTGAGGTTCAACTACCTCAATAATCCATTAATCTCATTGTCACACATGGGAGTAAAACTCAACCATAGCCTGACATACCAGCCTCACACAGAATAGGAAAATGAAGATCCCTTCCCATAACGCCTTGATATGAAAATTATTGGGAATTTCCTGGGGAGCAAACCCTTCAGTCCTTTGTACATCTGTACTGGCCCTGGTGTTTGCTCCAGCTGAATGCTGCTCTGTGGTCCAGGGTTGCAGCTGCCACACTCAGCTTGTCGACACAGAGCTGAATTAGGCCACTCATAGTATTGCTGGCTGTTTGAACTTCCAGTCTGTATGTCCTAGTGCACATAGTTCAATCAGACCTTCGACAAGATCCCATTACTGTTAAGTCTTTTTGGAGAACTGCAACAGATGAAACCAACCTACTACATCTCCAGTTGGCTGATACCCGAGTCTCAGACAGGGAACGACACCTTGGGCCAGCTCAAAGGTCTACGTACTCGTATTCAGGGAAGGAATCCTCCTGCAATGGTCCAGGATTTAATGCTATGGCTGATCTCTCAACACCCCCTTGCTATGGCAGTTCATGTACTCTTGGACAAGAGGGCTACTGGCCCTTTCCCATGCACGGATGATCAGCACTGCCAGGGAGCTGAAATTTATGTCCTTGCAGAGTGGAAGCATTGCTGGAAAAGAGGCTAATGCACCAAGTAAATTCAGGAGTCTGGAGCAACGTCACAGTCAATAACTCATGTGGTGGAACTAGTGCTCAACCCAACATCTGGAGGGCAGTCTACAATGCCTAGCCTCCCTTGATACACAGGTCATCCACTGCTTACTGAAGCTGAACATCGAGATCTGATGTCTGCATATATATGAGAGAGATAGTCATGCCGAACTGTACTAAATTGAGTGTTATTGATAAAACTGACCAGGGCTGCCCGGGGGGGCAAGTGGGGCAATTTACCCCGGGCCCCATAGGGGCCCCCACGAGAATATAGTATTCTATAGTATTGCAACTTTTTTTTATGAAAGGGGCCCCTGAAATTGCTTTGCCCCAGGCCCCCTGAATCCTCTGGGCAGCCCTGAAACTGACACTAGAGACTAGATTGAAACTCCCAAATTAAGGGCCCCATTCTGGTCTGAGGTACACAGGTGAAAGTCTCACTGAAGTCATTGACTAGTATAGAAGTCAACCTTATTTACTGGGATGCAATCTAAAACTGCTAATCTTTTTACCTGTGGACTGATTCCACTGTGAGCATAGTCTGTTTACAGAGGACACACTTTTGTATTTTGATGAGGGAGCGCCCAGAGGATTAGCCACTACAGGGATCTTATGGTCACACCCCGACCTGTCCCATGCAGAAGCATTGCCTCAGGTAGGATCCTCTCAAAGGCCTCTAGGGCATATGCTAATGTACTTGTCCAATGCGAGAATCTTCAATCCCTTCCCTTCCGGGAACATGTGGTTGTATGAACTTCAGGCTCCTGTATAAGGGGATGTAGGCAGTGGCAGAATTTTCATCAAACCACCAAAATCCCGGCCCTTTTGAAGCTGATAGCAAAACTCCCATTGACTTTGTTAGGGTCAGGATTTCACCTTCTGTCTTCTGTGAACACTACTGCGAAATTACTGTTACATGTTTTCTTTTTATATAAAACAGGGTAGGTGAGGATTTAAAATGCTCTGTCATGTGCACAAGTAAATAGTGGAGAAGCTGCAGCCACCAGCTGCAGTGCATCAGCACAGACAGCTGGACTGCAACTCACTTGGCTTCAGCAACTCCTGTATCCCAACAGAGCTACTAAATTAAGAGGGGTCCCCTTTCCTCTAAGCTCAGAGCACCTCCAGACCTCAGAAGTTTTGCAACCTTCCTCGGGCCAGGGTGGATACTGCAGTCATTCTGGAACCCCCACCAGCTTCATCCTCCTACTTCCCAGCTTCATCTGCTTCCCCAAGTCCCATAACATGACTCCTACTCCCAGACCCAGCTTTGTCTCCTTGCTGACTTTATAACATCTGCATTGGATCTGTGGTTTCTGCAGACATATTAAGATATGCAACATGTCCTATAGACTTTAGAAGGTCCACTGTACAGTAAAACTGTAATGGAAGGAGGAATCTAGGTATGGAGCTTTGGGAACCAGTAGGAGCCAGGAACTATGAAGAGCTCTTAAGCTCCACAGGTTTCCTCACCCTCTTCCTCCCACTGACACACAGTTCTATGCAGAGTTCCAGCTCATCTTGTCCCAGTGTTCCGTAAAGATTAAGAGCTTCATGTAGTAGCTGGTTATAATTAATGGAGATATCCTATCTCCTAGAACTGGAAGGGACCTTGAAAGGTCATCGAGTCCAGCCCCCTGCCTTCACTAGCAGGACCAAGTACTGATTTTGCCCCAAATCGCCCCCTCAAGGATTGAGCTCACAACGCTGGGTTTAGCGGGCCAATGCTCAAACACTGAGCTATCCCTCCTCCCCTCACTCCCTTATCTTCTAGTGCATGTGAGAAACATTGTTTATATTAAAAACCTAAGGAAATTCCCAGGCCAAAAAAAATCAGTTAAAGTGGAGAATATCAGTAATCTAAAGTTTAAAAAAAAATACAAAAATGTTGAATTTTCAAAAAAAAAAAAAAAAAAAAAAAAAGGGCAGAGTAAAAATTAAACTTAAAAGAAACCCAAACATGGACATGCCCAGGCACCCCAGTCACCTTAAATCTGCCCCCAGGGAGACATACTCAGTAAAACCAGACATTCTGAGACTATGTTATCCATTCATGACAGAGGTTCAGATACACCCTCAGTGATTACAAAAACTAAAATTCCTTACTCTCAATTGTACAGTGGTTGCATCAACCTTGACTTTCTTGTTGCCCAGCCAGACTTAGGCCACAGAAAGAGCTGTATTTTACAAATTCCTGATTATACAAATAACTAGGGCCCTACCAAATTCACAGTCATAGGATTTAAAAAGTCACAAATTTCATGATTTCAGTTACACCTCTACCTCAATATAATGCTGTCCTCGGGAGCCAAAAAATCTTACCACATTATAGGTGAAACTGCTGTGAAAATAGAATGAATTATATTGTAAAAATAGAATGGATTAAGGGAAATGCTGTATGTACCTTTAAGCAGAAATAAGGAATGTTGAAATACAGGTGTCAGGAAAAGAAACATTAAGGCATAAACAATGAGTCCACTTATGCTAATGGTGGAACATTAACCAGAGATCTGTAAAAGTTAGTAAGGAAATTGAATATGTATGTCTAGTCTCAGGTAAACTTGTCAGTTCTGCTTTCTTTGTCCTCTTGTTAAGTTCGCACCCTTTTTATCTGTATAAAATAAGGTAGTGTGGGTCTTGCATGGTGCTCACATTATCTGAGTGTATTGGCAGAGCGCTGTGCTAATAAACAGAGTGGTCTAACAAATTGTGAGTCCTGAATCTCACTTCAACAATTTGGAGGTTCCACCGAGATGGCAACTGTCTTCACTGGGGCCGTGTGATTCCTGACCGTTTTTGTAGGACGACCGTGGCAGCCGGCACCTGGGCATTTGGCCCAAGCGGTCCTCCTCCGGAACGGAAGGGCGCACAACCACAGTGAAGTCTACGCCATCGAACCTGTTGGTTCCCACTCTGTTCTGTTAGGGATCCCAGGATCTGACATCAGGAATCTGGTCAGGTAATTATTTCTGTGTTTTGTCCGGACTGAGGACTATCCTGTCTCTGTGTCTATCCGTCCTCCTGTGGAATGTTTGAGTCTGGGTGCTGTCTCCGTCCGGGGATCAGCCGACCAAGAGGTTCCTGTCCCTACGGTCTGAGTGAGTGAAATCTGCACAATCGCAGCTGCACCGCACCTTGGGTAAAACCCCTGGTGTGAAAGCAAGGGCGATTGAGGCAGTAGCCTGTGGGCTCCTTTTGTGTGTTGCACCGGGCATCGCTCTGACGAACCCAGATTTCCTTCTTGTGTGATTGGTGTGTGTAAAGTGCTCCTGTATGGGTAACCAGACGTCTAAGTCGGGACAGTTCCCTAAAGGAACGCCAGCTCATTTTGTGTATTTTAGGAAGGATCCGGACTCCTGTAAATTTCTGGAAAAATGGTCTAGGTTAACTTAGGGAGATCCCAAAACTCAGTGGCCACTGTTAGGATCTTGGGACAAAGACTGAGTGGACGTCTTAAAAGACAAAATCGGCCAACCTAAAACTAAATTGGCCAGAGGAGAGGTTCATTGTTTCATGCAGTGGTGGGAAGAGGCAAATCGTAGGTGGACAGAATCGAAACTCGCCTCTCTCAAAGATTCAAATGATAAGTTAAAAGCTTTATTGGAAGCCTCCTTTCCCACCACCAGACGGAGCGCTCCCCTTTACCCCGTTCTCCGAGCAGACTCAGATCGATCCCAACCCCCTTCATACTCCCATCTCATTGTGAAAAAGGATGAAGAAAACCCCTTGTTAAATTCTGGGGACGACGATAAGGAAGATGCATTAATTGGCTTGGCAGCCTTGCGTCGGATCAATAGACGATCACCAGCCTCCTCAGTTCAGGAACAATTCTCAGAGGTCACCAGTTCAGACCAGTCCGGACCGTCCAATGCCACCCAGGCCCATTCCTCCGGTATCGCTCAGGCCTGTAAAGAAAAATCCCTTGTTCCCCCGAAACCCTCCAGTCTGCCTCACTCCTCTGCTTTTTCTTATACATGCAAAGATAGCCTGAATAAGGATTGGGCCCGTTGCTTGCACTCTAGCTCTAAAACTGTCCAGGCTCCCCTCTGAATCCTGCATACTGGGGGCCAAGAAGGGGGTCCCACTTGGAGCTATAAACCCTGGACTCGCACAGAGCTCCTTTCAATTGTAAAAGGCTTTCCAAAGCCCCTGGAAAATCCTACCAAATTCTGAGAGGAATTTTTGTTAGTATGTGACACCTATGAACCCTCTGAGGCAGACCTCCTGCAGCTGTGTAAGCTACTTGTAACCCCAGCGAACATGAAAAATGGCTCACAGCAGCAAATTGGCCCGTCAGTGAGCGCCACTCTAATTTGCCAGACACCGGTCCTGACGCTGAATACCGGAAAAAGTGTAAGGACTGAGCTAAAAATCTACTTGAAGCCATCCCTTGAGTATGGACTCCTAAAACCAGCTGGACAGCCATACACTGCTGTAAACAGCAACAGGGAGAAAACCCGGGCGACTATCGCACCCGGCTGACTGATGTTTTTCTGTAACATTCTGGTATACAGCAACCAGATGAAAATGGACAGGGCGCCCTGGCTCATGCATTTGTTAATGGCCTCCTACCTGCTATTGGCAGTATGCTAAAGCGAATAAGTGTTGGGTGGGAGCCCGAAACCATGGACAAATTGCAAACAGTGGCAGAGCACTGCCAACGCACTCTGAAAGGAAAGGAGGAACAGTCCTCTCAAAAATTAATGGCCCTGCAAATACAACATTATTCAGGGCAGGGCAAACAGTACCAGGGACGGGGAAGGTTCCAGGGACGGGGACGTGGTTGCAGGAGGGGTCGTGGAACTGGATTTTTGGGTTTGGGGGATGTTTGTAATTACTGTAAGCAGCCCGGACATTGGAAGAACGAGTGTCCGAACCGGCCTGATAGCTCTGTAAATAACCAGTTAGACCTCCTGTCGGCACAGCCCGACAATCCCCAGCCTTACTTTGTCCCACAACAATGACGGGACACCAGGGGACCTCAGGAAATTTTAGCTCCTTTACTACTTCTCACTCCCACTGGTGAGTGTGTTTTGACTATTAATGATCTTTCTCTCCCTTTCCTTGTTGATATGGGAGCTTCGCTCTCTGCAGTTCGTACTACCGATCTGCCTGCGGTTCCCCGCTCCGGAAAAACCATGTCCGCTGTGAGTATTACGGGAGTCCCAACCCCTTATCCCCTTTCAAAACCTCTACCGGTCCAAGTTGGTCCCCTTTCCGCGGATCATGCATTCCTTCTCTCTGATTCCACTCCGGTAAACCTTTTGGGTCGGGATCTGTTATGTAAACTTGGCTGTACCATCTATTGTTCCCCGGATGGTGTCTACTTACAAATCCCCCAGTCCTTTCTGAGTGATTCTGTGGCCTCCCTGCTGTCTGAAACTCCCCTTTCCACTCCAGTTCCCTATTACCCATTGATCCCGTCCCTTGAACACCTAATTTCGCAGGTCCCATCCTCTCTGTGGCCAACCCACCCATCTGAAGTGGGCCGCTTAAATACTGACCCCGTCTGCATTACTGTTGACTCCTCTAAACCCCTGCCTCGCCTGTCTCAATACCCTTTAAACCCCGAAGCTGCGGCTGGCATTGCTCCGGTCATGACCGCCCTGCAGGAACAAGGCATTATTATCCCCTGCTCCAGCCCCTGTAACATCCCTATCCTCCCAGTCCGAAAAGCTGATGGTAAATCGTGGCGGTTTGTTCAGGATCTTCGAGCCATTAACCGCATTGTTATACCCGCCTTTCCTGTTGTCCCTAACCCAGCAACGATTCTGGCTTCTATCCCACCAGGTGCACCTCATTTTACTGTTGTTGATTTGTGCTCTGCTTTCTTTTCTGTCCCGGTTCACCCTGACTCCCAGTATCTTTTTGTCTTTTCTTACAAGGGGCAGCAGTACACATGGACTACGCTCCCTCAGGGGTATACTGAAAGCCCATCTTACTTTTCCCAAGCATTAGCCCGAGACCTTGCTGACCTTGTTTTTCCGTCCAGGTCCACACTAGTCCAATATGTAGATAATCTACTCCTCTGTTCCCCTTCGTTGTCTGCCTCAGAAACTGATTCTTTAGTGTTCCTTACTGCCCTAGCAAAGAAGGGTCACAAGGCTTCTTGCTCTAAGCTACAGCTCTGTCAAGCCTCTGTCACATACCTTGGCTTTCTCCTCTCCCAGGGTTCCCATACACTTTCTCCCGCCTGCGTCCAAGCTATCCTCAGTTTTCCCCGACCCTGCTCCCCATGCCAGGTCCGAAAGTTTTTGGGCGTGGCTGGATTTTGCAGGCAGTGGATTCCCCAATATGCCTCCCTTGCAAAACCTCTCCAGGAACTCACTCGAGTCTCTGTGCCTGACCCCATGCCGTGGCCCCCTGAGGCCGACTCTGCCTTTGTTTCCCTCAAACAGGGTTTGGCTTCTGCCCCCGCCTTAGGGCTGCCTGACTATTCTAAGCCTTTTGCCCTTTTCTGCCACGAACAATCTGGGTGTGCACTGGGAGTCCTCACTCAGATGCACGGAGACAAAAACCGCCCAGTGGCTTATTTCTCTGCCACTTTGGACCCTGTTGCCCAAGGCTTACCCCCCTGCCTGCTTGCTGTGGCTGCCGCAGCGCACCTAGTCGAAATGTCCGAATCCCTTGTCCTCCGCTCTCCTTTTACCCTCATGGTACCCTCTGTGGAAACTCTCCTGCTACAACGTAACACAGGCCACCTCTCCTCTGCCCACCTTACCAGGTATGAACTTTTACTGCTGTCGGCTTCGTATGTCACCATAAAGCGTTGTTCTCAGTTAAACCCTGCCACTCTCCTTCCTTTGTCTGATGACGGTGATCCCCACGACTACCTTGCAACTGTCTCTGCTGTTACCATCCCGCGCTCTGACCTTTCTGATGTCCCTCTCCCTAACTCTGACCTTGTTTTGTTTACTGATGGTTCCTGTTTTCGAGACAACCAAGGTCGTCTCCTTGCAGGATACGCTGTAGTGTCACTCACTGAAACTCTAGAAGCTGCGCCTTTACCTTCTATAATCTCAGCGCAAGTTGCCGAATTAGTTGCCATCACCCGTGCCTGCTTTTTGGCGGAGGGACGCTCCGCCACCATTTACACTGACTCCCGCTATGTTTTTGGGGTTGTACATGACTTTGGCACCCTCTGGCAAGCTCGGGGTTTCCTTACCTCCGCCGGTACCCCTATCAAAAATGGCCCCTACATCGCTGCTCTCCTGTATGCAGTTTTACTTCCGTCTGCCCTAGCTATTGTTAAGTGCCCTGGCCACTCGATGGCGGATACTGATGTTGCTAAGGGTAACGCATTTGCTGACGGCTCTGCTAAACATGCTGCTGCCATAGAACCTTCCCCAGATGCATTTCTAGGTTCCCTTTCTGTTTCTATACCACCGCCGTCCCTCACTAACCTCACCCTGCTCCAAGGCTCTGCCCCAGAAGCTGAAAAAGACTCCTGGGTTGCCCAGGGTTGCTCTCTACATCCTGATTCCCTTTGGCGTTCACCTACTGGCGCCTTTGTGGCCCCCCTTTTCACTCTACCCGTCGCTGGCCACCCTGCTACACGATGTTTCGCATGTCGGAAAGGAGGGGATGGTCTCTGCTGTAACTAAGGCAGGATGGTGGGCCCCCCATTTCAGCTCTTTTGCAGCCCGCCACTGTGCCGCCTGTACCACTTACCAAAGCCACAATATTGGTAAACCTGTAAAAGTGTCTCAGGGGTTCCGGGGCCTGCCCCAAGCACCATTCTTGCATTGGCAACTTGATTTTGTACAAATGCTTAAGTGTCAACAATATGAATTTATTTTGGTTACGGTATGTTTATTTTCTGGTTGGATTGAAGCCTTTCCTTGTTGCAAGGCTGACTCACTGTCTGTTGCCAAATGTTTGTTAAATCATATTATGCTTGCCAAGGGAATTCCTGCCACTCTGTCCAGTGATCGGGGTACACATTTTACCGGACAACTAGTTCAACACCTGGATTGTGTATTACATATCACACACCTGTTGCACTGTCCCTACCACCCACAGAGCGCAGGTGCAGTTGAAAGACGAAATGGTGTACTTAAGAATAAGCTTGCTAACATTTGTGACTCTACAGGGTTAAGCTGGCCAGCGGCTTTACCGCTGGCCCTTATGGAAATGCGATCCACTCCATCCCAAAGGCATAAATTGAGTCCCTTTGAAATTGTTATGGGATGCCCTATGCGAGCTATGGCTACCATGACTCCAGTCCCAGACTTGAACTTGACTCACAGTATGCTCCTTCAATATTGCAAGGGATTAATGCAAGCCGTAAGTCACTTCCATTCACAGGTTCGAGCTGCCTGGCCAACGGAACCCACCTCTGACGCTTGCCACGACCTCGAGCCAGGTGATTGGGTCTACGTACAGCACCATCATTGAAAACACACCTTGGAGCCCCAGTGGAAGGGTCCTCATCAGGTACTGTTTACTACCCAGATGGCTGTTAAACTATCTGGCATCGCAGCGTGGATACATGCTTCGCAGTGTAAGAAGGCACCATCCCCAGCGAACCAATCATCACCTCAGAACCACGCAGAATCAATTTTTACTCCAGAAGAAGACGTAGAGGAACAGCCTGCAATGCCTTACAATCTACGCTCTCGTAAGGGTTGCCAGAAGCAGACGACGACCTAAAGCAAGGCCCAAGAAGAAGCAGTAGCGAGCCTAGCACCTGCTGCCTGGTGGATGTAAAACCGTGACTGCGGTTCCCTCAGTTGAGGTTGTCAGAACCAGAAGGGCCTTGCCTCCAACATGCGCCTCTGGTGGCGCCTGTTCCTCGGCTGCTGGTGTCTTAAGGTCCGGGGAGTCCACAATGACAATTCTTTTATCCAGCAGCAAGTGTGGATAGCTCAGACCCTTAATATTTCTAATTGCTGGGTCTGCAGCCACATCCCAGCCCACTCTCAAGCTGGTGTTCCTGTCCTGGCAATCCCACTCAATTCCCCAGACTTCACTGGAGGACCTCGTCCGTTTAACAAAACATGGAACAGCAATGACACTTGGGAAACAGTGGGAATAAATGTATCTAAATGGATAAGTGTGGTGGAGGGGAAAGGTCATCGGTGTTGGGTGTGTAATGGGACAGGGCTGGATCTGGGAAAAAGCCGTTGCCTTCAGCATATTGTGGCCAATGGTGTATGGGATTATTCGAACAAAACTAAAGAGTGGCAGGCCGAGTATGGGGATATGAATTTTTTCTCGACCTGGGATCAAACAGAAAAATCAATCTCATGTTCCCCCTACAGTAACCTTAGTGAAAACAATACAATCTTTCAATGCCATGCAAATAACACCACTCCTCGTAAGGAGAATTACCCTGTGCCCTTTGGAGGATATTACTCCTCCTTTGCAGGCACCTATGTGACAAATGGGTGCAACTGACCCTTCCCGGCCTTAATAGGCCATCATTGGGTTTGTGGGACCAAAGCTTATACTGCGTTACCTGCTAACTGGTCAGGTATCTGTTATCCTGCCCGAATCTTCCCACAATTCCAAGTGCTAGGGTCCTTCCCATGAGAACGCCTCCATAATTTCAGGCGAAGAAGAAGGGACTTACCAGATGCCCAATGGTATGTAAATAACATAAGCCCCTTGATCTGGGAAGAGGCCATTGGCGGTTCCCTTATCCCACTTGGGGGAGTAAAACACCATGCAAAAAGGCTCCTGAGGTTACAAGCAGTAGTTGAAATAATGGCATATGAAACCGGAGAGAATTTAAGAGCCCTGGCCAAAGAATCAGGGGCGATTCGACAGATGGCCCTCCAAAACCGTCAGGCATTGGACATAGTGCTGGTGGCCAAAGGAGGGACCTGTGCTCTCATTGGAAAAGAATGTTGTGTGTTTATACCCGACGACACCAATGAGGTAATAGATTGCGCTAGCCACTTAGAACATATCGCATATCTTCCCCATGAAGAGCCGAGTTCTTTATGGAAGTGGCTAAAAAAACCTAAGTAACCTGTTCAATTTCTCTGGCATAGGAAACTGGTTGTTTCAGGGAGCCCTGACTATCCTGTTTGGAATCCTAATGATTTTTGTATGTTTTCAGTTAATCTCCTGTTGTATCCAGAATTGTGTAAGTATGTCACCCAGGTGACTGCCCCAAAACAGAGTGCTAATATGATGATTTTGAATATTGCTGATGAACAAAGAGATAAAGAACGGTTAATATGTGGAACCCAGTAATTGTTGGTCATTGCGTAGCCTGACCAAAAGGAGGGATTATGAAAGTAGAATGAATTATATTGTAAAAATAGAATGGATTAAAGAAATGCTGTATGTACCTTTAAGCAGAAATAAGGAATGTTGAAATACAGGTGTCAGGAAAAGAAACATCAATGCATAAACAATGAGTCCACTTAAGCTAATGGTGGAACATTAACAGGAGATCTGTAAAAGTTAGTAAGGAAATTGAATATGTATGTCTAGCCTCAGGTAAACTTGTCAGTTCTGCTTTCTTTGTCCTCTTGTTAAGTTCGCGCCCTTTTTATCTGTATAAAATAAGGTAGTGTGGGTCTTGCATGGTGCTCACACTATCTGAGTGTATTAGCAGAGTACTGTGCTAATAAACAGAGTGGTCTAACAAATTGTGAGTCCTGAATCTAACTTTGACACCGCATTATATCGAACTTGCTTTAATCCACTGGATTACACAGCCCCCCCACTCCCCCCCGGAGCACAAAACAAGTACATATAACCCAAATACAATAAAGCAAGACATAAATGTATCAGATTTTATAATTAACTCAGGAAAATAATAAAAACAACCATAAAAATGAATTTTTCTTTAAAATCAGAGATAACTGGAAAGGAAAGTACAGATGTTTCTCCTGAATGATTCTCCTGAGCTTCACAGGCCACAAATGTAACCTACATTTTTTGTTGTCTTTTTCTTCATGAAAAACGTAGAAGATTCCAAACTGAGCATTACAACACTCCCAACTAGTCAAAGGCCTAATCCAAGGTCCCTTAAAATTAATGGAAAGATTCCCACTGACTTCAGTGGGTTCTGGATCAGGCAGTAAGAGGTAAACTTCTAGTAACAAACTCAGGACACTTATTTTTTCTATGAAAATCATGTTTATGGGACATGGAATCCTGGGCAGCCTTCCTAAGGCTGGGTCTACACTACAGCCGGGGTCCGACCTAAGATACGCAACTTCAGCTACGTGAATACCGTAGCTGAAGTTGTGTATTTTAGGTTGGCTTACCTGGCGGTGAGGACGCGGGAAAGTCGACCGCTGCCGCGCTGCCGCCGACTCCGCTGCCGCCTCTTGCCGAGGTGGATTTCCGGAGTCGATGGCAGAGCGATCAGGGATCGATTTTACCGCGTCTTCACTAGATTGGAATGATAAACAATCAGCAGGATGGATTTATAAAAAATAAAATCTTTCTAAAGTTGATTTTCCTAATAGTGTAAAATTAGTGGATTTTTGTGAGCAATTTGATAATCTTATTCTCATAATACAACACTGACACAGACTGAAAAACGAAAGGAAAGACCATAAACAAAAGGTCAAGAAAAACAGTAATATATGCAGTTGTGGAGGTATTTGAGGAGAAACCATAGGGAACTGTGTTAGGTCCTTCATATTTAATAATATCTAGCCCTTTTATAGTACTTTTTGTCATTAGATCTGAAAGCACTTTACAAAAGAAGTATCTTTTTCCCCATTTTACAGATGGGGAAACTGAGGAACCCAGTGGTGCAGTTACTTGCTCAAGAACATGCAGCGAGCCAGGAAGAGAAAGCAATACACTTGAGTCTCATTCCAGGGCCCTATCCACTGTATCATACCCTAAGATTTAAAATCTGCATTAATGTTCTTGAAGACGGAATAAACAGTACATGAACTACATTCACAGAGGCTCCTTGTGACAGAGTGCTGGTTACGAAACCCTGGGCCAGACCTCTGTCACACCAGCTCCAATCAGGAAAGGGGAATTGGAGCAGGCTGAGTAAGCCCAGGCCTAAGTGGCAAATGGGGAACAGCTGCTGACCTCCTCAGCCAGGGGCTACATAAAGGCTATCAGGAAGGAAGCCGGGGGAGCAAATGGAAGAGCCTGGGAGTCAGAGGCACTGGATCACTGCTGGCTAGGGTTACCATTTTTTAAAATAACAAAAAGAGGACACTCCA
>NW_020664561.1:35758349-35809222 GCF_002925995.2 Terrapene triunguis | reverse complement strand
ATTGGAATGATAAACAATCAGCAGGATGGATTTATAAAAAATAAAATCTTTCTAAAGTTGATTTTCCTAATAGTGTAAAATTAGTGGATTTTTGTGAGCAATTTGATAATCTTATTCTCATAATACAACACTGACACAGACTGAAAAACGAAAGGAAAGACCATAAACAAAAGGTCAAGAAAAACAGTAATATATGCAGTTGTGGAGGTATTTGAGGAGAAACCATAGGGAACTGTGTTAGGTCCTTCATATTTAATAATATCTAGCCCTTTTATAGTACTTTTTGTCATTAGATCTGAAAGCACTTTACAAAAGAAGTAAGTATCTTTTTCCCCATTTTACAGATGGGGAAACTGAGGAACCCAGTGGTGCAGTTACTTGCTCAAGAACATGCAGCGAGCCAGGAAGAGAAAGCAATACACTTGAGTCTCATTCCAGGGCCCTATCCACTGTATCATACCCTAAGATTTAAAATCTGCATTAATGTTCTTGAAGACGGAATAAACAGTACATGAACTACATTCACAGAGGCTCCTTGTGACAGAGTGCTGGTTACGAAACCCTGGGCCAGACCTCTGTTACACCAGCTCCAATCAGGAAAGGGGAATTGGAGCTGGCTGAGTAAGCCCAGGCCTAAGTGGCAAATGGGGAACAGCTGCTGACCTCCTCAGCCAGGGGCTACATAAAGGCTATCAGGAAGGAAGCCGGGGGAGCAAATGGAAGAGCCTGGGAGTCAGAGGCACTGGATCACTGCTGGCTAGGGTTACCATTTTTTAAAATAACAAAAAGAGGACACTCCATTCCCCGCCCCCACCCCAACCCCGCCCCTTTCCCAAAGTCCCCGCCCCAACTCCGCCCCCTCCCCTGCTCCGCCCCCTCCCCTGCTTCCCGCGAATCAAATGTTCGCGGGAAGCCTGAAACAGGGAGGCAGGCAGCAGGTAAGCTGGGGCGGGGAGGCGCGGCCCAGTCCGGCCCCCTGGCCGAGCGGCTCGGGCCCGGCTCGGCTCGGGCCCTGGGGTGCCAGTCCCAGTTCCAGCCGAGCGCGCCAGCGGTTCCAGCTCGGCTCGGGCCCTGGCTGAGCGGCTCTGGCCCCGGCGGCTCCGGCCCAGCTCGGCTCGGGCCCTGGGGCGCCGGTCCCAGTTCCAGTGGAGCGCGCCCCCTCCCGGCCCTGGCGGTTCCACCTCAGCTCGGGCCCCGGCCGAGCGGCTCCGGCCCAGTTCGGCTCTGGCCCCGGTTCCGGTGGAGCGCGCCAGCCCCAGCCCGCCCTGGCCCCGGCGGCTCCAGCTCGGCTTGGGCCCCGGGACACCGGCCCCGGCCGAGCGGCTCCGGCCCCGGTGGCTCCGGCCTGGCTCGGCTCGGGCCCCGGGACACCGGCCCTGGTTCCGGCCGAGCGCGCTGGCCCCGGCCGAGCGGCTCCGGGCTGCCCCGGACCTGGCGGTTCCAGCTCGGCTCGGGCCCCGGGACACCGGCCCCGGCCGAGCGGCTCCGGCCCCGGTGGCTCCGGCGCGGCTCGGGCCCCGGGGCACCGGCCCTGGTTCCAGCCGAGCACGCTGGCCCCGGCCAAGTGGCTCCGGCCCGCCCTGGACCCGGCGGCTCCAGCTCGGCTCGGGCCCCGGGGCACGGGCTCCGGCCCCAGCTGAGCGGCCCCGGGGCACCAGCCGAGCGGCTTCGGCCCCGGCGACTCCAGCTTGGATCGGGCCCCGGGGCACTGGCCCGTCCGGCACCGGCCCCGGCTGAGCGGCGCCGGCCGGCAGCCAAGCACCGCCGGCCCCAGAGGCTCCGGCTCCGGCCCCAGCGCGGATCCAAGCCCCACGACCCCTCCCTATTTTCCCAGACATGTCCGGCTTTTTGGAATTTCCCCCCAGACGGGGATTTGACAACCAAAAAGCCGGACATGTCCGGGAAAATCCAGACGTATGGTAACCCTACTGCTGGCTGCAAGCCTGATGCTGTCTGTAGCTACAAGGTGGTGGGAACTTGTGTTGTAAATAAAGAGCATGGGTGATTGCACCAAAGTAGAGGTCTCTGGCTGGTTTTTGGGTGCAGAAGTAGCAGAAGATAGAGTGGGCCCACTTGTGCCTTGTTACACTCCTACATTAGGGACAGTTGCAAACACTGGCAAGAGACCTAGAGAGTTTAGCAATATTGGTGATTAATTCTTAGTATAAAATCTTTCAGAGGAAATGCATAGTACAGTATGCATACCAAATAGGAGGGACATAATCAAGCATTCTCATCCACCACTTTCAATTGAATTATTTTCATCTTCTCTCAACTGTCCTAATTTATAGGGGACTACATGTTCCACTATAGTTAAGGCTGAGGAACCCTTTCTGTTCAAAGGACAACTCTTTTAAGTACTCTAAAGTCTGCATGATTACTTGGATTGCCCTGAAATTTGGTGTTCCTCATGGAGGAGCAGGTTAGGTTTAGTGATTTATATTTGGAATCATTTGACAGAGGAGTTCCCAAGATATAGCCCCTCAAAAACCCCCACTTATGCTTGACAGATTCTATCAATATATATGCAGAGTTGTTGTACCCATGTTGGTCCCAGGATATTAAAGAGACAAACTGGGTGAGGTAATATCTTTTGTTGGACCAACTTCTGTGGGTGAGAGAGACAAGCTTTCGAGTTTACACAGAGTTCCCACACAATTTAAACAGACCTGAAGAAGAGCTCTGTGTAAGCTCAAAAGCTTGTCTCTCTCACCAACAGAAGTTTGGTCCAATAAATGATTCTATCAATGTTTATTACACACACCAGGGGATCAAACCAAAGCTTGGTTGAGCCCCAAAGGGTCTCCATCAGTTGACATTTACCCCACAATATTGAATGTTACTCAACCAAGAGTTAAGATGTACACATGGGCTCAAGCCTAATACTCATATGCCAAATGGATTACATGGAGCATGTGTTGACAGTTTACCCAAGAGAGTTAGTAACCTGCCAATTTTTACATTACCTGTGTGACTCAAGGGGAGTTGTTGTGGCTACTGAATGTGTGTAACACCCAGACATTGTAAATTCTGCCACCCTTGGCCGAAATCTGAAAGTGAAATGTAGGTGTGTTGCTACCCTCTGTCAAAGAGGGTAGGGTGTTGTTTTGGGGAAATGTAATCTGAGTACAGCAGAAAATTCAGAGGGCACTCAAACTATTTTAAAAAAGAAAATAGATTACTAATGCTTGCTGGGAGGGAAGGGGGGACAGGAGGGGCAGAGGAGTTGGGGAGAATATGGGCACAGCAATTTGAGGCTGCAGTGAGAGGAGGGGGACCAGGAAGAGAGAGATAAATGGGGATGGGTGGTAGGGGTGAGAGGTTGGGGGCACAGGTCAGGGGAAGGGAGGATTGGGGAAGTGGGAGGGGATAGGTGGGACACTGGTGACATTGGCATTGGCATGGGTGGGACACTGGGGCATGGGTGACATGGGTGGCAGGGCAAGTTGGGAAATTAGGAGTGGAGGATACCTGTCAGACCCACATTTTCCCCTGTTGTGTGTGTGCCAGATTCTAGGGGAGCCCTACCCCTCTGGGGTGTCTAAGCCCCTCTCTCTGCCCACTGTGAGCCAGCATCTTGGGAAGTCTGAGCCCCACTCCCTGCCCCCCATGTGATCTGACTTCTAGGGAAGCTCTGATCCTCTGGGTGGGGAGTGGAGAATATGCATGTTGGGAGCGGCACCAAGAACACCTTGCTGAGAGTGCGTCAGGAGCTGATAACAGGGATGCTTGATGCATATCACAGGCTCTCAAACTTTGGCAGTGGGGAGGAGGAATGAGAACACCCACTGAGACGAATAAAGCAGTTCACCTGGCTCAGAGCTATTGTTTCAGGCTGTATTCATCTCCTTAGGGTATTCTGAGACTATGACATTGAGATGAATTGGCTACCTCACATATCTCTGAGCCTCTTATGCAGCAGATGGATGTATTGAGCCCCTTCCTTCCATCCTCTCTGTAGCCTACCTAAAAAATCCCTATTTCAGGATTATTGTTTGGGGATTTGGCTATAACAAAGCATTTGCTGATGACTAATTTCTTACTTACAGTATTATATCAGCACATCAGCTCTGCTATGATTAACATTGGCAAATCCTTCATGTTTAAAAAATGACATTTCTGACTTTCACTTACCAAGTGCTCTAAAATCTTCATGCTTAGTCAAATTGAGTTGAAATTTGGTGTGCTTCCTGGGCAGCGGGTAGGGTTAGTGCTGCAAATTTGAGGTCAGTTGAGCCAGAGGCTGCTCTAGCTATAGGCAATATAGGCAGCTGCCTAGGGTGACAGATTTGGCCCAGTTGCCCTTCTGTCATGGTGCAGGGGCATCCAGGCCAAATCTGAGTGATGTTGTGACCCCATGTGCCAGTTCGCAACACCATTCCCTTAAATTTGGTCCAGTTGCCCCTCCATCATGATGGAGGGATAGCTGGGCCAAATTTGAATGGGATGAGGTGCCACACTGAAGGGTTGTCAAGGATGGCAGATTGCCTTGAGCAGCTTCTGATTTGAGCAAGAGATTCCCCTGAAAAAACCCACCAGCATTTCATAAAGTCAGCACATTCTACCAACATTTTTTGCATACTCTTGGAGCTCAAACCATGACTTTGATCATCCCTCACTCAGCTACCACTAACATTTAACCTAGCTGGCGCATGGCACCCACCCTTTGGCAAAGCAATATTGAACTTGTTATTACAGAAAGAGTTAAGTTCTCTAGATTAGCCTATGAGACTCAGGAGTCCTGAGTTCTATTTCTGTCTCTGCCACTGGCCTGCTGGGTGACTATGGGGGAATCCCTTCCCTCTTGGTGCCTCTGTTTCCCCATGTGTAAAATGGGGGTGACGACACTGACCTCCTTGGTAAAGTGCTTTGAGATCTACTGATGAAAAGTGATATATAATAGCTAGGTATTAGTATTGTTACCTAAGGTTTGTCTACACTTGAAATGCTACAGCAGCCACTGTAAAGCTTCCATGTAAACACTACTTATGCTGATGGGAGAGGTTCTCCCATTGGCATAGATAATCCACCTCCCCAAGAGGTGGTAGCTAGGTCGATGGAAGAATTGTTCTGTCGACCTAGCGCTGTCTACACCAAGGGTTAGGTTGGTTTTGCTATGTCACTCAGGGTGTGGATTTTTCACACCCCGGAGCAATGTAGCTATGCCACTGTAAGTTCACAGTGTAGCTTGGCTCTTAGTCACAGTAGTGTCTCAGCTGCAAACCTATATGATAACTCCTACTGCCTACATGACCACTGACTCCTACAACAAATATTTATCTTTCTGTTAAAAAATAGGAAACTGACAGCAAAAACTTCATTAATATACATAACTAAGTAAAAGTTAAGGTATTTCAAACTTAAACTTCTGAAAACCCTGAAATATAGAGTTAAGGTACATGCAAACACAACCTTAACTCTGTCCCCTTTGAGCGATGAGCCAATACCACCCATAATGCACGTTCGCAATCTTCCTTTGCAGATAGTGCACATCACTCAAGGAATAGGGTACATGACAACTGTAGCACAGAGTCCAATGCCTTCTCTTTCTTAAGACAAAACTTGTGTTTAAATGAGTTACCTAGCCCTGTTGTACATTCAATGAGCCCCACAAACAACCCCACCCTTAATACATTTTACAACCCCTTCACCTCTTTTTCAACCCACTCACTCTCACCCACAGTATTCAATCTAACACTATATTTTCACTTACCGAGCTTTAAACCCACAAACCATGTCCCATAACCCATATCCCCCCGCAGTGATGGAAATCCCCATGGCAAGAAGACCCCTGTGCTCCACCATTGACACAACCTACAGAACTCAGCACTGAAATGAAGCATATCTCAAGGATGCACCTCTTCCACCTTGGGTGACCAGATAGCAAGTATGAAAAATTGGGACGGGGGTGGGGGGGAAATAGGCTCCTGTATAAGAAAAAGGCCCAAATACCGGGATTGTCCCTATAAAATCGGGACATCTGGTCACCCTACTTCCACCACACATACATGGGGGCGGTGGGAAGGGAAGGTGATGGTCAGATCAACCAAGTGGGTCTGGGGGCCCACAGAATTCCTCAGACCCCAATCACAGCCCTGCCAAGATACTCCCAACTAATCCCTCCACCATTCAGTACAACTCCACCTAACACAGTGAACACAGATGGAGTGCAGACAGATAATTGCCACTGGCTATTGCCTGCTCAAGAGTGGCAGACGTAAGGCTGCATTGGCATGTACCTTAACTCTGAATTTAAAATACCTCGACTCTTCATTTGTGGTTCTGGAAGGGGACAAGATACCACAAAGCAACCTTAACGCTGCATTAAGGATGGTTTTGTCAGAGACTATTACTGTATGTAATCAAGCATTCCAATAGCTGCAAAGAAGATGCACAATTGTGAGGGAAGTATCAGAGGGGTAGCCGTGTTAGTCTGGATCTGTAAAAAGCAACAGAGAGTCCTGTGGCACCTTTAAGACTAACAGATGTATTGGAGCATAAGCTTTTGTGGGTGAATGCCCACTTCGTCGGATGCATGTCAATTGTGAGGGAAGGGCGCCTTAGCTCTTAAGAAAAGAGCCACTGTTGGCAGAAAGTAAATTTCAAGGGGAAGACAAAGTTTAAGTGATCCAGGAGGAGGGGAGTGGGATTCCTGGGGAGGGCTGCATGGGGACATTCCAGGAGCAAGGGAGCTGGGGAATCCCGCTGGGTGGGAGAGGTCTGGGGAAGCTTGGGTTATGGCAGGGGTGGCCAACCTTTGGCTCCGGAGCCACATGCGGCTCTCAGAAGTTAATATGTGGCTCCTTGTATAGGCACCGGCTCCGGGACTCGAGCTACAGGTGCCTACTTTCCAATGTGCCGGGGGGGGGGGGGGGGGCCCCCCCCCCCCGCGCCCGCGGGCCACGCCCGCCCCCCCCCCCCCCCCTCCCATCCCCTCCCCTCAGCCTGCAGTGCCCTCACTCCTCCCCCCTCTCCCCCAGAGCCTCCTGCTTGCCAGGAAACAGCAGATCGGGAGGGGGAGGCACTGATCAGCAGCAGGGCCGCCCACAGGATTCAGGGGGCCTGGGGTATAAAAAAAGGCGCTACCCGCTGCGGCGCTTGTACTCACCGGGCGGCGCTCCAAGTCTTCGGTGGCACTTCAGCAGCGGGTCCTTCACTCGCTCCGGGTCGTCATCGGCACTGAAGGACCCACTGCCGAAGTGACGACGATGACCCGGAGCGCCGCCGGGTGAGTAAAGATTAAAAACGTGCCTCTACCCAGGGAAGGGATTCTCGGCCAGGGCTCGCGGGGCCCCTGCGGGGCCCGGGGCAAATTGCCCCCCCCCACCCCCCGGGCAGCCCTGATCGTCAGGGCTGCCGGTGGGTGGGAGGTGCTGGGAGTGGAGGGAGGAGGGAAGCTGATGTGGGGCTGCTGACATATTACTGTGGTTCTTTGGCAATGTACATTGGTATAAAGCCTGGGGAGTAGAGAGCCAGGGGATCCCCGTGTGTCCCCTTGCGTGCCTGGGGAAGATGGGAGCCTGGGGACCCCTGCATGAATGAACGAACAGATGGGGATGTGTGGGAGCCGAGAGGGGTTCGGTGGGGAACCCGGAGCTTTGCAGGAAACTCTAGAGACACAAGCTAAGCAGGGCCATCGGCAGGTGAGGCGCGGCCATTCCCGGGAGCCGGAACCTTCCTCTGCACTCACGGCTCCGGCGTGCGATTTCTCTGCCTCCCAGGAGGGGGCACCAACTTCCGTTCGCGCCCCTGGTGTGCAGGGCGGCTCTCTCTCGCGGCGACGGCTCCCTCCGCCTCGTCGGCCAGGCTAGGTGCTGCGGCTGCGCAGTGGGCACGGCCTTTTCCCCCAGTGCTACGGGCTGTGGACGTTGCGCTGAGCGGCCCCCGGCCTAAGCCGAGACGGGACAGAACCTGGCGCAATGGTCAGTACCGCGCACCAGGGGCCCAGCAGGGGTAGGGGGGATACGGGCCGGTGCCCCCCCGCCCGCTGCAGCCTCCAGCGCGGCCCCCGCCGGCCCGATGGACTCTGATTGGGGAGGCGCCCGGGCCCGGCTGCAGCAGCTTCCAGCGTGGCCTAATGGCCGCCCCCGCCGCCTGGGCCCGCTGCTGCCGGGACAGGGCCGGCGGCTCCCCGGGGACAATAGCCGCTGGCACAGGCCTGGCACAGCGCCTCAGCTGCCGGCTCCTCAGGCCCGTGTCAGCCCCCCTCAGACCCGTGCCGGGCTGTAGGGAGCGGCGGGCTGGGTGTCTCCGCCATGTCTCCGAGTGCGGCCGGCGCTGTGCGGTGGAGAGCGCTGGGCCCTGTCTGCGAGGCTCCGCATGGCAACTCTTGAGCCGCGCATGCATGGCCCCGGCCTGGCTCATGTCGTATGGACAGGGCTGTGCTCGGCGCTGCCTAGCTGCGAGTGAGACGGGGGGGGGCAGGGCACGGGGGTTCTGGGGGGAAGCACTTGCTTTTTCGGTCTCCCTGGGTTGTTGTGAAAATGCTCCATGCCCCCTCTAGCAACTGGCTGTTGGCTTCAAATTTGGCAGCGCCAGTTTCATACCAATATTCTCTTCCCTCGCCCTTCCCCTCGCTGCCACAGGTGGGCTTTGATGCGAATGTGCCAACTTAGTGTGGTCAGTGATAAGTAGTGGAGACTGGTTGGACGTTTTCTTATGTTGACGTTAAAGGTGGTAATTGTCCTTTTGACACTATTGCCTTGCTCAAGAAAATAATTATGATTACATAGTAATAAGTGATTAAATTCGTTTATTTGGGTAACATAGTTTTAAGAAGCATCTAATTAATGAATATGTATTATACATCTAATGAGCCTCTGCAGTATTTCTCTACTTCACATAAATCCACATGAAATGAGACAATAAGATGTGCCTTAAGTTAGAATTTGAAGGTTCCTTTCCTCTCTTCCCTTGGAATAACTTCTGGTTTATAATGTGTTTAGTCTGAGAAAACACTGTATCTCCTATCTTTTCAACCCCTCCTCCCACAAACACTTTTTAATTCACAATAGCCATCAGTAGACTTCTTGGTGCTGTGGTAATTGTGTCCAGTGTAATTATGTTTTCTTTGTTCAAGGGGTTTGTGAAAGTTGTCAAGAATAAGGCCTACTTCAAGAGGTACCAAGTAAAATTCAGGAGAAGGAGAGGTACAATTAATTTTTCCATAGCTCAAAGTAAACTATATTGATGTATGTCCTTGCTGTTTGTTTCTCATGTCCATGCTATTGTCTTTTCAGAGGGAAAGACTGATTATTATGCCCGTAAGCGTTTGGTGATTCAAGATAAAAACAAGTATAACACCCCTAAATATAGGATGATAGTACGCATTACCAACAGAGATATTATCTGCCAGGTAAGGATTTCTTTGCTTGGCTACTTGGCTATACCAAAGCACTGCCTTTTTTACCTTTATACTAAGGAGGAAAAAAAGCAACTCTGCGTTTTAAGGTCTGGTCTAACCACAGTTTTTGTTGTGGTATAGCAATGTCTATTAGGCGTGTGATTTTGATCATTATGGATAAAGCATTGCAGTTATATCAGGGATGTAGGTATAAATGTGCTTATTCCCGGATGGGGAATAAGCGCTCATGGTACAAATACAGTTGAACTGATGTAATTGCATCAGAGGCAGTTCAAACCCTCACTGCTGAAGCAGAAATGAAGCGGTTTTCTTAATCTTGAGTGCTAGTTTTCAGTTCAGAATGACACACACTGTGAGCTATCTCCATCTTCCTTAGGCATAAAGAAGCAAGACTGACCATGAGATCTTGTCAGCTGGATCCTGCTCCTGCACTGTTGTGGGGGTCTCCTCTCACCCCCAAACGTTCTGTTCGCTCCAGAAGCAAATGTGCTTTTAACAGCTTGTCCATAAAATCCTGAATCATAGGATTTAGTTGGGGATTGGTCCTGCTTTGAGCAGGGGGTTGGACTAGATGACCTCCTGAGGTCCCTTCCAACCCTAATATTCTATGATTCTATGACACCTTTTGAATTATAGGTGAATAGACTTTTCTTATCTGTGCAAATAGAACACTTTAAGCTTGGAAACTTCATATAGGTTGTTTTTATAGTCCTTAATAAGGACTATATCACAGTCCAAGTTTGAAGGAAACAGGACAACAGATAACTGCAATAAAAATGTAGAATATGTACAAATGCTGCACATGCCCCTTAGTCCTCTTCAAGTTTTTAAAAAACATTTTCCTTCCTCTTGCTGTCTGAAAGTACCACACAAATAGGGGAAATATCTGAATGCAGATGAATGGTGAAGTTGACTAGCTGTAATTGCTGTCAAATACACAAAGGTGAAACTAAGAAAATAACTGTTGTTATCTTAACTATTGTAATGGTAGGTTTTTTGGGGGGGGAGGAGGTTCAGATAGAAGTGACTATTTCTATTTGTCAGTTTAGCTCTGATGCAATAGAAAAAGCAGTATTGAGGCTGCATTATCACAGAGTTGTACTTCAACTCTTTACATTTTTTATACTTTTTACATTTTGAGGTTTACTTTTAAACCTTTCATAATCATGTCGTAAATGGGGAAAGATGAATAATTTAGATCTAAATTTGTGTTTTCCAAACCTGCATGTGGAGGTCTTGCAGTACTCCCATTGACTTTAGTAGGATTTCCACATGCAGACGAGAGGCAGGTTTGAGCCAACAATATTATAACCGGTGTGAGAACACTAACGTTTATTTTGTTGTCAGATTGCATATGCCAGGATCGAAGGTGATATGATAGTCTGTGCTGCGTACTCTCATGAGCTGCCAAAGTATGGTGTGAAAGTTGGTTTGACCAATTATGCTGCCGCCTATTGTACGGGCCTGCTGCTGGCCCGCAGGGTATGTACCCACTAAACTTATATCTAAATGTCAAAGGGCTTGCTTCAGTAGATGGGCAGAAAATAAAGGAGTCTGTCTTACAAAACAGAGGGTTCCACTTGTATATGACTTATTTGGAATTGTGTTCTAACTATTTAGTTTAAAAAACCCTGAATTTGTAGATTGATTTGATTAGCCCACCCATGTTTATTAGACAGCCACGTTGGGCAAAGTATGCACAGATTTATTTAGTGGTTCCTGTTAAAACCTTCTGAAGGTAAGATTAGTATGCACTCTTACTGAGAAAGCATTAATGTAGAATACCTGGGTACGACCACAAATACAGAATCAAGTTTTGTGATGATTGTCTTGCAACATGAAAACACTTCATTTTGGTTCTTAAATCAAAGAACCTAAATGTGGAGAGAATCTGGAGGAAGACATACTTACACTGTACTGTTCCTGTTACAGCTTTTGAACAAATTTGGCCTTGATAAGATTTATGAAGGCCAAGTTGAAGTGACTGGTGATGAATATAATGTGGAAAGTGTGGATGGACAGCCTGGTGCTTTTACATGCTACCTGGATGCAGGTCTTGCCAGAACTACCACTGGAAACAAAGTCTTCGGTGCGCTAAAGGGCGCAGTGGATGGTGGCCTGTCCATCCCTCATAGGTAACTTAATCTCAGATAAATTGGTCAAAAGGGAATTTTGAACACTGAGACTTCACATCTTTGTATGCATTGTAGTGCTATTTTAACTTCACCTTAGGTTAGTTGAATTCAGTGTGGCGTGACCCTGTTAATGTGGTAATTAGGTTTAATCCAAGTTGTATTTACTTGTTTTCAGTAGATGTTATTGACATTCCTCCCAAGGACTCTTGAAGTTAAGGGAGTAAGATTAATGCTTATTTCCATAAAGGTTACTAAAATACAGCAATATAATCACCTTTCACCTTGAATATCTAGTAACTGCAGTTAAGCAGAGTAAACACTTCTTACTGTTCATATTGCCATAGAAACAGTTTGTAGTAACGTGTAATTCTTTTTAATTCTCTGTCTTAACTCCTATTGTCTGACTTTCTATTTTGAGAAACTATGTACACCACGTTCAAAATGATCATTGGCCTTAGGCCCTCTATACAACTATTAGTGGAAACTTGGGCCAGAATCTAAAATCCATCTACAGTGGTGGCACAGGTTTCTGTGTAGAAGTCCTGGCAACCCCTGCTGTAAGCTAGGATCAGTGAACGATCATGACTCAGGGTTGTCGCCTGCATTGCCTAATTTTGATGTTTGTTGATTGCTTCTATGAATGCAGTTGTGAAAAATAGCCTGCAAACAGCAGCTGGGATAACTTATAAGAAAGGGGGAAAGTTCAGTGTTGCTGTTTTTTTTTTTTTTTTTTTTTAAGGCTGTCAACCTTCTGTCGGTTCTTTAACTTGGCTGCTATATGATGATACCCCAGTGACTGAGCAGTCTGTAGTTGGTCCTCGGTCTGTGTATGATGTATGTCATTGTTTCAAGACGGGACTGATGGCAGCTAAGGATGTCAATTTGCAAGTTGATTTCTTAACTTTGCTTATAGAAAGCATAATCTGTCAGCTGGTTTAAAATTCTTTTTCTTTGGTCACACTTTCCAGCTACCTGTAGGGGAGCTATGGTGTATCAGTCACTTGAGACTTGTAGACTGCAGTCTCTGAATCTTAAAGAACTTCTTAAACCAACTTTGATTAGGTGATGTAAAATTCTAACCACTAACCTATAACTCGTGTTTCATAGCACCAAACGTTTCCCTGGTTATGACTCGGAAAGCAAAGAGTTTAATGCAGAGGTTCATCGCACACACATCATGGGTCAGAATGTTGCAGGTTACATGCGTTACCTGATGGAGGAGGATGAAGATGCCTACAAAAAACAGTTCTCCCAGTATATAAAGAACAATGTAACACCTGACATGGTAAGACACTATCTGTCTGTAAATGAATTGCATATTAGTAGTGGCGCTAAAAGATAATTTGTCTTGTTTAAAATTGATGCTAGGGATGCAAATACTTTGCAAAATAGTAATGTGGGCCATGTAGATGGCATGTTATCAGACCAGAGGGGTACTCCCAATGACAGGCCTCTGCAAACCTAGTGCTATGATTCTTAAAAGTTGGACACATTCCCTGAACCCAGAACAGCTGGTAATGAAGGAAAAATATGACCTCTCTTGTCATACTACATGCTTCACGAAAAAGATGATAAAGGTGTGACCTGCTATCAGAAAGCTTAACAGCTTGTTAAATGTCTTGTTTGACAAATATCAGACCAAGGAGCTATCTACTTCTTTCCATGACACTGTTCTACCAGAATAATTTGTTGCCCTTCCTCCTCCTAATTCTTCCTTACCAGTGGTTTCTTGCCTGTCCTATTGTTATGTTATTTTCCTTGTTTCCCTGTCACTCCTGATTCTCTGAGAATGTTCTGTTTGTATCACCTGAAAAAGCCGATTTAAATAGCAGTACAATGTGAGAACACTATATACAGCCCCTTGTTAGTTTTTAGGTATTATTATGTTGGTATCTTGTAAATCATTTTGCTAGTATGTCTTAACGTCTTGTCTTAAAATAACTCCAACTAAATTTTAGTATACTAAACATTTAAGAAATTCCATGAAAATTACAGTGAAACTTTGGCATTTACAATCTTAACTTCTTTATTCTCTGAAGTAATTTATGCAGTTTATATTGCCATGAAGTCTGTACTCCAGTCTTATGCTTACAGCAAGAACTCTTTCTTAGTGCCCATACACTAGATTTGTTAAAGAGCTGTAAGCTTTCAAAATCCTTTCAGGGCCGACCTACATACAAATTTTTACCAAAATAACTTTAGCTATGTCTACACTACAGACCTTACAGTGGCACAGCTGGACCACTGCAGCTGTGCTGCTGTACGGTCTCCTGTATGGCTGCTCTATGCCGGCAGGAGAGAGCTCTCCTGCTGACATAATTAAACCACCCCCAACAAGGGCGGTAGCTGTGCCAGTCGGAGACGCTGTCCTGCCGACATAGCACTGTCCACACCGGCACTAATCTGCATTAAAGAATACTAATGGTACGCTTCCATGTGTGCAATTGCCAGGAATATACTGCAGTCATGAAGGGAGGGGAAATGTCCCTGAGATGTGGTTTAGATGCATTCCATGTTTAAAGAGAACCGCTATATTAGACAAGAAAACTTATGCTGAAGCAGTCAGAATTGTTCCTTAGTAGTGGCCTAGTCCTAGTGCATAGAGCACTGTATTGGAAGTTGCGGACCTGGGTTCTATTCCTGGCTGTATCACAGGTATGCTGTGTGATCTTGGGCAAATCACTACTGTTCTGTGCCTCAGTTAGCCCATCTGTAAAACAGGGATAAAGATGTTGACCTCCTTTCTAAAGCACTGAAATCTGCAGCTGAAAAGTGTTATTTAAGAACTAGGAATTTTTATTTCCAAATTTGCTAAGATGGAGGTTCTCTGTTTAGAGATGGGTTTTAGTGCAGCTATTCTTGTATATTTCCTTTACCTCCCACAACTAAGTGATTTCTGATGGGATGACCTAACACCCAATTGATAAATTCATCAGTTACATGGCTTAAGAATTAGTGACTCAGACTCTGCCATTCTCTCACCCCTGCATTAACAATAAAATTTCTATCTTTATTGAGCCACAGCTGTACAAAACACTACCACTATTGTGAAAAATTGCATGTTTTTTAGTTCCGATTACTTCATTCACATCTGGCCATTGTTGTTGATCACTGACTTGAACCAAAACCTAACTATATGTTCCCTCAAGACATGTATAGTTTTTGGAGAAACTGACATGACTTGAGTTTTCCTCCTTTGCCAGGGGCATGCTAAACATTCCAGTTTCATTTAGAGAACTTCCTGAGCTAGTTCTTAATTTAGGTTGAGGAAGGAGACATTTTGCAAAAGCGATGCACATAACATGGATAGACTTCAGAGAAAGGATGATCTAGTGGTTAGGATGCTTGTCCTGGGTTTCATGAAACTGGTGCAAATCCCTGTTGCCCTGTAGACTTCTTGTGACCTTGGCCAACTAACTTAGTCTCTCTGTGCCTCTGTTCGCTGCCTGCCATGGGTATTGTGAGGTGCTCATACTATGCTATAGTAATTGGTGGGACCATCTAAGCACCATAGATAGACCAATGACTCTCTCCCCTGTAAAGAAAAAGTTTCTTTGGATTCCAAAGCCAACCATGCTCTTAGCTGAAGGATGACTTTTTTTTGTGGTAAAGTCCTATCTCCTGAGCACAAGAGTGCACTGCTGGTTGAAGGGTGGCATTTGATATCAACAGTATTTTTAGAACTTCAGATAGGTTTTGCAGAAGAAAGTTTCTGGTGTGAAATCTGTAGTGCATGTCTGTGTGCACAATTCCTGTGGGAGTTGCAGGCTTATTGCCTTTCTAAGGTGCTCCTTTGAACTGCATCTGAGGCTTTGTCTACATTGGCACTTCCGTTGCTTAAACTTTTGTCGCTCAGAGATATGAAAAAACACTCTCCTGAACGACCAGTTTTAGCAACGAAAAGTGCTGGTGTGGACAGCACTTCGTCAGTGGGAGCCACGCTCCCGGTGACTAAGCTACCACTCCTTGTTGGAGGTGGTTTTATTTTGTCAGCAGGAGAATGCTCTCCCGGCGACAAAGAGCAGTCACAGAGCGCACCTTGCAACACAAGCTGTTGTAAGGTGCGCAGTGTAGACAGCCTTGCTCTGTCTTAAGTTACTTCTAAGTTACTCTTTCTGGGAGGAAGACTTAGCACCTTAGGTGGCTGTGTTCTGTTCCCAGTCTGGTTTAGACCTCTCTGTAGGACTGTTAAAGATGTTGAGAGAACACATTTGACCTCAGTATTCTTTCTCTACTCACTGGTATGTTCTTGGCAGTGGGATAACTCCCAACTTGAATGTTAGAACTTCATTCAATGCATACATGACTTTATGGACTACATTGTATTTCTTGCAGATGGAGGAAATGTATAAAAAAGCCCATGCTGGTATACGGGAGAATCCAGTCCATGAAAAGAAACTCAAGAGAGAAGTCAAAAAGAAGAGGTAAAATTTTTCCGCCTTTGAGTTAGATATGCCTGTTACAAAGCAAATTTCTGGAGCTGTGGCATTTGTTAATTAATTCCTCCAGTCCCTGTTTAATATTGAAACTAATTGGATGTTTCAGAAATGATCTAGGACAGGGGTTCTCAGACTTCATTGCACCATGACCACCTCTGACAACAAAGTTACTACATGAACCCAGTGGGAGGGTTGGAGCCTGAGCCCTGCCACTCTAGGTCTGGGGAGAGGTGGCCACAGCCCAAGCCCCACTGCCCTGGGTGGAGTTCGGACTTCAGCTTCAGCCCTGGGTCCCAGCAAGTCTAATGCTGGCCCTGGCGACCCTATTGGGGATCATACTTGAGGTCCATCTAGGCTAGTTGCCTGTTTGACAGTGCTGCCACCACACATCTTAGAATTATTTCCCTTAGTAGTAAACTGGATACTACAGTGCAAAACATGGTGCACTTTCATAATGTGACCAAACCTTGTTGTGGTATACCAACTAATCCATTGCCTCGACCACTGAAAGAAAGAGTGCTATAGAAAGTAATCTCTGAAACACTATTTCCTAGGCATAATAATATAAATCTCACACTCATTCCTTATGGTCATGTAACTCCTGGTGTTCTGGTATTTAGATTTACTATTACTGCCTTGTGTATTTATACCATGTTTGCATTGCAGATGGAACCGTCCCAAGTTATCCCTTGCCCAGAAGAAAGATCGTGTTGCTCAGAAGAAGGCTAGCTTCCTCAGGGCCCAGGAGCGTACAGCTGATAGCTAAGATATCTTCCACAATTTTCTATGAAGACTTTGAAAAGTACAATAAATTTATTGAACCAGCAACTGTGTAGCATTGGCTTATTGACATTTGATCTAAAGATGCTTTATCTAAATGAAAGTCCCAACAATCTATCTGAAAAAGAGGCTTACAAAATATTCTACAGCGTTAGAATCATGATGATGGTCTTCAAGGTAACTTAGTATGTTTAAGGATCCAACTTACTGTATTTCACAGACCACTGGATAATGTTAAACTTTCATTTTGTCACCTATTGACTTTCTCACCCTGTGAATTTTTGGCACTGGCTCTATTTCTCAGTTAACTACCTTTGTCTGTAGTTCTACTGGAATTTTAGCTTTATGCATTGGAAAGTAAGATGAGATTTTAAATACACTTTGCTGACAAGTCATAGGCATTGGTGAGTCTAGATAATAGCCAAAAGAAAATTAGTGTTAATTAAATGGGTTTATGTATGCATGTGATTATCCATTCCTCCTAACTAAGAATGTGTACTTAATAGTGGCAATCAGTGTCTCCTGTAAACTGCACACATGTGGCTGCACAAGTCAGAAACTGTGCCTCTGTGGCCCCAGCAAGGCTGTGATCTGGTCCTTTAAGAACCTGCTGTACTCTGTTCAGTGCTGTGCGACACTCCCCCATGGCATGAAAGCCTTCCTCCTCCTCTTGAGGCCACGCCTGGCTGGGAGGAGGTGGTGGGACAGCTCCTTTAGCAACAGCTCTGCTGTAGCCACCCAGTTCGGGGAGGCTCTGGAGTTAGTCTGAAGAGGCCAAAGCATCTCACCCCCCTGCCCAGCAGTTGGTTTCTGGAGATGTGGCAGTTGCTCCTGGCAGAGGGAGTTTGAAACCACTAGCCTGGGGGAGTTGCCATTTGATGCACACAGACCCCTTTCAGAGACCCCAAGCTGGCACGTCCCACCCTCAATTTTGTCCTTAGGCAAGGGTAAACTTGCTCAAGGACAAAAATGTGTTGAGTGGATAGGTAGCCCGCTCAGTACCAAGAAAATGTAAAAGAATATTGGTGGCAATGCTGGTGTATGAGCTTTCTTGCAGAGTTCTTTCAGTTAATTATCAACAAAGTAATGCCATTATTGCTGTGCAATGAGAAGATTCATTGAATTTTTTAAAAAATTATCTACATGAAAACTAGATAATTGAAACAGTGGGGTACCTTGAGTCATGAATTATCCTACCAATGTTGATTTTAATCTCTAATATTCTTTGGAATATCCAATTTCATTTGGAGCAATTGCTACTGAAGGGAGGATGTTGAACACACACAAAAACAGTACTGCCAATCATACTTTCTTACTACAGGGTAATTCCATGTTTTAAAACCTTGCTTAAATTAATCTGTTCCTGCCTTAACTTTTATAATTCCAATAGTAGTATGACAACTATCGAACAGGATTGTCTTCCAATGAAAATTAAGCAGTAATGAGCTCATTAAGGAAGTAACCAATTGTCAGGTGAACTTTCTGCAAAGGAAAAAAAATATCAAGTTTTACAGGCTCTGTTAGGTGTGTGGGGAGAAGTAATGGTACTGGTGTAGTCTGTTTTTAAACAAACTACTAAATTGACTATAAATTATGTAATCTAATTCTCCTGTTTCAAAACTTGCAAGGTTACCCGGAGATTTCTCTGTACACACATGTAAGAACTGCTCTTGTATCTTGCTAAAGGAAAGGTGTGGCTAGTTAAATTACAGTTCTAATATTAAGGCCACCTACTGTGGGAAGGGGGTGTAAAATGTCATGATTTATGTATTAGCACTGCTGTAGTTTTTGTAAACCCACTCAAAATAAGAACCTCCCTCTAACTCTACTATTGAAACAAAGTTTCATTACCACTAGGTGCCACCATTCCCTCCACTAGCAGTTTTATAGTGAATGTGTACATCACACAAGAGAAGCTATAGCATCTCAGCACTCTTCCCTCTAGGGAAAAAATATTAATGGTTTGCCCTGTAACTACTTCTCTTAATGGAAATTTATCCCAAAAGTCTCAATCTGATACACAAGTCCTGTACTCTGCAGAAGCTGGACCTAAATTTGTCAGCAGCTTTAGTGATAATAAATGTGACTATCACTAATATAGCATCTGGTATTTATTAAGTTCATTGACATTGTCCCTATATTTTTGATTTTAGTATCAGATTTTTGGGATTTCTGTGTTAGCTACACCGTCCAGTGATGCTACACTGGTTTACATGCAAGCTGGATTTTGTTACACAATCATGAGAGTTGGAACTTTTTAAACAAAAGCTCTGGAGCATGATTCTACAACTGAGGAACACATTAGGTCCTGCTGGCAGGCAACTAAATTCCACTGGCTACCCCAACTCCAGAGCAGAGGTTAAAAGACATCCAGCAGTGCTTTCTACTCAGGGGCGGCTCTAGCTTTTTTGCCGCCCCAAGCACGGCAGGCAGGCTGAATCCGCGGCACCGGCGGACCTTCGGCAGGCATGTCGCCGAAGGCTGCCTGACTGCCACCCTCGCAGGGACTGGCAGGGAGCCCGCCGTGGCTTGCCGCCCCAGGCACCCACTTGGAGCGCTGGTGCCTGGAGCCACCCCTGTTTCTACTCTCACTAGTTAGTCTTTCACTGGAAATAGTGTAAATTTATAAGTGGGAGAAAGGTGCCCAGGGTTGTCAACTAATCTGCCAGTAGTCTGTTTCAGACAGCATTTTTTCAAAAATGAAAAGTGAATTTGTAATAGTACTTAAAAGCACATGCGTCCCACTGATTGCGTTTGCTTAACTACCTTGAAGAGATTCCATAACCTAATGCTTCAGATGCTTTGGGTAATATTTAGTTGGCACAATAGGAATTTATACTTGATCTTATAAATGATCAATAGATTTACTACAGTTCTTGCATTTTCAAAACATTTTGAGTTAAGGGCTCAAGTCCCTTAAAACACTTAAAATAATTCAATTGAATTAGTCATCCCTTGATTACATTACTATTAAGAATAAAAACACCAATTCATTTGACACTTTTTCTGCCCCTGACAATGGACAAACAAGATATGTATTCAGTCTAAATGTTTCACTAGGGTTGAGTTAAGTGACTTGCTCCTTTTCTATAATTTAAATTAAGAATGAAATTGAAGCTGGATATCTGAAGTTACTTTAAGATAAACCTTCCATTTAAGAAAAGGTCTTTCAAACACCCATGTTAATTTATAAAAAATACTGCTGTAAAAGAGGGAAAGGATTCCTTTGATTTATTGTAAACAAAACTCTAAATGAAAGCTCCTGAAGGTGTTGCAGTAGCAATAAAAATGTACAATAAACTGCATTGTTGACAAGTTTCCAGTTATCCAAAAAACATTTAAAATATTCACACTATTTTGTTCAATAGTTTCAATGCCTAATAGCCATCATAGTATTCACATTCAGATTTATCTGGTAAGAAAATGATATACTTAATGTTTGGTTTCTTTACTAGTTGCAGATGTATTAGCGCCTCCTCTTGGAGGGCAGATCAGTCAACTTTAAGGAGACAGCAGAATGGTAGACACTGTGCAAGAGTCAAACAACTGAATATTTACAAAAAAGCAAAACCACACCGAAAACAAGAGAATTAATACTTCCCACAGTATACACAGAAGGAAGATAGATGATTTTACCTTCTCTAAGTATGTTTGTTATATGCCTTCATGAACAAGAATTTTGTTGAATCCAGGTACTTAATCATTTAAGAAACATGTTGAACACAAAAGGCCTGCAAAGCAGTAAAAAGAATTAACACTTTAAATAGTACTTTTTAAATAAAAGGTTTTTTCCTCATCTCCCTTGAACAAAAGGTAGAAGTGAATTAAGTGCTTACGAAGGGTTAGTAATGGGTGAATACCAAGCATAGTGTTCACAAGTGCTTTACACACACACACACACAGAGTTCTGCAAAGTCTCATTTGTGACTTGAGCCACTCTTGAGCAGTCAAGAACAGTGTAGAATGTGGACAAATGGGAGTTAAGATGAGATCACAAGTTATTTCCCTCATGATCCAAGTCTAGTATTCACTCATTGCTTCAGAGCTGCAGAGAATAAACCTAGCATCCTGCAAAAATTTAAACAAGAACATGCCAAGGAGAATATTTCCAGTAATAAACTAATTATTGATTTAGTGCTGAGGGTAAAGATGGACCCAAATAGAAACAAAAAACTACATAAATGAACACTTCCAAAATTTAGGGAAATCCAGATCAGGATCTAGATTCTGTCCTGTGGCTTAGGCCTAGCTATAATTTAGACATTTGTTAAAGTAAACCAGGAGAAAGTAAATGCAAGACTGATCTTGCCACACAGCCTTAGCTACAAAATCAAACTTTTAGACTACATCAGTGTTAGAAATGTAGTTTGTTAGATACTTCACTTAAGTCAAACTAAGGACTCTAAACATTTACTATGAGAATCTCCATTATAAAGGCTACCACACTGCAGCTACCAAAACTATTAAAGTTCTTTAACTCCTCACCCTTTTAGAATCACCTAATCCACAAAATCCCTGGCTTCAAAACTGGCTACTGCTTAACTTTCCTTATATCTTTCAAGACTCAGGCTTTGTAGTTTCTCTGTTTCCCCATTGTGTAATGGTATATTGTTGCTCTAGTATATGCAACTTTTTAAATATATAATACATATTTTAAATTCTTAGCTCCCAACATGGCATGTTGTACCAGGACCTTTAATTAAGAACTTTCAGCTAATGTTTTAACATTCAAGATATATGTAAGTATGAGGTAAAAAGGTGTATGCAAACAAAATCTAACTAAAAATCTCTCATACTAAAATACCCAGTTTTCTGGAATAAATTTTAATTGTCACACTGAGTTTAGCAATTTAAAAATTTCCCATTGTGCAAATTTTGCCATGTTAAGTTATTAGTAAACTTCATCCTCAAAATGTTCAGTTCATTCAAAAGAGTCTCTTGGACTCAAGCACATTATTTCTAATAGCGGTGGGTCTTTTGGCAAGCATTTGTAACACTACTTGGAAAAAAATAATTCTCAGTGGATATTTACAAATGAATGATGCTAGTCACAGCATTAAAAAAAAATTAAATTAGTCAATATGGTAGCACAGTGAATATTGACAGCAGGAGACCCCAGTTTAGGGTCTTCTGCCAAAGTGCAAGGGGAGGGCAAGCACATGGTTTATTTCCATGATGGAGCATTCTAACCACAAGGCTCTTGTAACTTCTGCCAGACAATTCATTAAGTGGCACATTCTCTCTGAGAAGCACTATAGTAGCAGTGTTTGCTGGAGTAAGAGTTAGGAAAGTTAATGAATTCTGAGCTAAGAAGAAATATTTTAAAAATGCCAAAGATGCATTTGATAAAAAGTGGTAAATCTCCTATAGTGGCAACAATGTTTTCTTCTGTGGTTAAAGATACTAAGAATCATTTGTATGGGATATTTTCTTCCACAATAAAGTTTTTAAGTTGTTTAGTATTAAAGAATGCTCCATTTCCATCTGGTTTGCTGTGACTTTAAGGGCAATACAAGAATACAGTTGTTTCTCTAACTCTTCGCGTATTTCTGACGGAGCACCGCGAAGCAGATAGTCTTTTAGTAACTGGCATACTTTTGCCAAGTTGGGCTGAATTATTTCTGTGGTACATTTCATTTTACTTTGGTCGCATAGAGTTCTACAGTCTGTACCATAAACACAGTCCAAGTCAGACTCACAGTGACGATTTTTAAATAATTCCTTCAAATTAATTTCTGGCACAATTTTTCTCATGTCCACCATTTTCAAGTCATATTTATCATTATAACCCAAGTTTTTGGCACTGGTATCACACATAAGAAAATTCCCATAAGGTCCATGGAAAATGTCTTCCACAAATTCTAAAAGCCCTATAGCTATTTTTGCCTTTCTAGGCCATGATGGAGTAAACCACTGGTCCATGCTTCTTCTGAAACTAGAGGGAATGAAAAGTTCTAAGATCCATGGAAGGCTTATTCCATAGAGAGAGGTATATGCAACTCTTTCCATCACATAGAGATCTCCACAAAACCCCATCAATTTTGGAGTGTGTTCTTTATCCTGGAGGATCACCATAAGCAGAAACTCATTTAGCTGCAGAAGAGCCCATGCTGACTTTGCTTCTGGTAAGGAAACTCGACCATCTTTGTTTCCATCAGCAACTGACAGGATGAGATTAACCAGTTCAGAAAGATTTCCCTGTTCACCCAACTTTCGCTAGAAAAAACAAATATATATATTTAATTCCATATACATTTTTCTTCTGAAAACTATTAAACTGGTTACCTGCCCTGTGTTTTTATATTCAATGAAGTATTTTACCCATTCTACTCAGCTGCATGTGGAACCTACAGCAGTGTCTATGGTCATACTCTGTTTTTGTGGGTTTCAGTAATGATACATACGCAGTGCTTTTTAGGACTATACTGAGTGTTCCTTTCATGTGTATGGTGCACTGAAAGTATGTGTTTTCTTCTTTTTCAAAGTCCTAAAAATTTGCACTTTGTCCTCAGTAAGAGAGTCTTTAATAAATTATGTTAGGTATCGTATAATTAGAGCTGTTGATTAATCGCAGTTAACTCACGCAATTAACAAAAAAAATTCAATGCGATTAAAAAAATTAATCGCGATTAATCGCACTGTTAAATAATAGATGACCAATTGAAATTTATTAAATATTTTTGGATGTTTTTCTACATTTTCAAATATATTGATTTCTATTACAACGCAGAATACAAAGTGTACAGTGCTTACTTTATATTATTATTTTTGATTACAAATATTTGCACTGTAAAAATGATAAAAGAAATCGTATTTTTCAATTCACCTCATACAAGTACTGTAGTGCAATCTCTTTATCGTGAAAGTGTAACTTACAAATATAGATTTTTTTTTGTTACATAACTGCACTCAAAAACAAAACAATGTAAAACTTTAGAGCCTACAGTCCTACTTCTGAGTCCACTCAGTCTTACTTCTTGTTCAGCCAATTGCTAAGACAAACAAGTTTGTTTACATTTATGGGAGATAACTGCTGACTGCTTCTTATTTATAATGTCACCTGAAAGTGAGAACAGGTGTTTGCATGGTATTTACATGCCAGATATGCTAAACATTCATGTGCCCCGTCACGCTTCGGCCACCATTCCAGAGGACATGCTTCCATGCTGATGATGCTCGTTAAAAAAATAATGCACTAATTAAATTTGTGACTGAACTCCTTGGGGGAGAATTGTATGTCTCCTGTTCTGTTTTACCCACATTCTGCCATATATTTCATGTTATAGCAGTCTCGAATGATGATCCAGTACATATTAGTTTTAAGAACACTTTCACAGCAGATCTGACAAAACGAAAAGAAGGTACCAATGTGAGATTTCTAAGGTTAGATACAGCACTTGACCCAAAGGTTTAAAAATCTGAACTGCCTTCCAAAATCTGAGAGGGATGAGGTGTGCAGCATGCTTTCAGATGTCTTAAAAGAGCAATACGCTTGATGCGGAAACTACAGAACCCGAACCACCAAAAAAAAAATCAACCTTCTGCTCGTGGCATCTGACTCAGATGATGAAAATGAACATGCATCGGTCGCTCTGCTTTGGATCATTATCGAGCGGAACCCATCATCAGCATGAACGCATGTCTTCTGGAATGGTAGTTGAAGCATGAAGAGGCATATGAATCTTTAGTGCATCTGGCACGTAAATATCTTGCGATATCCGGCTACAACAGTGCCATGCTAATGCCTGTTCTCACTTTCAGGTGACACTCTAAACAAGATGTGGGCAGCATTATCTCCTGCAAGTTGTAACCAAACTTTGTTGTCTGAGCGATTGGCTGAAGTAGGACTGAGTGGACTTGTAGGTTCTAAAGTTTTACATTGTTTTATTTTTGAATGCAGTTATTTTTTGTACACAATTCTCCATTTGTAAGTTCAACTTTGATTATAAAGAGATTGCACTACAATACTTGTATTAGGTGAATTAAAATATACCATTTCTTTTGTTTTTTACAGTGAAAATATTTGTAATCAAAAATAAATATAAAGTGAGCACTGTACACTTTGTATTCTGTGTTGTAGTTGAAATCAATATATTTGAAAATGTAGGAAACATCCAAAAATATTTAAATAAATGGTATTCTATTATTGTTTAACAGTGCGATTAATCGCAATTAATTTTTTTAATCACTTGACAACCCTACTTGTAATAAAAACATTATGTGGTTCTTTTGCTATAAAAGTTTTGAGAGTTCAAACAACATTTCATAATAACCAGAGCTTGTTTTACTATGATTCATCTGATTAAAGCGTGCATCTTGCAATAGTGACGAGAGATTACAACAAGGAATACAATCATTACTAGCCAGTCATAAATATGTTTTTAATATCGCTTAGTACTACTCCTATACTAATAAATGTACTTTCATACTTAGTTCTGTCACTTACTATAATAACTTTCATTTCATTGGTTTAACAAACTAGCAGGACGGCTGCGCTTTTGAATAGGGAAGTCCTGTCTTTTCTGGAATCAAAACTGTGCTACACCCATCTATGACCAGTATAGTCAGGATATTTTTTCAAGTCCTTGTCTCCACTGAACATTTTCTGATATTGTCCTGCAATTACTCTAGCATCTCTGCAACTCCACCAATGTTAATTATAGGGGAAAGCACTAGTGTAAACCAGTCACCAACATTCTTACCATGATGTTGCATAGACCTGCTTTGAGTAGGGGTAAGTGACACTTGTAGATCAGCTGTCAGGTTTTCTGTTTGGTTTTTAAACTCACACTGCCACAGTTGCTATCACTACTGGAGCTGCATAAGTGATAGAGTAATGGAGGGAGAAGTTCAGAAAACCCTCAGTGTAAACAAATCCTTAGATCAATGCTTCTATATTGGGAAAACTCGGTTGTAGACTACTTAGTAGGATAGAATAGTTTTTAGTATGGTACAAAAAAAATGCAGAGGAAGAGATACCTATTTCTCTGGTCACAATTGTTAGCAAAACTGATGCTAGCAGAGTTCTAGAGAAACTGTATTTAAACACTGATCCAATCCCAGTAGGAATAGGGCCATAGGGACACCACTAGCATTATAAATACAACCATGTCATGGGACCAGGCTACAACACAGTTCCAAACAGTAGTTTAAGAAAGACTTTAAGGGCCAAAAACAGGTTCAAGCCTTAAACATGTGAAAGTTGCATGCTAGTTTCCATTCCAATAACTATCCTGCCACCTCCACCCCTCTATTTTTGTTTTTCTTTTAAATTACTCATGATTGTCTCTAACATGTAACTCTGGGTCTGAAATTTTTCATGCTTATGTGATCTACTCACCAGCAACCACTGTAGCCCAGAACATAATTGAGTTTTTCCACAATCACAGTAGATTCTTAAAGTGAAAAAATATGAAAATTGTTCTCAAAGCTAAAATAGAAGGTCATCCCTAACCTAACTGGAATTGTAGCTTAGTAGGTTTTGACTTTACATTTAATTTGTGTACTCTTCCTGCTGAAAACAAACGAACAGACAAAAAAGAGAGTCAGGCAAAAAAAAATTTTTTTTTTGAATAAAAAATAAATGTGGTGAGAATGAGCATCTATGCTCATTTTCTCTTCTTTGACATATACTTACTTTAAAAAGACCATATACCATTTCTTTGAATTTCTGAACAGTAGTTCCTCTAGTTGGTTTATCAAACAGAACTATTTCTTTTCTTGGTTCCAGTTCAGTTCCAAGATCAAGATGAATAGTTTCTTCCATCTGGCATTTTATGACACCTTGTAGATTACCCCAGATTCCTAAATACATCTATGTAGAAAAAAGGCAATGAGATAGTTACATAAAAATTTCCTCAAAAGCTCTCCTGTCTTCTACTGTCCTGAGTCAGAATGCTGGGTTTGCTCATGGAAACTGCAAGGAGCCAGCATTCAGACTGGTAGTGGCAGCTCCCTGTACAATGTGCCACTTTAAAACATATTTAAGAGAGACCACTGCATCCAAATATGATTTTAAAGAGCAACATACCCATGCTCCATAAAAGTGTGCTTTATACAATGGCAACAGCAACTTCTCCATTAAGGCCGATAAGGGGCATTTATTTTGGTTTCGTGGTGCAGGATGGGAGAGAGGAAGCACATTGTACTGGAACACAGGCACTCTGTCAAAACCTTTAATGGATGTGGAGTGTCAGCAATTTTGGAAGTGACCGTGTAATGAACGTAAGAACATAAGAATGGCCCTACTGGGTCAGACCAAAGGTCCATCTAGCCCAGTATCCTGTCTTCCCACAGTGGCCAGTGCCAGGTGCCCCAGAACAGGTAATCATCAAGTGATCCATCCCCTGTCGTCCATTCCCAGCTTCTGGCAAACAGGCTAGGGACACCATTCCTGCCCATACTGGCTAATAGCCATTGATGGACCTATCTTCCATGAATTTACAGACACTCCCCAACTTACGCAAGTGTTCGGTTCCGGAACGCCTCGCGTAACTCAAATTTTGCGTAAGTCGGAAATGTATACCCAACCATTACAAAGGAAAAAAAAAAAGACCTCCTATTTCTAGCTTACGGAACTTTTTCCATAAGTGCGGATTTGCATAAGTCGGGTTTGCGTAACCCAAAGGGCATCTGTATCTAGTTCTTTTTTGAACCCTGTTATGGTCTTGGCCTTCACAACATCCTCTGATAAGGAGTTCCACAGGCTGACTGTGCGTTGTGTGAAGAAATACTTCCTTTTATTTGTTTTAAACCTGCTGCCTATTAATTTCATTTGGTGACCCTAGTTCTTGTGTTATGAGAAGTAGTAAACAAAACACTTCCTTAAGTTTCCTTCTACTTTCTCTACACCAGTCATGATTTTATAGACTTCAATCATATCTCCCCTTAGCCGTCTCTTTTCCAAGCTGAAAAGTCCCAGTCTTATTAATCTCTCCTCATACGGAAGCTGTTCCATACCCCTAATCATTTTTGTTGCCCTTTTCTGAATCTTTTCCAATTCCAATATATAATTTTTGAGATGGGACGACCACATCTGCACATAGTATTCAAGATATGGGTGTACCATGGATTTATATGGCGGCAACATGATATTTTCTGTCCTATTATCTATCCCTTTCTTAATTATTCCCAGCATTCTGTTCGCTTTTTTGACTGCCGCTGCACATTGAGTAGATGTTTTCAGAGAACTATCCACAATGTCTCCAAGATCTCTTTCTTGAGTGGTAACAGCTAATTTAAACCCCATCATTTTATATATATAGTTGGGATTATGAAATGGGATTTCATAGCTGCTCTAGTGCAGGGTCCACACCAAGTATAGATTTATTGTACATTTAAAGTTTCAGTATTTTAAAAGTGGCATGTGTAAAATTAGAGAAGTAGAGTGTTACACAGTATTACAAAGCATACATACACATCTGTATAATATGATATGCCAAATCATCAAATACACTAAGAAATACCAAATCTATACATTTATTGGACTGTAGTATTTATCTAAATCACTGTAAAAGGTAAATCTCTGTCCTCATTTCCCCCACCACCCAATTTATCACAGATTTGCTGAACCTAGCATATTGGATTTAAAATGCCTAGAGTTAAAAATGATTGAGTGGCAAACATCCTATTTCATGGAAACAGAAATGTGAATTAAATACAAAATTCAGACAAGTATAATCCTTGTAAAATGGAATCAAACATTATTCTGAATTGTTGTCTCCTGTTACTAAGATAGAGTTCTATATTGGTTGACAGCTCAGATTTCTCACTTTTAGAATGGGATTATAAATGCTGTGCCAACAGGATCCCTAGTTTAAAATTCTCATCCCTTGAATATCTCAGTGAGCAAAACTTTAAATAAGTAAAAATTTAACTGAAGTCAAGTCATTTTACAATAAGGTCTGTTTAATATTCTGCAAAAACCAAACAAACCCCAAACCCGGTTTAGATAAAGAATCATATGATTAGCTCATATAAAGTCATACCTGGTTATTGGGTTTTGTTGACAAACATTTTCCAAAATACAGTGTTTCTTTAGCGCAAAGACTACTACATGCTGATCCATCAATAACTCCAGTCTTATATTTATCACACTGAAAGACAAAGAGGAAAATAGTTTCTAGAAAGAACTGAAGAATAGAAAGAGGAAACAATACACCTGTTGGCTTTTCCAATATCTATGCTTTTATCCTGTAAAATGCGGGGGGGGAAAGCTGTACAAACTCTGAAACGTGTCTGTGGTACAAAAAAAAATTCAGATATGTCCCAATTCTGCAAGTTGCTCTGCAGAGGTGAACCCCCTGCATCTGCATGGGGACCCTATATAGAATAGAATACAGCAGAATATTGAAGCTAATGGGGCTCTGCGCAGGCCCAGGGGTCTACCTGCATGGAGCAGTTTGCAAGATCAGGGCCTTATTGGGTCAATGATTCAAACTGGGAGACAGACTGGGAGCTTTTACACTCGATCAGAAGAGACTTACCAAAAACAAGAAACAAACAAAACAAAACTACATGCTAGATGGTGCCAGAAGATGCCTTGGGGGGGGGAGGGGAGGGGAGAGGAAGGTGGTGAATGTAAGAAGCACAATGATTGTTAATGCCTCAAACTTGTTAAGGCATCTGCTAACACGTATCTCTGCTTTTACATGGGGGTCTGCTAATATGTATTTCTACTTCCACGTGGAATCCTCAAATTTCACCATTCTGAAATAATAGAAAAAGGAACAGCCTGCCATTGAGTTCATAGTATTATTTCTTTTAATCTGTATATTCTTTCAGTAAAAAAGGATGTCTATGTTTTGGTATAGGTACTCTGACACATTTTAAAAATACAAGTATAAGATTAGATTATTCTAGCAACTACCCTTTGACTAATAATTAAGGTATAATAGACCAGTAAACAAAAACATATTTAAGATCTTTACAATCTTTCACCAAAGTCCTCCCAATCCCTTGCAGCCAGGGAAAACAAATGGACAGCATGCCCTAAAAAGCCAATAAACTAAAATTATTTTGGACTGTGAAGGAGAAAGTTTCAAATCTACAGGGCCCCTGTGGAGAACACACTGCCAGCTGCTTCTCTCTTATAAGAGTGAGATTCTACCTTAGTGTCTTGTGGGTACTCTAGCAGCATGCATCATTTTTAACTCATCAGAAGGAGTTAAACAAAGGCAGCGGAATCACTAACTTAAAATTAGTATATCAATTATAATTGATTCTCCCACAACAAAAGCGTCACAAAGTGAATTTGATCACATGGCAGTTTACAACTCAGCCATTTAATCAATGAGAAAATAAAGTACAAAAATAATTGGTTTTAGCTGTAGGTAACTGAAATTAGGATTATTGTATTTGCATAACGTAATAGTAAATATTACTTTTTGATGGAAACTAATGAATACTTCAAAAGTAGATTCAAAGATGATAAAAAAGCTTAACAAACAGGACATATAAATATACTTACTATTATTTTCTTACAGTCATGACCTCTGCATAGCTCTGTGTAAGTGGAGTACTGAACATATATAATCCAGCTGCCAATAAATACTACTAGCCAAGAGATGAAGAGATACTTCATTCGCATATATGAGAAGCGAACCTGAAGATATAAAAGAAAAACATGAAGGTAATTAATTCAGGAATAGGCTGAACTGCTTCCATTGTCCTAACATGATTTGCCATTCAGTCTTTACAAAAACTCTATATAAAATCCAGTCATCTTTTTTATTAATGTGTAGTATCCTTTTAGAACACTAAGTTCCAGGATCAAACAGAACTGGTGCTGGATGCCAGCTATAGGGGGAAAAGAAGGACTCTGATAATAGAAATTGGAAAAATGAGACCAAAGGGAGGGTTGGTAAAAGTTTACCAAATTGTAAAAAAATTGAAACTGCCAAATTTCTACTACTTCCACCTATGCCAGTCCACCTGGAAGAAGCATTTATTGTCAGTTACTTAGAAGCGCTACTTCTGGAAAATCAGTTCCAACAGAGCAGAAACTAATGAAAGATATAACCTAATCCAGATGAAAAATAAATTTGAAATCATCAGTATATGGAGGGTGGTGGTGTAGAAGGAAATAATTCCCATGTGTTTGAACACTTTCCATTATGTGGCTAATTAGTGGAATTCAAAGGAGGGTGATGGAAAGTTCCATGTACTATTCTGATCTCCAACTGTCTTCTACATTGCCATATTTTCATTTTCTGGCTGCTTCCACCCCATCAACTACATGTTATCCCTTTGGACAAGGGAAGGTTGTTTGGGTTTTTAATGTTTGAGGGTGGGTTGCTGCTGTCCGGCTTAAAAAAACAAACAAGCAGGGATAGATGCTGATCTGGCCATTTGGCCATTTAGCTTTTTCTTCCTGACAATCTGGAGTGCTCATGATCTGATTTTGCACTCAGGAACAGCAGAAAGTGTTGGAGAGAACAGAACAGCAGAGACCAGTCTTGGCAACATAAAGAGTGAGCATTCAGATTACGTAAATGTAAAATGCCTGTTCATTCTTCTTCAGCCACATGAAATCTGTGCTTTGTATAGAGAAACAGTGAGACTTGGCAGGCATGCAAGGAAAGGAAAGATGGGAAAGCAAGAGCATGGATATGAGAGGTAGTAAAGTACATAAAAGATTGTTTCTGAAGGTTCTTGTTCTTAAATCACAACCAGAGGCCTTTAAAGGTCCACCCACACCAAATATGAATACCAGTTTCAGCTGGAGATAGCAATTCCAGGAGAGAGAGCTCTGTAATATTGGATTGCTGTAAATGATAGTGTCTTTAAATTAAACCAGTCAAAGAGAATATACAAAATTGTTTAAGCATCTTAGCATAACATACTTCAATCGAAAATGCGATCTTACAAAGGAGAATAAAGACAGAATTTGCTGGAAATCTAAACAAAGTACACTGGTTCTCCACTTGTGAGGTACTCCCTTCTCTTCATGTGTCATTATATAATCCCTGCATCTGTAACTTTCACTCCATGCATCTGAAGAAGTGGGTTTTTTACCCATGAAAGCTTATGCCCAAATAAATCTGTTAGTCTGGAAGGTGCCACTGGACTCCTTGTGTTTTTTTTTTTTAAAAAAGTAGATTATCTTTTTTTTTTTTAAAAAATATTAAAAAAAAAAACCCTCTGCTTTTAGTACTGTACTGATTTTACTTTAAATATCATTAGCTTTCATAATTATATTCCAACACACTTTTCCCTGAAGGAAAATAAAAATCGCCATGACATATTACTTTTGTTTTCCAGATATCTTCTAATTAGTGGTCTATTTAGTTTTATTTCTACTTGCTAGACACTTGGAAACAAGTATAAAAAGGAAGATTCTTTTGCCAAGAACCTCCTATTCTAAATAGAGCATATATAGACAATGGATGTGATGCAACACAAAGCAATGTGAATGAGTGGTGGAATAGCATGTGTCTTATTTGTTCCACAGTTTTGGTTTAGGATGGGTTTTTTTGTTTTTGTTTGTGTGTTTTTCTTGTGTCTATTTGTTAGCATTTGTCAGTTCACACCTCTTGAAATTATTGTTTCAGGCTGTCTGAACATGCAGGCAGTCATCAGTTACACTCAAGTCACATTTATAAGCTTTTCTTCAACTGTAAGATCTAGAAACAGGGTGGATAAAAATCAATGATTTTTTTAATAAAAATATTTTTTTATTTAAACTGAATTTTTAATTTAAATTAAATACATTTCTTTTAATATAAACCCATTTAAAATTAAATTAGCAATTATAACAACCTAAGTTAAGGCCGAAATTTATTATAATCTATTAAAATAATTTAAATTAAATTAAAGTAGTACATGCTTGCTACTGAGGTATTAGAGAAAGCCAAACTACTGAATTGGTAGAAGTCACTGGCTACGCACATGGAACAAGAGTTTGCTGCAGTGCTAAACCAGCTTTTAACAGAAGTAGCCTCTTCCTCAAAGGCAGACAAAATAGTGTCTTCATTTCAATTTATTCAGCGCTCTTCAGTTCAGTGACTAGTTCATTCAAAATAAAGAAACCAGTGCGAGTAGAAAAAGCAGGAAAGCTTGATTTCCTTTTCTAATCTATGAAAAATTAAAGCTGAACTTATCACGACTCTAGAAATGGGGACCCTGGGCAAAGGCCTGTAGTGCCTTACTCTGGCTCTGTTGTGACGGGAACTTGAAGAGGAACTAAGCATGGTCAGAATCGTGACCAAAGTAGGAGATATTCTGTGGCAGCATTTAGGGCAGAAACAAAAACTATTTTACTCTGTTCCTACATTCATTTATGCCTCTGCAAAGGCAAGTGTTACTTGGTACTTTTCTGTGGCGGCTGCTATTTTCCCCTCCAAATCTAAGATTTTAATTTTTAACACACACCTAAGTCTAACCCTTACAGTTGTGAAGAAAACCTTCAGAACATGAACCTAGTGTAAACCAATGAAGTGAAGTCTACCCGAGTCCACAAACTCAGTAGATACTGCTCCTTTTCATCTCAGTTGGGTGTTAGCTCTGAAGACTACTAAGAACAATTTAAATATCAATTTAGTTAAGTTTTGCCACTGAACAAAGTCTGTAAGTAGGGTGACCAGACGTCCTGTTTTTAAAGGGGGCAGTCCTATATTTAAGGCCTCCTACAGGTGTCCTGACTTTTTCTTAAAAATGGGCAAATTGTCTTGTATTTTCTGTTTCCCTCCTCCCCTCCACATCAGTACTCGTGGGTCCTGCTGCTGGCTGGATCCCTGCTTGCCAGCTATCCGCCCACCAGCGGTGAGTGGGAGGGTCCAGTGGCCGACAATGGGGGTGCAAGGCTGGTGGCAGGGCAAAGTTGCAGTGTGCGGGGCCGGCCGCTCCCCCTGCTGGTCCGTCAGTGCAGCCCCTGCTGAGTGCCGGCTCTCAGCCAGCAGGGCCTCACTCCCTGTCCCGTTTCCGACCAGCAATGACTGCATGCTGTGGCAGCCAGTGAGTGAGGGCAGGTCCTAGGCAGCGGCTGGTTACATGTCACCTCTATTGTCCACCATTTATGTGCTCCCCCTCTCACTGTCTGCTCCCTGCTTTGCCCCTTCATACACACACACACATTCCTGCTGCTCCTCCATATCTCCCCCGGCAGGGCACATCCTGCTTCCAGTGCTGTGTGGAGAACCAACCCCTGGTTGGAGTGCTCAGCTCACTGGCAGGCTCCTTCCTTCCACCACTTACTCTGGCTGGGCCAGTGCCCCAGGCAAGCCCAAGACACTGTGGCCCGGGGTGCTGGCCAGGAGGAGTCAAAGCCCCACATAGTGCCAGCACAGGGTAGCCTCTCCGCCCCTCAGCCAAGCTCTGGAGTGGTGGGGTGTGTGTGTCATTTCCAGCCTGTTCATGCCCTGAATCTGCAGGCTCCACAGCAGCCCTCCAGGCAGGGGCTTAGCACCCTCTTCACCTGCCCCCTCCCACCCTGGGTGCTGCCCCCAGGGACAGCAGGACTTCTCTGTCCCCTAGGCACCCTCTGCTGCTGAGCGACCTACCTGGCCGGGTTCGCTGAAGCTCCTGCAGTCAGGTTCCCTGGGCCCTGGTGCACAATGCAGCCTTAGGGCTTAACCCCTTCCTGCTCTCGCTGTAGCTGCAGGGGGGTGCAGGGACAGAAAGACAGGAGGTGGCTGGGTTATGTCGGTGGCCAGCAGCAGCCAACAGGAGGTATTAGCTGCCTTTCAACACTGTGCGGGCAGGAAGGGACGGGAGCTGCTTCCAGCCACAGGGCGGTGGGGGAAGACATGAGCTCTGCAAAGACACGGGCCAGGTCATCCCTTCCCTTCCCCCTCCCACTCCTGCGGCTGGAAGCAGCTCCCATCCCTTCCCTCCCGCACAGTGCTGAAAGCTGGCCACATTCTGGTGTGAACTCTGGCAGAAATCTGGGGTGGTGGTAGTGCATGTGACCTTGCATGCCCTCCTGCAAATGTTACCTCGGGAAAACGCGGCACCAAGTACCAGGAAAGGCGCGTCCGTCCAGGGGCCCAGGGTCGGTCGGTCGGTCGGTCGGTCGGACACACACACACACACACACACACACACACACACGTGAGAGAGGTGTATGGGTCACCTCTCCCCCTGCGATCCCATAAGTCTTAATGATAAGAAGATAAATAAAAAGAATCAAACTAGAGAAGGGCGACAAAGGTGTGACAAGATTACGGCGATCAACAGATGGCTCAGGCAGTGGTGCTATAAGGAGGGCTTTGGGATGTATGGCCACTGGGAAGCAGTCATGGACAGAGGACTGTTCTCTCGGGATGGACTTCACCTGAGTAAGGAGGGAAATAGACTTCTAGGCTGGAGGCTGGCACAACTGATTAAGAGAGCTTTAAACTAGGAATTTGGGGGAGATGGTTGGGAGATGTCCAGGTAATCTCCACGCTGGAATTTACCATTGAGAGGGAAGAAAACGAACTAAGAAAGGATACAGCCGTGGGTATATGAATGGACATAAAGAGGAAGGGTAGTGTAGATACCAGTCTAATAGGTGATACTGGTGGTAGAATGTCTGTGCCTAATCAGGTAAAGAATGTCAGTGAAGCCGAATGGCAAAAATTAAGATGTTTGTACACTAATGCAAGGAGCCTAGGTAACAAAATGGAGGAACTAGAGCTACTGATGCAGGAAGTGAAACCAGATATTATAGGGATAACAGAAACATGGTGGAATAGTAGTCATGACTGGAGTACAGGTATTGAAGGGTATGTGCTGTTTAGGAAAGACAGAAATAAAGGCAAAGGTGGTGGAGTAGCATTGTATATCAATGATGAGGTAGACTGTAAAAAAATAAGAAGTGATGGAATGGATAAAACAGAATCTGTCTGGGCAAAAATCACATCGGGAAAGAAAGCTACTAGAGCCTCCCCTGGGATAGTGCTTGGGGTGTGCTACAGACCTCCGGGATCCAATTTGCATATGGATAGAGACCTCTTTAATGTTTTTAATGAAATAAATACTAATGGGAATTGTGTGATCATGGGAGACTAACTTCCCTGATATAGACTGGAGGACAAGTACTAGTAATAATCATAAGGCTCAGATTTTCCTGGTTGCGATAGCTGATGGATTCCTTCATCAAGTAGCTGAAACCAACAAGAGGGGATGCCATTTTAGATTTAGTTTTGGTGAGTAGTGAGGACCTCATAGAAGAAATGGTTACAGGGGACAACCTTGGTTTGAGTGATCATGAGCTAATTCAGTTCAAACTAGATGGAAGGATAAACAAAAATAGATCTGGGACTAGGGTTTTTGATTTCAAAAGGGCTAACTTTAAAGAATTAAGGAAATTAGTTAGGGAAGTGGATTGGACTGAAGAACTTGTGGATCTAAAGGTGGAGGAGGCCTAGAATTACTTCAAGTCAAAGTTGCAGAAACTATCAGAAGCCTGCATCCCAAGAAAGGGGGGGAAATTCATAGGCAGGAGGTGTAGACCAAGTTGGATGAGCAAGCATCTCAGAGAGGTGATTAAGAAAAAGCAGAAAGCCTACAAGGAGTGGAAGATGGGAGGGATTAGCAAGGAAAGCTACCTTATTGAGATCTGAACATGTAGGGATAAAGTCAGAAAGGCCAAAAGCCATGTAGAGTTGGACTTTGCAAAGGGAATTAAAACCAATAGTAAAAGGTTCTACAGCCATATAAATAAGAAGAAAACAAAGAAAGAAGAAGTGGGACTGCTAAACACTGAGGATGGAGTGGAGGTTAAGGATAATCTAGTGTGGAAGTAGGCATGGCCCAATATCTAAACAAATACTTTTCCTCAGTCTTTAATTAAGCTAATGTTCTTATGTTCTAATGAGGATTTTAGGGATAATGGTAGGATGACAAATGGGAATGAGGATATGGAGGTAGAGATTACCACATTCGAGGTAGAAGCCAAATTTGAACAGCTTAATGGGACTAAATCGGGGGGCCCAGATAATCTTCATCCAAGAATATTAAAGGAACTGGCACATGAAATTGCAAGCCCATTAGCAAGAATTTTTAATGAATCTGTAAACTCAGGGGTTGTACCGTATGACCGGAGAATTGCTAACATAGTTCCTATTTTTAAGAAAGGGGAAAAAAGTGATCCGGGTAACTATAGGCCTGTAGTATGCAAGGTCTTGGAAAAAATTTTGAAGGAGAAAGTAGTTAAGGACATTGAGGTTAATGGTAATTGGGACAAAATACAACATGGTTTTACAAAAGGTAGATCATGTCAAACCAACCTGATCTTCTTTGAGAAGGTAACAGATTTTTTAGACAAAGGAAATGCAGTGGATCTAATTTACCTCGATTTCAGTAAGGCATTTAATACGGTTCCACGTGGGGAATTATTAGCTAAATTGGAAAAGACGGGGATCAATATGAAAATTGAAAGGTGGATAAGGAACTGGTAAAGGGGAGACTACAACGGGTCATACTGAAAGGTGAACTGTCAGGCTGGAAGGAGGTTAGTAGTGGAGTTCCTCAGGGATCAGTTTTGGGACCAAGCTTGTTTAATCTTTTTATTACTGACCTTGGCACAAAAAGTGGGAATGTGCTAATAAAGTCTGCGGATGACACAAAGCTGGGAGGTATTGCCAATACAGAGAAGGACCGGGATATCATACAGGAAGATCTGGATGACCTTGCAAACTGGAGTAATAGTAATAGGATGAAATTTAATAGTGAAAAGTGCAAGGTCATGCATTTGGGGATTAATAACAAGAATTTTTGTTATAAATTGGGGACGCATCAGTTGGAAGTAACAGAGGAGAAGAAGGACCTCAGAGTATTGGTTGATCACAGGATGACTGTGAGCCGCCAATGTGATATGGCCGTTAAAAAAGCTAATGCGGTCTTGGGATGCATCAAGCGAGGTATTTCCAGTGAAGATAAGGAGGTGTTAGTACCGTTATACAAGGCACTGGTGAGACCTCATCTGGAAGATTGTGTGCAGTTCTGGTCTCCCATGTTTAAGAAGGATGAATTCAAACTGGAACAGGTACAGAGAAGGGCTACTAGGATGATCAGAGGAATGGAAAACTTGTCTTATGAAAAGAGATTCAAAGAGCTTGGCTTGTTTAGCCTAACCAAAAGAAGGCTGAGGGGAAATATGATTGCTCTTTATAAATATATCAGAGGGATAAACATCAGGGAGGGAGAGGAATTATTTAAGCTTAGTACCAATGTGGACACAAGAACAAATGGATATAAACTGGACATTAGGAAATTTAGACTTGAAATCAGATGAAGGTTTCTAACCATTAGAGGAGTGATGTTCTGGAACAGCCTTCCAAGGGGAGTAGTGGGGTCAAAAGACATATCTGGCTTCAAGACTAAGCTTGATAAGTTTATGGAGGCGATGATATGATGGGATAGCCTAAATTTTGGTAATTAATTTATCTTTGATTATTAGCGGTAAATATGCCCAATGGCCTGTGATGGGATGTCAGATGGGGTGGGATCTGAGTTACTACAGAGAATTCTTTCCTGGGTGCTGGCTGGTGAGTCTTGCCCACATGCTCAGGGTTTAGCTGATTGCCATATTTGGGGTCGGGAAGGAATTTTCCTCCAGGGCAGATTGGCAGAGGCCTTGGAGGTTTTTCGCCTTCCTCTGCAGCGTGGGGCACGGGTCACTTGCTGGAGGATTCTCTGCACCTTGAGGTCTTTAAACCACGATTTGAGGACTTCAATAACTCAGACATAGGTTAGGGGTTTGTTACAGGACTGGGTGGGTGAGATACTGTGGCCTGCATTGTGCAGGTCAGACTAGATGATCATAATGGTCCCTTCTGACCTTAAAGTCTATGAGAACTATGCCATATTTCTTTTTAGCAGGGATGTCAATTTGAACATTTGTACTGCATAATTCTGATTGATTGCCGTTCAACTTGCTTGAATATGAGTAATTTTACCAGATGTCCCATATTCAGCATAGGGAAATATGGTCACCCTATCCATAAGAAGGAATAATGCCAAACATTATGAAGCTGTTGTTATGGGTTCGATTAAATCTCATTGACACTGATGGGTGTGAACACACCTTTCATTTAAAATAGTTATAAGAGACAATTAAGGAGACCCACCTACAACAAGACATAATAGAGCTGGACCTTCCTGCCCGGCCCTTGAGCTCCCGGCCGGGGAGGCAAGCCCCCAGCCCCTCTCCTGCTGTTCCCCCTCCCCCGCAGCCTCAGCTCGCCGTGCCGCCAGCACTCTGGCCGGCAGGGCTGTGAGCTCCTGCCGGGCAGCGCGGTGGCATGGCTGGCTCCGGCTGGGCGGTGCGGCTGCCAGTCCTGGTGCTCTGAGCAGCATGGTAAGGGGGAGGCGATCCTGGGGGGGCAGTCAGGGGACAGGGAGCGGTTGGAAGGGGTGGGAGTCCCGGGGGGCCTGTCAGGGGGTGGGGGTGTGGATAGGGGTCAGGGCAGTCAGGAGACAGGGAGCGGGGTGGGTTGGATAGAGGGTGGGGTCCCGGGAGGGTGGTTAGGGGACAAGGAGCAGGGGGGGTTGGATGGTCAGGAGTTCTGAGGGGGACAGTCAGGGGGCAGGAAGTGGAAGGGGGCGGATAGGGGGTAGGGGCCAGGCTGTTTGGTGAGGCACAGCCTTCCCTACCCGGCCCTCCATACAGTTTCAGAACCCCGCTGTGGCCCTCAAGCCAAAAAGTTTGCCCACCCCATAATAGAGTATGCCCAGAAATTCGGACTGCTAGGTGGAGGGGCTTTTCTGAGTATTGTTTGGGTAAAAGAGAACGTGTGTATGCTCCAGAGAGACGCAAGAGACTGAGGCCTTGTCTACACTTGCAAGTTAGAGTGCATTAAATCAGCCCCTGGCACCCTAACTCCTGCGGTGTCCACACTGGCAAAGCACTTAGAACGGCTGGACTCCGCAGCTGGAGCACCCCTGGTAATCCACCTCTACAAGAAGCATAGAGCTTTCTGCTCCCAGTTGAAGCGCCGGGGTGTCAGTGTGGACTACGAAGTCAAGTGGCCACTCTCATCATTGTTTTGAACTGGGCTGCAGGCATGCAGATATCCCCTGTTTCTGACAGCCGGCATGCTTATCTGCTCCGGGACGTGTGTGTGTCTATATATGTGAGAGAGAGAGAAAGACGGGGGTGGGGGCTGATGTCAGGGTTTCCCCCTTCCTCCTGCAGCTGTCTGAACTTACAAGACAGCATGCTGACACACTCTCTTCCCCACAAAACACACTGTCTCGCTCCCCACATACACACAACACACTCCCTGTCACATTACTCCTCCCCATTTGAAAAGCAGCTGGCAATCTAGTAGGATGCCCTGGAAAAATGGGATTGGGAAACCTGCATCATGTGATGCTGTGCCTGCCCCGCATTAGGCATTGCAAACCCTTCCCAAAGCATGCTGCAGCCACTTGCAAACTGGGATAGCTACCATGATGCACTGCTTTCTGTGGCGTTGCAAGAGCTGCTAATGTGGACATGCTCCACAGTCACAAACAGCACAGTGTGAACACACAGCAGCGCTTTCCCTGCTGCTGTCTCTGAGGGATGGTTTAACTCATAGTGCTCTACATCTGCAAGTGTAAACGTAGCCTGGGAGAGAGAGACAGCCAGGAGAAGCATGGAGTACAACGCTGGAAGAAGCTAGAGAGGGAGTTTTGGGGTCTGCTGCTGGCTAACGAGGCTTGGTGATCTAAACAAAGAAAATATCTCCTTTTGTTTTTTTGGTTCCTCCTGTATTTAGAGAAACAGGACTTTGTAAATTCCTTGTAAATAAACAAGACTGCATTGAAGGGAAAAAAAGAAAGATTCCATTGTCACTCTCTACTCCCAACTGCAATACACATAGGGCCCCAAATTTGGACTAGCTGCTCGGGACAATGGGGTAATTATATATACAACCCACTGTCAGTGGCATCTTATTGTGATGTCAAAATGGTTCCTATTCCAAATAATTTCACTATTATAGAGTAGTACTCTCTCAAGGTAAGCAGAATTGTCCTTAACTCGTAGCTGGGATGCAAGACTTCCAAAGAAAGCCCTGCATGCTGCAGGAACTGATAGAAGGCTCTTTAGAAGGCTTTTCGTTTCAGATACTGAACCAATACCCCGGCATAGTGTTAAAGAGCACAGTGTGCTAAAGAAGGTTCAGTTTTTCAGATGAAAGAATTGGAGTCCCAACAGCTTGCAGTCATTAAAGATCCCAGGGAACACAAATCATGGATTGTTATCCAAAGTGTTCTACCCAAATTCTAGTTTGCCCAGTTACATTCTGCTGACTTATTTCTCCCTGAAGTTTCAATCTGATGCAGTCTTGTTCACCTTGTATCCTACAGTTACATAAGTGTCAAGAACAGACGTTTGCTGCTTTCATTCATAGCCATGACATTTTGCCACTGAAGCTGTGCGATCAGCTAAGCAACACTAGATATGCCACAATAGTGACATATTCTGCAAGTGTCCAAATCATGGTCCCCATTTCCCTCTTTCAGAGTAACAGCTCCAGAGAAGCAGCTCAATAATTATGTCTCAAAGATTCCATCTGGTGTTGCTTATTTGGCTCCAATAGATGAATTTTTCCCCTTTAACACATATAGTTTTCTAGAAAACTCAATAGTATCAAAGGAACAGTTATAAACAGACAGGAACACTGTGATTTCCACACACACTTTCAAAATGTAGGTACTACATTCCTTAACAATACTAGAAGCCATACATTTCAGCCTCTACCCACAAAGTGGTCACTCTTGCAAGACTTCATCTACATTTCCCCCCCCCCCCCCCCCCCTCCATAGTATCTTGCATCAGACTTCAGTGTATGCATCCCCTCAGGTACTTTGATACACTCCATAAAGTTCTAAAGATTGTTAGGGAACATATTTTGACACCCATGTACATTTGTCAGTAGTTGGTGTAAGGAAGTATCGGGTCCCAAAAAGGAGCAGGAATGCAAGATATAGTGCAGAAACCCTTCTCATAATGTCACCTCTCCTTTTCATTTGGGTAAGTGTCAGTCCTTAGTTTTGCATTCTGCTAATATTACTTTTCCATGAAAGCAACTGTTGTAGCAACCACACGGATTTTTTGACATAATGAATGGAAAAGCAGATGATTGGGTGCTTGTGAATGGAGAGGGAAGGTGTCCCACAAGATATTGGATAAAATTGTCAAAAGAACCTAAATGACTCAGGCCATGTCTTCACTACAAACTTAAGTCAATTCAACTTATTTCAGCGTAAAGCCGCTGCAGTAAGTATATCGCTTGTGCATACTTGGCTGCTTGCATCAGTGTTGCATGTACTCACCAGGAGTGCTTATTTTAATGCAAAGTATGGTGCGCTGCAGATAAGTATCCCAGTGTGCCACTAGCTACTGGCAGGCATGCTGCCTTTTGGGAAATTTTCAAAATGTATTGTGGAGTAGAGAAGAGTATCACACACAGGTGACAGGGAGCAAGGGGTCAAGTTCACAACTTGCAACTTTCTCCCTCCCATAATGCCATTCATATCCCATAATTTTCATGCCTTTTTAAAAAGAAAAAAATCCACAAACCCAGGTGGGCACGACCCTTTTCACAGTCTGTAATCTCTTACAGAGTTCTTCAGTATTGTCACAAATGTTGCAAACACCGGACAAACAATCCTCCAATATTTGCAGAGCTGCAGGATAGATTGCTGAGGAACACAGTGAAAAAACAATTCAAGGTAGTTGGTAGCATTCACAGAGCAGTTTCAGACAGTCAAGGAACACTCCTGAGCTTGAGAAACGAGCACTGACTGGTGGTATTGGACAGTAATTCAATCGACGAACAGTGGCTGCTTTGAAACGACGAGCAGTGGCTGCAGAACTTCTCGCTGCAAATGGCCACATTCCTGGATCTGCGTGCTGACCTTGCCCCAACTCACCAGCACAGAGACACCGTAATGAAAGCTACTGTGACGTTATTGACATAAACTGGGACGGTACAGATCATTGTTGCAACCACTGTTATATATTTGCAGCAAATATTGTACAAAGGTTGTCGTGTGAGGTGTCTATAAAGAGGTTATGATTTGCTAGTTATAATTATGCTGTCTGCATGTGTGTACCATTTTGTAGTTGAAGTTATGAATATTGGCTATGAACTTGTATCTCGATGTGTTTTGAGTCTGAGGCCTTGGCTATACTGGCGCTGTACAGCGCTGCAACTTGCTGCACTCAGGGGTGTGAAAAAACAGTGAGGCAAAGGAGGAAAAGTTGCCACCAGGATGGAGGATAGAGGTGGAGCAGCTGTCTTTGACTTGTAGGAGCAAAACAATGAAAAGTGTATACCTTTGTCCTGCTAATTTGGGGTTGGGTCCGGTGCTATCTTTACATTTAAACACTAAGGAAAAATGCATTCACACACTCACCCAAGGCTCTTTCCCCTTCATTGACTCTGTGCTCAGCTGGGGGGACTCACTAGATTGTGGTGCAGTCTCAAAAACAGGTCCTGGCTGGTGGCATAGCTGGACCTCCCTGCTGTGTGTTCCCCCCCACCCCTCCTCCTTGCTGTTCACAGCAGAGTTCTGTGTCTCAAGCTCCTCAGAGGTATCTAGAGTGGTCTAAGGGGTGCTAATGGAGTATCCACCAATTATGGCATGCAGCTTGGTGTTTAAAAAAAAAAAAAAAAAAAGACAAAAAGGGTAAGTCTGCAGCTTAGCATCAGACTGATTGTTGGCCTCCCTGGCCTTATAGTATGCATGCTGCAGTTCCTTCGCTTTTACATGGCACTGCTGCTGATCCCTATCGTATCCCTTTGCCTTGCATTCTCTGTGCAATCTTTTCGTAGATGTCCACATTTCCATGGCTAATCCATAGCTGTGCCCACACAGTCTCTTCTCCCCACAGGCCCAGGAGATCCAACGCCTCCAATCTACTCCACAAAGAAGCGTGTCTAGTGCATGGAGTCAACATGGTCAGTTGGCAATTGCATGAAACAAGAGACAGCTTGTGTGCTCACAAAGCTGGGCAATCAGGAAAAAGCATTTTAAAAATACACAGAAGTTCTAAAGGAGGGTAGCTTCCGGTCTACGTGGCCCCTGGGCAGCAGAGATCACAATTGTGAGCAGAGTGGTCAGTGTCAGGCATTGGGGACAGCTGCTAGAGGACTGTTAGGGACGACATAGGTCATGCAGCATCTATACTTGCACTGCATCAACCTCAGTAGATCAACCATGGCTCAACACTATTCAATTAGGTGGTTTTATTGAGTCACTGTAATGTAGTGCTTACATTGGCTGGAGACAAATTTGAGTGTAGACGCACGCACAAATAGGCTGATGTAAGGCAACTTACATTGACCTAACGGTGTAGCATAGACCCAGCTTTTGGAGTCTAAATCCCATTTTCAAAAGTGACTTCGATGCTTTTGAAAATGTTACCCAATCTCTATTAGGATGTGACCACACTATCAGAATGTTTGAGAACTCTTGCACTACACATTTTTTTAATAATTATTTTGTAAATCTTGATGGCACTAACCAAAGAAAGCTTCTTGGTCGGCCCAGACAGGTGGAGTTTTCAAACACTGCATAATGCAACAAGTTAAATAGAAAAGCAATAATGCACCTGTAAGCATTGCAACAGTCCTAATGCCATGAGATAAGATTTAAACTCCTAAAGTACATTAACATTTTACACCATCACTGTAGCACCTTAGCAACTCACAAACATTAATGAGTTTATACTTGCAAGGAAATATTAACACCTCCATTTTACAGATAGGAAAATAGGCATAGAGAGATTTAGGGATTTGCCCAGATCACACAGGAAGTGTGTGGCGAGCAAGGACCTAAATTCAGATCTCATGAATCCTAGTCTAGTACTTGAATTGCAACACCGTCTGTCCTCTCACCTTCTGCTATCAAGATATGAAAGTATCATTCTTATTTTTAATATCCATGTCTCCCTATCTATTCCGCTTAGATTTGTTTGAGTCTTCCAAGAAAACTGAACGTCACCTGGCTCCATCCAAAAATCCAAAGCTTCAATATAAGTAAGAAGTATAACTTGCCATGAATAAAACATTAAGTGTATTTGGGAAAAATAAATTGGCAACTCTGAGCCCAAGTAGCCATCTTGTTGAAGAAATGTCATTTGTGACAACACCTGTGTGACAGACTGCTGTAAGAAACTAAATAAAATTGTCAGGCTGCTTTAATGATGTTTTAACAATCAAAACTTGTTTCTACAAAACATTTCATTTTTAAGTTATTGGAAATGTTACACTCTGAAACTTGCTTAGAGTTGTGCTTTTTGTTCCTAAACTGCCAGTGTTGCAAATTAAGTCACTTCAACAGGACGGTCACCCAGGAAACATGCTTTATTTATTATGAGAACCATTTCTTACCCTTTAGACTTTTAGATTGCTGGAGAGAATAAAATGAGTGCAGTTTTCCTTTAAATACAAAGAGAATATTTACCTAGAAACGATAGTCACAGTTGTTAAAAAATATAAACACTTTTTCAAAGTATGTGTAACTACTGGCTTCTCTGAAATTTTCTATGAAAGGGTAAGTACCGTGGTTTATAGTAACTGAACTTAAACTTTTGCTTACGATGCTTGAAAAATATTACTGAAATTTTTTAAAACTTTTCTGGGGTTCTATGGATGCTCATCCTGTAGTTTATCAAGATATTACACACCTTTAATATACATTTTGGAAAGGAACATGAAATAAGATTAACCAAATCAACTCTTACTAAAGAAAGCTGACTTTTAAAGATTCAGGTAGCCTAGAACAACTCGAATACTCGAGGCTCCTTTTACTTACACCTAGTTTCTCTCCCTCTCCGCTTCCTCAAATAACTATTTAGAGAAAACTGCAACTTACAACAGAAGAATTATATAGGAACACCAGAATTATCAAATCAGATCAGAAAAATAGTCCATCTAGTTGAGTAGACAGCACTGACAGTGTACCAGACACTTCAAAGAAAGATGCAAGAAACCTCATAATGGAATTATCCATACAGAAAAGATTTTAATTCTATAATCCAAATAAAGGGGTATAGTATCATGGGTCTATGGTTCAGATCAGGGGTCGGCAACCTTTCAGAAGTGGTGTGCCAAGTCTTCATTTATTCACTCTAATTTAAGGTTTCGCACCAATAATACATTTTAACATTTTTAGAAGGTCTCTTTCTACAAGTCTATATTATATAGCTAAACTATTGTTGTATGGTAAAGTAAATAAGGTTTTTAAAATGTTTAAGAAGCTTAATTTAAAATGAAATTAAAATGCAGAGCCCCCCGGACTAGTGGGCAGGACCCGGGCAGTGTGAGTGCCACTCAAAATCAGCTCGCGTGCCATAGGTTGCCTACCCCTGGTTCAGATCATATATTTTCTCTAAGCAAGAAGAGTCATTAACACTATAAATGCTCATCACATACAAAACTCAAAGTAAACTACTATTAGAAATCTCTGATGGAGAAAGGCCTAGGAGAGAACTACCTGTAGTAAGGAGACTGAATTGCCTCTTACCCTTATAGAAGGTGGTCCCTCCAAATCAGGGCTCAGGTCAGCAATGGGCCAGTGTAAGAAAGCTCACACTTTGGCTGCCTGCATCGTATCTGACCTGTGAATAAACAGAGGATTTCAGTTTCCACAACAGCCAGTTCCTTAACCTTCATGCACATTAGAACTGATGATAAAATTTAATTTGGGAGTAAACTATTGATTTTTAAATCATTAGCTTATTTTTTAAGCCTGGGGGCTAGAGTCCCTGCTAGGGAAAACAGTTGGGTTTTTAAAGCTTTGGACCTATGCTTTTTGTTAGTATTTTAACATCTGCATCCTAAATGTATCAAAGTGTCACAAAAGAATCATTTGAGGGATTTTGAACTTCATACCAAATTAGATGGTAGTAATGATCTATGCTTCACTACAATACAATGTTATTGTAGTGGGAGCAGTATTGGCTACAGTTGAATTTGCAGAACTGTCACGAGCCTAACAACCTAATTGAAGAAGATTTCCTAGCATGGTCTCTGCCCAGAGGTGAATTATTTTGGAAAGTCTGAATAAAATCAGTTGACCATTTTTGCACAGGTAGGAGGGTAGAAAAGTAATACACACTTTTCCCATTATAAAATTATACTTGCAACTTTTATTAAAATAAAACAAAACACACATAAATCAACAGCCAAATTAGCTGTGGATTGAAATTTGGCATAAAAATATGTAGACCTTATTGAAAAGGGGTATCTTCACGTGTTCCGGAGGAAATTAATCATGGTTGTAGAAAAAAGTTGTAAGATACTATATTATTTTAGATATAATGCTCTAATATAATTAAAATAATGTAAAGAAATATAATATAATTAAATATCATAATACATAGTACAAGGGGACACTGCTAAAGTTGCATGTGCATCTTAATTTGGTGTTTACTGATATTTATTCATTCAACCTTAATGTTCTATTAACAGTTTATGGAATTATTTTAAAACAGCCATTTTAAGATGGCATGTTCTAATTTAATGCTTTCCTCCTAACTTAGTAGAGGTCAGATCTAACAGCATGGAACTATAGAAGGGAAATTTAAAAAATAATCACTAGAGGAATAAAGAAGTGACATTGCAGAAACTTGAGTACCAAACATTCTCTGAATGACAGTATGTATCTTTAAGGGGATCATAAAGTCAAAATTAGGGCTGTTGATTAATCACAGTTAACTCACGCGATTAACTCAAAAAAATTGTGCTTCATAAATATTTTAATCGCACTGTTAAACAATAGAATCCCAATTGAAATTTATTAAATATTTTGGATGTTTTTCCTACATTGTCAAATATATTGACTTCAATTACAACACAGAATACAAAGTGTACAGTGCTCACTTTATTTTTGATATTTTTATTACAAATATTTGCATTGTAAAAATGATTTTAAAAATAGTATTTTTCAGTTCACCTCATACAAGTACTGTAATGCAATCTCTTTATTGCGAAAGTGCAACTTACAAATGTAGATTTTGTTACATAACTGCACTCAAAAACAAAACTGTGTAAAACTTTAGAGCCTACAAATTCACTCAGTCCTACTTCTTGTTCAACCAACTGCTACGACAAACAAGTTTGTTTACATTTACGGGAGATAATGCTGCCTGCTTCTTATTTACAATGTCACCTGAAAGTGAGACCAGGCATTCGCATGGCACCAGGGCCGCCGAGAGCGGGTTCAGGCCCCAGTGAAAAAAAAATTTCGGGCCCCCCAGCAAGGGCGGACGGGCTAAACAGGGCCGACGAGAGGGGGGGGAAGTCGGGCCCCGGGACCCTTTCCAGACCGCCGGGCCCCGGTAAGGCGACGAGAGGGGGGGAAGCCGGGGAAACCAGGCCCCCTTCCGGACCGCTAGGCCCCGGTAATTTGTACTGGCTTCCCCCCCCATCTCGTCGGCCCTGCATGGCACTTTTGTAGCTGGCATTGCAAGGTATTTACATGCCAGATATGCTAAACATTCGTATGCCCCTTCATGCTTCGGCCACCATTCCAGAGGACATGCTTCCATGCTGATCAAGCTCATTAAAAAATAATGCATTAATTAAATGTGTGACTGAACTCCTTGGGGGAGAATTGTATGTCTCCTGTTCTGTTTTACCAGCATTCTGCCATATATTTCATGTTACAGCAGTCTCGGATGATGACCCAGCATGTGTTGTTCATTTTAAGAACACTTTCACTGAAGATTTGACAAAATGCAAAGAAGGTACCAATGTGAGATTTCTAAGGGTATGTCTACACTACGAAATTAGGTTGATTTTATAGAAGTCGATCTTTAGAAAGTGATTTTATACAGTCGATTGTCTATGTCCCCACTAAGTGCATTAAGTCGGCGGAGTGCATCCTCAATACCGTGGCTAGCATTGACTCACGGAGCGGTGCACTGTGGGTAGCTAGCCCACAGTTCCCACAGTCTCCGCTGCCCATTGGAATTCTGGGTTAAGCTCCCAAGACCTGATGGGGCAAAAAGATTGTCGTGGGTGGTTTTCGGTACATGTCGTCAGTCTCCCCTCCCTCCCACGCCTTTTTTCCTTGGTTACCCATGCAGATGCCATATCATGGCAAGCATGCAGCCCGCTCAGCTCACCGCTGCTGTTGTGAGCATTGTAAACACCTCACGCATTATACTGCAGTATGTGCAGAACCTGGCTAGGAGACGCTAGCACGAGGATGATTGTGAGGACATGGACACAGATGTTCCTGAAAGCACGGGATGTGGCAATTGGGACATCATGGTGGCAGTGGGGCAGGTTGATACAGTGGAACGCCGATTCTGGGCCCAGCAAACAAGCACAGACTGGTGGGTATTGGATGATTCCCAGTGGCTGCAAAACTTTCGCACACGTAAGGCCACTTTCCTGGAACTTTGAGAGTTGCTTTCGCCCGCCCTGAAGTGCAGGAATACCAAGATGAGAACTGCCCTGACAGTTGAGAAGCGAGTGGTGATAGCCCTGTGGAAGCTTGCAATGCCTGACTGCTACCTGTCAGTCGGGAATCAATTTGGAGTGGGCAAATCTACTGTGGGGGCTGCTGTGATCCAAGTAGCCAATGCAATCACTGACCTTCTGCTAGCAAAGGTAGTGACTCTGGGAAATGTGCAGCTCATAGTGGATGGCTTTGCTGCAATGGGATTCCCTAACTGTGGCGGGGCGAGAGACGGAACGCATATCCCTATCTTGGCACCGGACCACCTTGCCAACCAGTACATAAACCGCAAGGGATACTTCTCAATGGTGCTGCAAGCACTGGTAGATCACAAGAGACGTGACGCTCGCATCTTTAGGAATGCCGGGCTGTTCGAGCAGCTGCAAGAAGGGACTTACTTCCCAGACCAGAAAATTACTGTCGGGGATGTTGAAATGCCAATAGTTATCCTTGGGGACCCAGCCTACCCCTTGCTCCCATGGATCATGAAGCCGTACACAGGCAGCCTGGACAGTAGCAAGCAGCAGTTCAACTATAGGCTGAGTACTAGAGGGCTTATTCCTTCACCCACTCACTTCCCTGGTCCTTCTCGCATGAACAGAGAGCAACAATAGCCGAAGTCCAAAGGTGCAAACAATTTGATGTTTATTGAGGTGAACTTCCAGCAAGCATGATTCCAGTTTCCTTCCTCAGTGTCCCCCTTCCCAGCTCTGACACCACAGAGCCTTGCCCGTGTCCCTGTTCCCATTTCCCTCCCACTAGCAAAACATGAATTCCCCCACCCTGTTCCCATTCCCCTCCCCATTACTTCCTCGTTGACTGCAGACTATATAGTAAAACTTGAGTTCTGCTTAGCTACTCCTTAACCAATCATTTTACTGAAATTTAACTAACCAAGCCTAACATATTGTAACATGATTATTTAACCAATTATATCCCACCACCTTAACTGGTTTACACCCAACAAAATTAATTATACAGCAGACAGAAACAATCACAGAACCAGACAGAGATTATACAGACAAACAATAGGGAAGTAGAGACTACTGTGATAGAACAATACAGAAATGAGGATTTCACATCCCAGCTATTGATAAGTGAGTTCTTGCCAGACAGGATGCTATCAAACTAAATTTCCTTTTACATCTTCTAGGCTCTTCCCTTTATCTGGAGATGATAGATCGATCACCTTTCTAACAGCCCCAGATGGCCTTATTTTAATGTGACTAGTTTGGAATGTGAGGATGTGACCGTTCGCTTCCCAGCTTATGGCTGCCTCTGCTGCTTAGCCAAAGGCTTAGCCTAAGAACACGGCCTCAGACTGTCACAGTAAGAGAAGGCCCTTACACCGGCAGACAGTGATTTTGATTCTCTCTTTTTATGCCTCTATAACTAGCTAAGTGATAAGAATATACCTAAATTCTTAAAGTATAGGCCTTTGCAGACAAGCCTGAATATCTATATCCTAACACTGAGCAATTGCAGAATGGGCCTTTGGACGTTTAAAAACTCGCTGGTGCTATTTGCTGACTAGGTTAGACCTCAGCGCAACCAATATTCCCATTGTTATTGCTGCTTGCTGTGTGTTCCATAATATCTGTGAGAGTAAGGGGGAGACGTTTATGGCAGGGTAGGAGGTTGAGGCAAATTGCCTGGTGGCCAATTTTGAGCAGCCAGACACCAGGGCGATTAGAAGATCACAGCTAGGTGCGCTGTGCATCAGCTTTGAAAACCAGTTTCATGACTGGCCAGGCTATGGTGTGA
>NW_020664561.1:35713125-35757949 GCF_002925995.2 Terrapene triunguis | reverse complement strand
AAATCACAGAATTAATCGTGATTGGTTTTTTAAAATCACTTCACAGCCCTAATCAAAATGCTTCAAATGAAATATTAATTCTTTAGAAAATTCACTAGAGACCTTAGTACTGTACCTCAAATTGCTCCTCTGAAGAGCTTCTCCCATTGCTCTTTACAATTTGGTTTTCCCTACATTAAGAATGGTAGATCCTGGAACATCTTAAAAAGATCTGATACATATTTGGGGTCCAGATAACATTTCAAAGTAAACAGATTCTCTATTGAAAACTTGTAGGGAAGACTAATTCTTTGTTATTAAATTATATTCAGGGTGAAGTACTTCATCATTCCTAGATTCCTCAACATTCCTGGTACACTCCAAGTTTTTAAATGTGCTTGCACCACTGCTTCATTGAATTAAGACTGAGCATTAAAAAAAAAAAAAATGCATTCACATTAAAAGGCAAGATAACTCTGCCAGGGAATTATTAGGTCAGAAAGCTGGGACTGTCTGCAAATCCCATGTCCTCAGGTAGAACTGGACAGATAATGGATAAAAAGATCAAATTATTCCATTTTCTGTGCACACATTATCCAGGAACAAGTCAGTTTTCTCAAATGTACTAGTTTTAAATTATTCATTGTATAAATTCTGAAACTAAATCTTGGCCATCAATTTATTTGTGAGCAGCAAATTGTGAATATTTAATAATCAAAATTCAAGGTGTTTTAGTTATTGATATAGGTTAATCTAAATAGGGATCAGAAACATAACTGATAATTGTGTGTAACAACTTTAAAAATCCAACTTTTATTTTCTGTGAATGTTCTCAGATGTATACTACCTGTTTCTCCAACCATTTCTAACCGTAAAGTAATTAGACAATACTTTCCACAAACATAAGGAGGACCCGGACACAGTCAAATTCAAACATTTGTGGAAAGATTTTGCAGTATTCTCCTAGCTCCACACTCAAGCAGTGAAACATACCCCCAAGCAGTTTGCTACAAAATAATATAGTACAAAATGGCACAGAAGGTAGATCTAAAACCATATTTTCATGCACAGCAGGTAACATTGTACATTCTTGAAAGACCCTCAGAGAGATTCTATTTGCACTATACATAAGCAGAAGAGAATTAATGACATAAAATGTGGCTTTGGCAAACAAATCTGAACCATCCTGTTTTGTTGCTTTGTCTATAACTCTTAAGATTAGCATGCAATGACAACCCCCAAAAAAAAAAAAAAAAAATCAACAAAGTGGGAGGCTGCATTGGGTAGAGAGAGCACTTCTCTAGGGTATATTAAGAGGGGGGAAAAAAATAAATCTGACATGTCGTTATACATCACCCTATTGCTAAAATCATTATAAAAACAGGATTATCTCTCAAAGTAACTACGTCCTTTTTCATCTCCTTTATCACCAATTAAATTAAGGATTTTAATCCTAGATTAATATAAGGGAACTCTGACTATTATAAAGACCTGCTTCCCCATGCCATTCAGTGGCTTAATTAAAAAAATGGAACTATTAGATTTTAAACTGATTAAGATTTGCAATAGTCACAGTACTTACAAATCAAAGATCAGTAAAGCCCTCCCCTTCCAAAAAAAAAAAAAAAAAGATTTTCAGTAGAAATTCTTCAGCAGTAGTAAAATATGCTGCTGCACATACATGTTTTAAAAGGAATTCTCTGTAGTCATTTATATTAAGTTTTGAATAGTATTGACAGAGCATAACTGCCTTTCATGAAGAAATAACATAAGAAAAAGCGATGCTGTAGAAGAATTGTAACATATATGAAGAACTGGTGCCTTATCTTTAAATGTGCCATCACAATACAATTACTAAAATTGTTAGATCCATGGTATGTTACACTATTTAGATTTACAGTTTAAAAGGTCATTTGGAAAAGAATGTGAGGTATGAGGGATTTCACTGTCGTGCCTAAAGATAATAAAAGGTTTGGGGAACAAATACATGTATTAATTAAGCAAATATCATTATATCAATGGATGCCAATAGCCCTGTTGGTGAGAGATAAATTGAGGAAAAAGAATCCAACCATACCGAAAATTGGTGCTTTATGTTGTAATTGTTCATATGCAAAAATAAGGCATAGAGCCACAGACAGAACAATCAGGAGAAAACAAAAAGATTTATTTTTTTTACATGAGCACCATTCATTGTGTGCACTGAATGAGGCAGGAGTCCTAAGTCAAAAAATAGTTGATCATGTAATTAAAGACTGTATCATAATCTATACACACCAGGGGGCTAAATTAAGGTTGCACAGACAACCTTAATTCTGGCATTTCATAACTTCTGAGTGCTTGACTTTGCAACCTTAAAAACGTTCTTTTATTGTGGTGTTGTGTGTTTCATTTCTAAGGTTTTTAAAAAGCGAACTGCAAAAAAGAAAAATAATTCATCTTATGGCATCATATTGACACCCATATGGGTCACCACCAGAGTTGGAACTTTAAGATCCATCACAAAGACCTCTGCCACTTAAGTTAAGGGAGCAATTCATAACAGTAATAGTGTCATCCTCTATGGACCAGTACTAGAAAAGGATGGGGCACTGTCAGTGGATTTCCCAATATTTGCTAGGAATGATGAGACTCAGGAATCTGGATTCCATTCCAGGCTCTGGAGGGGAACATTCTCTAATGGGCATAGCCTCTTCTGCCCCTTCCCCCTAAAACTGTATCCTTTCTGCCTTATCCCTGTCTACTTCTGGCTCCTCATCCCAATCCTCTCATCTAGCTCCTCAAGCTTCTTCACCCCCTCCTTCTCGCCAGACACCCCTACAGTTTAAACCCCATTCTCCTTGCCCAGCCATTTCTAGTTCCTCCCTCCCCCCTTGTTCCTAGACTCTTTGCTCAGCCAGTCCCAGTTTCATCCTTTCCTGGTACCTTATCCAATCTGCCTGTCTCCTGTTGCCCCACCGGCTCTCAGTCCTCCACTTCTCATCTGAGTTCAGTCTTTCCCCCCCAACCAATGGCTCCTAGTCCCATTCCTCCACCCATCACTTCACCACACCAGCTCCCAATCCGTCTCCTTGCCCAGCCAGTCCCAGTCTCCTTCACCGCTAATTCCCACCATTTCCCCTATCTTTCCCCCACCCCTCTCTGCTTCTAGTCCTCCCCACAACCCTCAGAGGCTTTGTCCCGATCGACTCCCATTGCCGCTCCCTGGTCTGGTTCTTGTCCCCTCTGCATTTGTACCAGGTAGCTTCCTCCTCCAGATAGTCATGGTGTCAGCAGGAAGGGACTGAGAGAACAGGAGACTCTCTCCCTATTCTCAGTTCAGGTGCTTGGTCCCAGCCCACGGCAACCCAAAGCTGCAACAGAATGGAAAAATCTGCAGTAGATAGAGATTTTAGATGCAGAGTTCTAGCAAGTGTCTAGAAGCACATGCAAACTGCAGTTTTTCAAATTAGGAAAAAATAATGTAATATATTAGGGGACCTATTTTTCAATTTTCTTTAATAATTATATGCACTATGGACCAAATACTGCCTATCAATTATGCCGAACAACAAAAAGCCAAACTCAAGAGAGAGGAAAATGCAGTGTGGAAGCATCAAATCCCAATCTTAGTTCCCCTACATCCTGAAGAGATCACATTCAACACATCTTGAAATAGTTCTAGCTGCAGAGGGGCTCTTAGCACAAGATATAGGGGGTCAACATTACACATTTTACCTAATTACCCCAATTCCTTATGCATCTTTACCAGCTTTGGGTTGGATCTTGCAACTTCTTGGCAGGAAGTTGAGAGCCCAACACAAGTTCAGTTGTGTAGTCACTCTCAGCACAGAATACAGGTGCAAAATAATGTTGCTGTTGTAGCACTACTCTCTACAAGACGAGAGCAGAACATAGACCCGTTAAAAATATATATCATACGATTTCAACAAACTTGGAGGAAAGGGTACTAACTACTGAATCAGCAACAACATTTTCTACAGCAGCTGGGTTTTTCCTTGAAGGACTTCCATCCAGATGTTGATCAGGTCTTTCCCTGCTTAGCCTAGGCCCTGGTCTACACTACACTTATGTCAGTCTTACTACATCACCATACCCCCGAGTTATGCAGTTATATCGCCCTAACTCCCAGCATAGACAGTGCTACATTGACAAGAGAACTTCTCCCACAGACATGGCTATCACTTCTCAGGGAGGTGGAGTACCTATGCCGATAGGAGAAGTTCTCCCATCAGGATAAGTAGTGTCTTCACGAAGTGGTACAGCTGCCCCACTGCAGTGCTGTAAGTGTAGACAAACCTTGAGAGTTTGAACAAAATTACAACTCAAGGATGGCTACAAGCATACCCAGGAGATTTATTCAGTCATAACCACAAAAGGTAGACCTACCCTCAGTCTAGGTGGGCATCTGACTGGTCCAAAAATAATTGCCAATTGACCGAACAGACTATTTTAAAGTATTAATTTATTAGAACAGTAATAAAAACAAAAAAGAAAGAAAGAATGGCACCATGGTGCAATCAAAGAGGTAAGCTGCTGTCCACATCAGGGCATTCTTGTTGGAATATTTGACAATATTAGACTGTGGTCAAATAATAGGTGGTTAGCTGACATTATCTGACCAGACAGTTCACTGTCTTGCCATGCCTACCTCAGTCAGTACTACATCTAACGTTTTCAAAGTTGCTACCAAAAGACAGGAACCTAAATAAAAGTGGCTTGAGTTTTGATTGTGCTGAACTCCTAACAGACTTTGGTCAGTGCTCAGCTCCTTTGGAACTCAGGCCATTTTTATTAAGGTACCTAAATATGGCCTGAGATGCCTACAGTTAGGCACCTATTGCTTAACATTGCCAACAAAGGATCTGCAATGCAGTTTAAGTCACCACTCACAATACCATTTCCTGAGATTGTCTCCCTAGATGAATCATTCAATTATCATCTTTGGCATAATTTTTCTGTAACTAACTAGAGTACCAAACAGAAAAAATGATCTTGTTTGCCTTTGCAATCAAAGTAAAAGGTATAGTAGCATCAGAGAAGTGGTACAAAAAGCTAAATTTAAAAAAAAAAAAAAAAAGTGAGGTATTTTGATGTTCAGTCCACATTCAATTAATTGTCATCAATAGTTTACTTTATTGGATCGGTTATTTGATAGGAATGTGTAACTTACTAAGAATGGTGAAATTCAAACTTTTATTTAAGGGGACCAGTTTTCCTCAACCCCAAAATTCACTCTGGTAATATGTGTCTCAATATTTATAACAGACAGCTTTTGTCTATACTCTTTTCTCTATTGTTCCTTTCCAGGACTTAGTTTATAATGACTGGTCTTCACTGCATTGTTAGCTTGAGTTGGTACACTAGAAGTAATCCACTTGAGCTGGCCTAACTCAAGTGAGAGCAGCCATACAGCAAAGGCAAGCTTGAGCCACCTTCCAACTGAACACTGTTCACACTGTAGAGTACTGATTCAAGTGAAGGCACTTGCCTTCTTGGGACATACCCCTTGGTTCTCAACACTGCACTATTCAAACTTTCGCTGTGTATGTCAGAAAACTGTCTATTCTGGTCGGAAGTAGTGTTCACCCAGCAACCTACTGCAGTACACCACTTCTACTTATGTTTGCTGTCTGCATTCTGGTGGAAAGCAATGGATCCCACTCAGAATGATGAGTAGGATCCATGGCTCTTACCCACCCAGCTCCTGGTTCCCCTGCAATCTTGGAGTTGCAGGAGGTGGCTGGTGTGCTCTGTATCAGTGTTCCTACATAGGACAGCCTTCTCTGAATTTGCATTTATTGTTATGGTGATGCCAAAATAAAATTGTGTTAAGTATCCCTCTCTTTCTAGCGCAATCAAAACTCGCAGAAACAAAGGGACTGAACAAAGAGTATTTATTCAAACTAAATAATATCAGTACATCTGCTTTAAGCATTTAACAATGCAACTGTGAATATCATGGTCAGTGGAGCCAATTTAACTTTATTACTCTGCAACAGTGCACTATACTATCAGTCCAGCTGCCTTAAGCAGATGTGATGTGCACAAGGCGTACAGTGCCATGTCATAGATACAGGAAGTGCACATAGTCAGGGTACCTGTCATCACCCTGCCATCTCTGCACAGAAGTAGAGTGAAGAGGTTAAACTAACAATGAGCACTTACTTCCATGGACTGAGTAACCCCTCCCATGCAGAGGTCACTAGGTGCAGCTCATGGTATTACGGTTAAGGCTGCGATTTAGTCATGGAAGTCATGGATTCTGTGACTTACAAAGACCTCTGTGACTTCAGCCAGCCCCGGCTGGGAGCTGCAGGGTCAGTCCCCTGCTGCCGCCAATAGGCGGACCTCCTGCAGGTCCCGGCCGTCGCAGGTGGTACCCCCGCAGCTCATGGGCGGAACCTCCAGAGTTCGGAGCTGCCAGCAGAGGGGGACATTGGAGCTCCCAGCCCACCCACAGCTTCCCAGGCTCCTCATTTTATCATGGATATTTTTAGTAAAAGTCACGGACAGGTCACAGTCTTCCATTAATTTTTCATTATTGCCCATGACCTGTCCATGGCTTTTACTAAAAATATCTGTGACAGAATCTTATCCTTAATTATGGTTCATGGCTGCAAGTTTAGGCTGGAGATGAATCTCGGCAAATGCAGTGGCCAGGCTGTTCTGGCACTTGCTGACCATAATGCCCAGAAGGCGTGCAACCATTTGGTGTGGATTCTCCTTGTGCTGCTGCTAGCAGTCTTGCTCGCACATAGCACATTATGAGCAACTTACTCTGCCACCATGCATTCCTCCCTCTCCAGCATCATCTTAGCTGCAGTCTGGAATTGCTGTTCCTGTTCCAGCATCTCCCTTTGAAGCTCAAAGAGCAGGTCAGACTTTCTGCCAAAGTCCCTATGCATCTCCATCAAAAGGTCCCCCTGTGTCCTCTACCTTCTGCTTCTCTGGTTCTAGACTCTGGTGCTGATAGTCAGTGGCCTTTTGGGTGAGTGGCTGGACTGCACCTATGCAGATGGGCTTTAAAGCAAAGAAACAGTACATAGCTTTACTGTGTGGGGCAGGGGTCGGCAACCTACGGCACGCATGCCAAACACAGCACGCAAGCCGATTTTGAGTGGCATGCTGCTGCCTGCCCGGTGAGAGGAGGAGGAGGGGAGGAGGGTCAGGAAAGCACCACGCTGGGGGAAGAAGCGGGGGAGGCGGGAAGCTTGGCTGCCGCAGGACCAAGCTTCGGCCTCCTGCCCCCACAGGGGAGAGCGGGGGGGGGGGTGTCTCGGCCCCCCAGCCCCATTCAGCCCCCCTGCCCACCGCTCTCCCCTGCGGGGGCAGGAGGCCAAGCTTGGTCCTGTGGCAGCCAAGCTTCCCACCTCCCCCGCTTCTTCCCCCAGCGTGGTGCTTTCCTGCCCCTCCTCCTCTTCTTCCCTGCACCGATCAGCTGATGGCCCTTGCAAGGTGGAGGGAGAGGAGTGGCAGCATGCTCCCTGCTCCGTAGAGGAGGCAGAGAAGAGGTAGGGATGGGGCCTTGGGAAAGGGGGTGGAACAGGGCATATCCCTTCCAGCCCCCTGCCATGAGCCGCTCAGGGCAGGGAGCACCCCCATGAGCCGAGCACCCCAGTCCTCTGCCCTGAACCCCCCCACACCCAACCTTCTGCCCTGCACCTCAACACACACACACACCCCAGCCCTCTACCCTGACCCCTGAACTCCCCCCCACACCCAGCCTTCTGTCCTGCACCTCCACAAACACCCCAGCCCTCTGCTGACCCCTGAACTCCCCCCACGCCCCCACTGCCCTGTGCCCTGACCCCTGAACCCCCCCACATCCCCACTGCCCTCTGCCCTGACCCCTGAACTCCCCCCCAGCCTTCTGCCCAGCACCCCCACACACCCCCAGCCCTCTGCCCTGACCCCTGAACCCCCCCACACCCAGCCTTCTGCCCTGGCCCCTGAACCCCCACACACACCCAGCCTTCTGTCCTTAACACCCCCACATCCCCACTGCCTTCTGCCCTGAACCCCTCCCCCCCCAGGTCTGGGGTCCCGGCTGCCGGCCCCTTGCCAGCCGGCATCCCAGCCGCAGGCCCCGCTCAGCCCACTGCTGGCCTAGGTGAACAGAACCCCAGGCTGGAAGCAGGCTGAGCAGGCTGGCGGCGTAAGATCAGCATTTTAATTTAATTTTAAATGAAGCTTCTTAAACATTTTGAAAACCTTGTTTACTTTCTATATTATATAACTAAACTATTGTTGTATGTACTTATAGAGAGAGACCTTCTAAAAAACGTTAAAATGTATTACCAGCACGCGAAACCTTAAATTAAAGTGAATAAATGAAGACTCGGCACACCACTTCTGAAAGGTTGCCTACCCCTGTTGTAGGGTAAAAAAGGAAGAGAATCTCCCCTTTATCTTTCTTTGTCACATCAAGATATTAATTGAGGGGAGTGAAGGCCTTAAGTGAAACTCTTCACTTTGCAGCTGCTAAATTCCAGAGTTCCTGAAATGGCAGTTGGTACGTCTACATTCCCTGCTGTGCTGAGTGGACATTACTGGATGCCAAGTTCTGCGGGGGGAAGGAGACCATGGTTTCCTATGCCCAGCAAGAAACACTGAGGCAGCATTACCTAAAACCTACCCTCTGGATGCCAGGGATGGTGAAGGTAATGGTTGTTCCCACACCCTAAAGGGAAGCTACAGATGGCATCTCTTAAAGGCCACCTCCACCACATGACATCCCCTTGTATAGATTGGTTCTACAAAGGTAAGAACAGGTATCTTATGTCATATCCCTCCTAACCATAACAATGGTCAATCAAGTCCTTACCTGGCTGAAGTAATGCTGTTTCAGCTGCTTCTTTCTGCATCTCCTCCCCAGAGTCTTGGTCAAGGATGGAGTGACTGTGGCCCCTAGCATTGGTTCTGCCTCGCCCGAGAACTCCGTGGCCAGTAACAGGCCCAGCTCTGGGTCCTCCTTAGGATGCTCCATGGTCAGTCACTCATGAACTTCCCAAAAGGCCTTTGAGTTGCCTAGGTACAGAGCTGCATGCTGGCAATCACCCAGTCAAACTGTAGTAGAGTGAGCTTGCCAGGGTTTCACTTAGTCATTTCCCAGCAGTACAGTGTCTCCAGGGATTTAATAGCTGAGCTAGAACAAATGCTACAGGTGCAAAGGGCCACATGGAAGACAGGGTCCAAGTATCAAACTGAGTAGTAATACAGGGTGAAAATAATGTCCAATCAAGATGCGTGGGGGGACAGACAACAATTAACCTGGGTGGGAGTTTCAGGAAGGCATGGGGGGACCTCCCGATATTTGAATGGATTGGACTGTAAGGGGAGTCCTGACTGTATTACTATGCAAACTTCAGCTGCACTCAAGCTTCAACCCATCCATCCCAACAGGCCACCGGCCCCTACCTCAAGCTTAATGCACCACTTGACTTTAGCTAGAGATGTTTGTGTGCAGACCTGAGTCAGGTAAGGGACAACATTCAAGTTATTCCTCAAGATAACAATGCAGTGAAGACAAGCCCCTTGTTTTGTTTTTAAATTAGAACTCAGCAATATTAACGTAAATCAACTAGATATCTACATACAATTGAAATGTAATGTGTACTGATGTCAATAGGACTAATCAGCTGAGTAACTGCTCACTAGTGTAAAGCTATCTATACACTGTGAGCTCCTTAAGGGTACAGTCCAGGGCAATCCTGTTCAGTACCTGGGATCTGGGTTCTACAGAATACACAATAACAATAGTACATATCAGCCTAAGACTGGATTTCAGTTACTCCCTTTAACTCTATTGCCCAAGTTGGCCAAAAACAAAAAAAAAAAATCCAACTTATTTCTAAGCGCCACCACCTCCAAACACACACATACCACAACACAAAAAGCCTGGTTAGTAGGAGCTGTTCAGCATGCACTTTGGACTTAACTCCACTCTCACTTTAGTTTTGCATCAAAGGGGTAGCCGTATTAGTCTGGATCTGTAAAAGCAGCAAAGAGTCCTGTGGCACCTTATAGACTAAAAACTACAAAAGCAGTTTCTCCTCCCTTGATGTTCACACCTCAACTGCTAGAAGAGGGCCTCATCCTCCCTGATTGAGTTAACCTCGTTATCTCTAGCCTGACTCACTCTTGCTTGCATAGTTATACCTGCCTCTGGAAATTTCCACTACATGCATCCGAAGAAGTGGGTATTCACCCACGAAAGCTCATGCTCCTATATGTCTGTTAGTCTATAAGGTGTGTGACAGGGTCAGGCCAGATGGCTACAGGAGAGTGATTTTTTTTTTTTTTTTTTTTTTTTTAAAAGCACTTTTTTTTCCCTATGGTCTCTTGAGCATCAATTGCTTCCAGAGGAAGCTGAAATTCCCCTTTAGCCAGACTATTTCCTCTCAAAATCTTCAGCCCTCTTACTCAGTTCACTGCAGTGTGTGTGTATATATAGCAGCTGTTTTTAATGCCTTCCTTCCCCAGGTGGAAAATTGTTCAGCTTTTACCCATGTATAACAATAAAACTTGTAAAAGGTCATAAGAACGTTTCCATCATTATCAAGGCTGGCACCATCTTCAGATCTGAAGCTGGTGCTCTCTACATTAATGAGCCCACTGTTTGAACCCTTGGCCTTCTGCTCCCTATTACATTTATCAGTTAAGGTTGCCTTCCTCATGGGTATCACCTTGGCTAGAAGGGTAGCAGTAGTACTTGGGGACCTTCATGGCAGATCCACCTTATCCCATCTCACAAAGACCAGTGTGACAGGGTCAGGCCAGATGGCTACAGAAGAGTGATCCTATTGGGACACAAATCAGATATTAGGAAGGCAATATACAAAAACCTGTAGGAGAACACTTCAACCTCCCTGGACACACAATAGCAGATTTAAAGGTAGCCATCCTGCAGCAAAAAAACTTCAGGACCAGACTTCAAAGAGAAACTGCTGAGCTTCAGTTCATCTGCAAATTTGACACCATCAGCTCAGGATTAAACAGAGACTGTGAATGGCTTCACCCGCCCACTGCTAAAGGATCTCCCCTCAGCCTAAGGGGGGGGTCCACAGGACCTGGAGACCAAAAAATTACAGGGGACAACTAATAAAAGAACAGGGACAGGAGAGAGGTCAAAGGGTCAAACGAAGTGAACCAGACAGGGACACCAAGCAGAGAACCCCGGACAGCGCCCACTGCTCCTCGATGGCGTCAAGGGAGCCAGTGGACACCGCCCAGAGGAACTCTGCCTGGATACATGAATGAACGGAGGACCGGAAATAGGCCCCACAGTCACAGGAGACTCCATCGGCCAACCTCCTCACTCTGGTTTTAAAGATGGCCAGTTTCGCTAGGGCCAGGAGGAGGTTGACCAGGAGGTCCCGTGACTTTGTGGGGTGACGGATTACAGGAAAGTGATAGAAGGCAGATATATTAGCCCCAGATTAAGTAGGTCCCTCTTCCCTGGGTAAGGTAACAGGCAAGGTTCCAGAACAATCAGGAACTTTCGGGAAACAATTAAGGCAGACAGGCTGATCAGAACACCTGCAGCCAATCAAGAAGCTGCTAGAATCAATTAAGGCAGGCTAATCAGGGCACCTGGGTTTAAAAAAGGAGCTCACTTCAGTTTGTGCGTGAGGAGCTGGCAGCAAGAGACGCAAGAAGCTGAGAGTGAGAGGGTGTGCTACTGGAGGACTGAGGAGTACAAGCGTTATCAGACACCAGGAGGAAGGTCCTGTGGTGAGAATAAGGAAGGTGTTTGGAGGAGGCCATGGGGAAGTAGCCCAGGGAGTTGTAGCTATCATGTAGCTGTTACAGGAGGCACTATAGACAGCTGCAATCCACAGGGCCCTGGGCTGGAACCCAAGTAGAGGGTGGGCCCGGGTTCCCCCGAAACCTCCCAACTCCTGATCAGACACAGGAGGAGTTGACCCGGACTGTGGGTTCCACCAGAGGGGAAGATCTCTAAGGCGAGCAAATCTGCCAATAAGCACAGGACTCACCAAGGTAGAGGAGGAACTTTGTCACAGGTGCCACAGGACTCTTTGCTGCTTTTAGTTTTGCAGTTCATCTTTAACTTAGTCCTTTACTTTAGACATTTTTCATTTTTGGAAGACTGATTTTAAGCAGACTGAATGTCCTCCATGGCAGGGCATTTGTATGAAACAGCTGTTCACACAACTCTGGGATCAATATGGCTTGCAAACTTTGTTTTGGACAAGCAACTTTAGGCAGGATGCCAGAGTAATTTACAGCAATTAAACAAAAGAGGTGACGGATTCTCTTGGGGAGGACTGCAGTTGCAGAGCAGCAAGTCTGCAGATAACAGGATGCTGGGGGCAGTGTTTGGCTGGAAAGAAAGGTACTCTGTTGTTCTACTACAGGAAGACCCTTTCTTTCCTTGGATTTTTTAAGAGTGAATCTTTTGCTGCTTTGCAATTAATTTAGTTACCCTGCTCTTGATGTAATCTTCTATAATACCTACAGGAAAAAGTGGTTAAGAATGATTTCATCAGATCCTTAGAACCTAAGGCAATCCTAAAAACTACCTTCTTGCAGCCAGTTACAAGTTTCTTCACTGCAAAAGTCCCCTTGACAGAGAAGTTCTATTTTGTGTTTCTGAATTATATTTATTGACAATTCTTGCAAGGCATATTTAACATGCTTTCCTCAGTATTTTTCCACGCAAACTGTGGAAGTAAGATTGGCACAACTGACCAGAAATTACAGCAAGTGAAAGCTAATGCAAATATTGTGAAGAAAACCTCTTTGCCTTACGTTTCTAAATAAAACTTATCCTGGTAAACAGCTACAGGATTTTCTCTTTTGTTTTGTTTGCTTAAAGGTTTTAACATAATGGCTGATCAACTGTAGAACAGAAACAGAACTAAGCCAGAACATACTTTTAGAAAATCTGGTAGTGACTGAGGGGAAAAAGAAGAATGTAGGTTTTATGGAAAGTTTGTTTAATAGATTCACTGTGTAGATGATTATTCATACAGAGATTTCATATGGACATATGGCAATATTCTAGAAAACTATGAACAATCATTACATGATTAGGATGCTGGGAGGGCAAGAATTTTGAGATGAGCCAGACGGGAAGAAAATAATCCAGAGCCAGCAAATACTGTTTCTTTCCTCCACCCTACATTCTCACCAATCCTCTTGGTCTTGTACATGAGCCAGGGAACAAAGGCATGAAGGAAGAAGCTTGACATACCTAAAAAGGCATATACACAGTCAAACATCTTGCCATCACTTTTACATTCTACTAAAATGTGTGCTGCATGGTAATTATACTGTCATCCAGGGCCGGCACTTCCATTTAGGCGACCTAGGCGGTTGCCTAGGGCACCAGGATTTGGGGGGGGGGGGGCCGCTTTTGCCGCCCTCGGCGGCAATTCGGTGGCGGGGGGTCCTTCCACGCTCCAGGTCTTCGGCGGCAATTCTGTGGTGGGTCCTTCACTCGCTCCAGGACCCACCGCCAAAGTGCCCCAAAGACCGGGAGTGCAGAAGGACCCCCCCCGCCGCAGAATTGCCGACGACAACCGGGAGCGCGGCAGGACCCCCGCCTATGGCGCCAAAAACCCTGGCGCCGCTCCTGCTGTCATCCCCTGGGATGCAGATCTGGTAAAACCACTTCTGGCAAAATTCAAAGCTGGATGCATTCCAGAGGAGCGGGGGAGGGATATCTCAGTGGTTTGAGCATTGGCCTGCTAAACCCAGGGTTGTAAATTCAATCCTTGAGGGGGCCATTTAGGGATCAGGGCAAAAATCTGTCTGGGGATTGGCCCTGCTTTGAGCAGGGGGTTGGACTAGCTGACCTCCTGAGGTCCCTTCCAACTCTGATATTCTATGACATGGGTAACAGCAACCTGAAAGATATCAGGAAGACTTATTAGCCAGTTTTTCTGTAACTACTTTATATTCTTCTGCTATAAGAAGGTTTTAAGTAACATGTATCCCTTTGGTTAATTCTACAAAGTGTTTTACCACCGTATTATATAATCGTGTTTAAATAAACTACATAGAACACAGGTCCCAGTTCTGTACTGCAGGTTCCAGGTAATGTTTACTATACTTCCAGTTCATTAATATTGTCATTTGACCACATTATGACTTTTCTTTTGTTATCTGCTCATTTCTATTTTAAATGATTTATAAAGACACAGTATGTTTCAGCCAGGTTGGGGTGAACACAACATTTGGGGTTTGTGGATAATGGAGAACTTCAGTTGACAAGGCATGGATGCATTCATATTTTCTCTAAAAATGGTGAACATATACATTATGATGATTGTCTTGAACTATTTATATTTTGAATAATCACCAATTTGAGGAACAAGTGAGAGATGGACATTGTACTACAGTAAAAGATATGAGAGAACATCCTCTTTTTCTCTTAAGTAAAGAAGATGGAAAATAAATCAAGGATTAAAAACTGAGGGAAATCAGATGACAGTAATTTTCTGCTACCAATGACTTTTCTGATTGCTTGCACTTGATCTTTAAAGACAACATAAATAATATTGTGAGACAAAATTTTGCAAGGCAGTAGGACTGCACATGATATGACTGAAAAATTCAGCACAGTATCTCTCGTGGTAGCTCATAAATTTCAAATCATGAAAAGCTCTGCTCTACACTACTGTTGCTATACATGAACCTGCTAGTTTGTCAATCTCTTCAGCCTCACAATACAGTTATTCTAGTTAAAAGATTTGCAGGTAAACTGGCTGCTCTTAGGAACAACCTAGATCAACATTCCCCCAAATTTTTGAAAGCTAAGCCCCCTTCCCTTCAAAATAAAGGGAATCAGACACACCCATGTGTGTTTGAGCAGTGAAATAGTTAACAGTGTTAACATTTAAATTATTTACTGAGTTAGCATCCACTGAAATGAATGGGGCACTTCATACCTCAGAGCCATTGTTTCAGACTTCCTTCAGACTCAGGCAGACATTGCTTCATCAGATATACACTGTGTGTAACACACAGGTCAAGTTTTTCTTTACAACCATAACAAGTAGAGAGTTGGTTTCTTTAAAAGTGTAGGAGACTTGAAATCTGAGGCTCTAAAAAACAGATCTGTCAGTGCCATTCTGGCTAGTTATTTGTGCCTCCCCAAGGGAGATATACCCACACTTGGGGATATACTGCTTTTGACTGTTAGTAAGGAGGATAAAAAACAAAAATAAAAAAAAAGCAGTGAGACAGATTCTCTTCTGAAGCCACGTTCCAAAAGGAGAGCATCAAACAAGACAGTTCTGGGTCCCAGATTCTGAGGGCTGGTCTGTACTGTCTCAACACCAGTGTAAATTACTGCAGCCCAGGGCTGCTCTATATTGCCTAAAAGAATAAATGCTAGTGGAGAAGCACTATAGAGAAACACTTGATTCCCCCAGTATCTATGCCAGGCAGGGGTGGCGAGTTGTATGGGCCTGTGGTGCCTGGGCTCCAGCAAATTCACAGCCCGGGTGGCCTGGGCTCCACCAGTGTTCGGGGCCCGATCTCTCCCCCGGCCCCGCCTGCCGCCCCCGCACACCTCCCCCAGAGCGTCCCCCAACCCTGCCCACCCCCTCCCCCAAACATCCCTGCCTACCCTGGGCAGCAGGCGGCTGCCCCCTGCAGCTCTGTGCTGTGCTTCCTCACCGGCCGGCTACAAAGGAGCGGTACTGAGGGCAGCCTGAGGCAGCTACTGTGCCTGCAGAGGGAGGAGGGGAGGAGGCACATGGCAACACCCCCCCAGGCAGGCGACTCCAAGTCAACTCTGAGGGGGAGGGGGGCTTATCCTGGCAGGACCTCCTGAGCAGCAGCCTGGGGGGGGGCGCGCTTGGGTGAGTGTCAGGGAGGGCCCCCCCCCCAAAGCTTGCTGCTGCTGGCAGAGAGGGGGTTGGGGAGGTGGGGGGAAAGTCCTCTCTGGCCCCCAGCCCCGGGGCAGCCTGCCTGCTGCACCCCAAATGCCTCATCCCTGGCCCAGCCCCATGCCCTGCACCCCCTCCCGTACCACACCCTCTGTCCCAGCCCAGAGCTCGCACCCAAACCCCACACCCCCTCCTACACTCCAACCCCCTGCCGCAACCCAGAGCCTACACCCAGCACCCAAACTCCATCTCAGAGCCCGCCCCCCTCCCACACCCAAACTTCCTCCCAGAGCCTGCACCCCAAGTCCCATCCCGCACCCAAACTCCCTCCCAGATCCTTAGGTGGGAGTGGGGGAGGACATTCTGGGCACCACCAAAAATTCTACAAACCTGCCGCCCCTGATGCCAGGGTTGGGAGGGGCCTTCTGATGACTTTACAGCAGCCAAGAGATCAACCCACTCCATCCTCCTTGGCCAGGGTATTATCAATCAGCCAGCTACAGCCAGATTTCAGCTCCTTTGTACAGCCTGAGGCGCACAACATGGCCAGATAGACATTAGGCCAAATTTTCTACTCTTATCTGGTTTACACATTAAACAAGAGTGAAGTGTTTAGATTTGCATCCTCGTTTTTACCAACCTTTGGGGGCCCAAACTTGCTACAGGAGCTAGATGTTAATCAATTAAATGTTCATTTTTTTTTTTTTTAAGAAGGTGGTACAAGAACCAATGAAGTTGGGAACCACTGAACTAGGCAATAGCTTTCTCTCTTTACAATAATATTCTCTTTCTGTCCTGCACTGCTGTGTAGTATTGCTATGTGTTGTTTAGAGTCTTCCAATCTCCATCCCAGACATAACTACATTTCAATAATGGATTAAATGAACCCTTTATATAAAGTCTGGTGAGCCCTTTGGGATTTTTAGAAGGAAGAGGTAGATAATGTGGGAACACCACCACATAACGACAAGTAAAGCCAACATATTGACAGCCTCCTGCCAATTCTACATATGCAGAAGGCACATATCATAACATAGCAAAATAAATTCACACTCAAAGGCCATCTCATTAGCCCTCTCAAAGCAGAGCCATAAAACAGTTTTTCAGAGGCATCAGTCCAAAGTCACAATGGCTACTACTTTTCCTTTTTTCCCCAATAGATAGAATAGGAAACGAAAAGAAAAAGAAAAATTGTTCCAGGGATCCCAATGAGAAGTTCTATCAACGTTCTGACTCATGTTTTCTGTATATTTCAAAATTATGTCTCTGCAAAAAGTGGTTTCAAAAGCCAACGTTTTCCCACCCCAAGTCCAGTGAGGGGTGAGTGGAGGTAAAGCAGAGATTTGATAGTGGTTAGATTGAGTTATATTAGGGTAGAGGAGGCAACTAGTTTGGAGGGTCCTAGCTAGGAAGCCTGTACAAGTGTCTCATTTTATTTTTAAATGAATTTACAGCACATACTTCAACAGATAAAAGTTCTTTAAACTATTTATTTAGTTACCTGCTTATAAGGATAACCCTTCCCATTTTAAATGCAAATGTTATTGACAATATTGCATACCAAACAGCAGCATCATTATAGAAGTCAATACTATCCCCTCCACTCCGAATACCCCCTATAAAGGTCTAGTGTGACGTTATTGACATAATCTGTAACTAGTATAGATGACTGTTGCAACCACTGTTATATATTTGCAGCAAATATTGTATAAAGGTTGTCAGGTAAGGGGTCTACGGAGAGGTTATGGTTTGCTGGTTATGATATGCTGTCTATATGTGTGTATCATTTCTGTAGTTGAACTTATGAATATTGGTTCTATACTGTCTGTATTTCAAACTTATGCTATGCTTCTGGGTGACACCCCAGACAAGTTGGTGTCAGCTCTGCCTAGCCTGCTTGATGGCCCATTAAAGACCATCAGCTATACAACTGACCCATTGAGAGAAGGCAGACACACATTGTGACTCAACAAGGTATGCAGGGACATGCCTATGGACAGAACTCTGAGGTTTTTCCATGCCATGTGATTGACAGCTTGTCTTTGGGCCAAAGAAAGCAGAGACCACATGGCAAGAGACTATAAAAAGCTGCTGCAGCTCCTCCATCTTGTCTTCAATCCTGCTTCTTACCTCTGAAGGGACTTTGCTACAAATGGAAGCTCTACACAAAGGACTGATGACCCATCCCAGCTGGGGATGTACTCCAGAGACTTGATTTGAACCTGAAAGCTTATTCCATCATTGCAATAAGCCTGAACCAAGAACTTTGGTTAAATGGAATCAATTACATACAGTAACGTCAATCATCTATATCTTTTTCCTTTTATGAATAAACCTTTAGACTCTAAAGGATTGGCAACAGCGTGATTTGTGGGCAAGATCTGATTTGTATATTGACCTGGGTCTGGGACTTGGTCCTTTGGGATCGGGAGAACCTTTTTTCTTTTACTGGGGCATTGGTTTTCATAACCATTTATCCCCATAACGAGTGGCACTGCTGGTGATACTGGGAAACTGGAGTGTCTAAGGGAATTGCTTGTGTGACTTGTGGTTAGCCAGTGGGGGAAAACCAAAGTCCTCTCTGCTTTGGTTTGCTTTACTTAAGAGGTGGAAAACTCCCAGCCTTGGGCTGTAACTGCCCTGCTTTAAGCAATTTGTCCTGAATTGGCACTCTCAATTGGGCCTCACCAAAACCAGCATTGTTACACCCCTCCACTCTGAATACCCCTTATAAAGGTCTCTAGAGAAAGGCAATCTAAATGACTAGAGATATGGAAATACTTTAGTACAAAGAGATGAAGAAGATAGTTTAGGATTACTAGGTTTAAGAATGAGGAAAGAGGTGACGTAGTAATTGAATAATAGTACAGAGAAGATTAATCAAGTGCTCTATTTACCCTCTCTCAAAACAGAAAAAGCAATGGACACCCACTGAAATGAAAATGCAAATATGAAGCAGATAAAAGGAATTTCCTCCCCATATGCCTGAAGATATTCCTAGACTGAGCTCATAGTTAGTCTGTGGATTTCAATATGAGACTCCATATCACAAAGTATTCTTAAGGCAAAGAGCATTTTCTATCAAAAAATCTTGAGTTACTTTACAAAGATTGTTATTATTACCCTAATATTACAGATGGGGGAAGTGTATGCACAGACAATTTATGTAATATATATTCATAGCATACATTTATGCTGCCTACACTACATACGGAGGTACACACACAAGGACATGCATGAGCACACAGGCAGGGTGAAGCATCTGTTGTATATACAAGATACAGTTCTTCCCAACAACAAAATACAGATCCCTTTCAAATGGTTTGCTTTTAGGGCAGATGTGTCAAAAATGAACAATCTTGCTGCCCATATAAAGAATTACATTTAGTCTAAACTGTTATTGAATCCTGTCATTTTCTTCTCAATGGAATGGATGTCTGTAGAGTTAAAAAATATATATATAAATACATATATATATAAATAAACATGAATACAGCGGTGGCACAAAGCCACTGGTAATATGACGGGTGCAGCTAGCCATTTGAACGGCAGTTTGGAACTTGTTACACACATTAGTCCACATGCCAGCCTCTTTCTCTGGTTTCTGATAATCCCTGTGAACATAAGAATGGCCGTACTTGGTCAGACCAAAGGTCCATCTAGCGCAGTATCCTGTCTACCAACAGTGGCCAATGCCAGGTGCCCCAGAGGGAGTGAACCTAATAGGTAATGATCAAGTGATCTCTCTCCTGCCAGCCATCTCCACCCTCTGACAAACAGAGGCTAGGGACACCATTCCTTACCCATCCTGGCTAATAGCCATTAATGGACTTAACCTCCATGAATTTATCCAGTTCTCTTTTAAACCCTGTTATAGTCCTAGCCTTGACAACCTCCTCAGGCAAGGAGTTCCATAAGTTGACTATGCGCTGTGTGAAGAACAACCTTTTATTTGTTTTAAACCTGCTGTCCATTAATTTCATTTGGTGGCCCCTAGTTCTTATATTATGGGAACAAGTAAATAACTTTTCCTTATTTACTTTCTCCACATCACTCATGATTTTATATACCTCTATCATATCCCCCCTTAGTCTCCTCTTTTCCAAGCTAAAACATCCTAGCCTCTTTAATCTCTCCTTATATGGGACCCATTCCAAACCCCTAATCATTTTAATTGCCCTTCTCTGAACCTTTTGTCAGAGATGACTTTACACACTACATGAACATCAACACTGCAGTGCTAAAGAGAGTTGGTTAAGGTGGTTGATAGAGTTGATAAGAGACCTATGACAGTGTGTTAGGAGGCCTGATGAAGAACCAGTGAGACCAGCCATCAACATACACTATCCTCAAAAGTAAATACAGAGAGAGAGAGCGCGCGCACATGGTGTGGCATTATACACCTGCATTAACCCGTGACAGGCACATGACACTAGTGCGGACACTTCAACTTAGCGGCTGGCGTTTTAGGGTCCCATTTTAGATGTTACTAATGAAGTCTCGCTGCAAGTGCCCCTGCGACACTACCGGTCTCACAGCCCCGTGATGTCTAACCTGCCAAGCGGCCGAGGCTGCTCCGCATCCCACTCCTGGAAGCTGCCCAAGCCCCGCGGCCAGCTGGAGCGCGCCTAGCTGAAGGAGTGAGGGCAGCGGGCTGGTGCCGCCCCGCTCAGCCTGACGCGCGGGGATAGCTGCGCCCACGCCAGGCTGGGGGATGCCCACACCTCTGTGCCGCGCACAGACGGCAAAGGCAAGAGGGGCCGCGACGGCAGCGCCCTGCACAGCGGGCAGAGGGGAGCCGGCCCGGACCCACCAGAGCTTCGCGGGGCTTGGCACGTCCCTCCCCCTAGCCTCGGTTCAGGTGCCCGCCCCGTACATCGCCCCCTGCCTCGCCCCACAGGCCGGCCCCGACCCAGCGCCGGGGGGCGGCACGCTGCCGGCCTACCTGAGCGTAGTAGCGTTTCCTGAGCCAGGCCCCCGGGAAGAACCGCCTCGCCATAGCAATGGCACATCCCCGCAGCGGGCTGCGCTCAGAGGCGGAGCGGAGGCAGCGCTTCCCCGCCCGGCCCCCTCCGCTCGCACCGCGGCGCCGGGAGAACGGGCTGGGGCGGGGGCCGCTGCGGCCCGCAGGGCAGGAGAAGCAGGTAGCGGCTCCGTTCTCGCTGCCCAGCTGCCACTCAGCGCTGACGGCGGCAACGGCAGCAACTGGCAGGGCAGCGCGGAGTCTTAAAGGGCGGCCGGCCAGTATCTCTGCCGACACACACCGCCCGCGCCGCCTCCTCAGCTTAAAGGGGAAGTTGGCCGCCCCAGCGCTGAGGGGCCGGATTGCTCCCCACTTCCGCCGCAACAGCCTAGTGCTGAGCACTGCCCAGTACGTGGGGCAGCGACTGCAATGGTGGGTGGGACACCCCCTCAGGCACGAGCTCAGATCCACGTCCCCCCGCCCCCCAAGACCCTGGTCCAATGCTGTGGCGCTAGGGTGCCCCTCTCCGTAGTTCTAGGCCTTTTGGGGAAAGTAGCACCCAGATCTGGAGTTAAGATGCTGGGCAGTGGGCAGCCTCCCAGAGTGGTTAATTTCCCCCTAATCTCTCCTTTCCCTTCCCTCCACCCACGTGGTCAGACAGCAGCAGCAGGTCTAGTCCCATCTAGTGCTGGTCAAATAAGGAAGGAAGTTATTACTAATGTATCAGATTGGTCAAAGATATTCACAAAATAATATCACAGTAGTACAGAGGCATTTGAATAATGAAAATCTTTATTGAATAGTTGATGGGGAAGCACTCAAATACATTATTCATGCTGATTATTCTACCAACTCTATTCCTAGCTGCCTCTCTATGGGATTTCTAATACATCTGTCCCAGTAGTACCTAGGCAGTCGTGTTCAAATTTTCTGCTGCACTGCAAACTGGGCCTTGGCCTCACCATCCATAAATTCTGAGTATCTTGCAGGCCAGCTCTGGCAACAGCTCTCTAGTGGGTCACCTCCCATATTCAGTATAACTACAGCACCCTCATGTAGGGTTACTAACTTGGTAATATTTAAAAACCAGACACTCTAGCAGAAGTGCTAGAACCTCCCCTGCCCCGCCTCTTCCCCCACACACCTCTGCCCTGCTCCCATCCACTCTTCTTCCCCCCTGCCCCAAGTTCCTCGCTGCTTTTCCCCCTCCCACCCGGCTCAGGAGGGACTTATCTGCGGAGCTGGGGCTGGGAGCTGCAGCCGCCTGATGAAGACAGGAGGCGGCTCAGGCTGAGTAGGGGCTGGAGTGGGTGATGACCTGGCACCTCCCCTGCTCGCCGTAACCAGACTTAGTATCCAGTCACATCTACTGACCAGACACTCGGTCAGGTCCCCTTTTCAACCAGACTTTCCGGTCAAAAAACCAGACATCTGGCCACCCTACGCTCATGGCCAAGATGGAGTCCGCTCTACAGGGCAGCTCTAGCCAAGAAAAGGCACATGCAGGAACACAGTAGAGAATCTCCCTTCCACCCCAGGAGCACCTGTTCCTAACCCCACTGACTAAATACATACGCACACTGAATTAGTACAATGAATACAGGCAAAGGAAATATTTATTGACAGTGGGATGAATGGAGGAAAACAGAGGGAAGAGAGAGGGGGAGCAGTAAAGCAGAGTTACATACAACACAAGGACCCACGGGCCCAACATTACCCTCATATAAAAGGATAGACACTGAGCAATGCATCTAGATTCAGACCTCAGGAATCCTTGGCAGAGTTCTAGTCCAGCAGTGACTCTTGGGTGCTCCTGATTGTCTTTGGCACCAGTAAACTTTTCCCAACAAACCTTTCCAGTGCCCTCTTCTGCCATTCTCTGCACACCCACACAGTGCAACAACCTCACTTAACTAGCTACAACCTCCCTCCTTAGTTCCCAGTGCAAAGTCACAAGCCCCAGCACTCACAGACCAGTATAGTTCTGGGCGATGGCAATACTGGGTCTGGCTTCAGTTTGTCCTTCTCAGGTGATTCCTTCCTGGCACAGCGCTCTTCCTGCCTCCCATCCTGGGATGTTCCTGGCTGGCACTCTGTCCTTCCTGGCATTTTGGCTGGTTCTCGGCTGCTTTGCTATGTAAAGGCCACACTCACACCTATCACTCTTCCTCGCTCTCTCAACCCCCTCCCCACTGGAACAACCAGCACCTCCTCTGCTTTAAGATGAGGTTTTAAAGGGGACATGCTCTCTAAACCCCAAGGGGTTACCACTCTCCCCACTCCCCAAAAAAATAGTCTTTGCTGTTCCCAGCAAGGTGGGGATCCACAGCCTAGAATTGCCCAACAGGAGACTCAGAGCCCCCCATTGGTCAAGAGCATCCCCAGTGTCCAACCCACAGGCCCCCAGGGATTTCCCATGAAGCAACTCTCCCCCCACAGAACCCCAGAGATCTGTAGGTCACTAGGTTCCCCCAAACGATCATATGTCAGCAGATGCCTGAGCCTAAATCCCCTTGACAGTCTATGGGATTTGGATTCCTAAGAGCGTAAATCCCTTTTGAAAAATGAGACCTAGTCCCCTACATCAGTTAGACATTGCAGCACTGAGCACATCAAAGCCTAAATACCTTTAAAAATCTGGGGCTTTGAGATCTATGGAGGAAAAGCATTCTACATATATCAAGTATACAGGGCCAGTGTAACCACTAGTCGAACTAGGCGGCCACCTAGGGCACCAAGATTTAGGGGCGCCAAAAAGCAGTGCCCAAAAAATTTTTTTACACTATTGCTCCCGGCGGGGGGATGGGCCGCTCGCAGCCATGTTAGCACCTACCTCTGCAGGCGATCCTCTGCAATCGCGGGCCCCGCCGCCTCCCTCCACCGCGCCCCACATCACTGCCCGCCCATGCCCCCCCCCCTGCCAGCCCAGAGCCACCTCCTCCCCGAGCTGCCTCATCACTCCCTAGCCCGTTCCCTCCAGCTCTGGCAGTCCCACACTCCCTGCCACAGCAGCGGCTGCTGCCCAAGGGCTGCCGGCTGCAGATCGGAGCGGGTGACAGCCCCCCTGTAGCTGGCCCTATTGACAGCAATGCAGTGGCGGGGGGGGGGTGGAAGGAAGAGGAGACCGTGGCTACTGGTCCACCTGCAGGGGTGGATCATGGCCCTGCCAGAGGATACAGGGTTAAAGAGCTGCAAAAGTGTAACCATCCTCAGCATGCGCCACCTTCCAAGGCTTCATCCCCATCCATCCCTGCAGCCCTGTGGAGCTGATTAATAGACCCCCATTTTTGGGGAAACTGAGGCAAAGAACAGGGACTTGACTTGCCCAAGGTCACCCGGGGAGTCATTGTCGGAGTCCTGCTTTGAACACAGGAGATCGAGGCTCCTAGTTCTGCGCTGGCTCAGACCATTAGACCAGAGGCCTTCAAGCCCTGAGCTCTGCACCTGCCCACTCAAGGTATTAATCTGGGATTCAGGGGCAGCACACTACAAGTTTTCAGTGAAGAAACACAGCTGTCTCGAGCCCTTATGGCTACAAGGAAAATCTTCCAAAGGTAATGGGCGTCTAGCCGACACAGTTCTGTCTACCTGAGTCTGCAGCCAGCCTGGGACAACAGCTCTAGGAAATACAGCAGTAACTGTTAAGTCTAATTACGACACTGTCAGAGCCAGATTTTCATGTAACATGGGTGACCAGTTGCATGGTGCACAACCACTGCAAGTGTGTGAGCAACTCAGGTTAAGTGCAGCTGAACCCTGGGCAGGCTGCAGCACCCAAGAGACTTTTGTTCTCCCACTGAATGACAGCAGATGCACCAGTAACTTTACTAAGTAGAAGTTTAGTGACCACATTAGGACCATATCCTCCCCACTCCCAGCATTGGGTCAACTGCCCCTCATCATTCTCCTGATTGCTTGTTTTGTTATTGATGGGAAATCTGCTGTGGATTGAGGGGTGTATATGGACCTGCCTTTGCAGGCTCAGTCCTGGCCCAGCATTTGAAATAAATTGCCCTGAGTTTCAGAAGTACTGAGAACCCTGGAGTTCCCACAGACATCGGGTGAACCACAGGTGCTCAGCATCTCTGAAAATCAGGCCCAGAATGACACTGACTCCTCTCCCCTGGGCTAGAGCTCTCCGAGTAAGGAGCTTCAGCAGTGATTGGCATGGGGCAGAGTAAAGCAACCAGGATGGTCATGACGGAGGCTGGAACTCTGTCCTTGCCTCACACCTGTGGGGAAGACAGGCCTTCAGACACCGCCTCCTGCCTGCATTGCACTTTCCAGCCCAGGAGCAAGGAACCATTTCACACCTTAGCGCTGGGGGGAGCTGAAGCCCAGAACGGGGAAGTAACTTGCCTGAAGTTATCCAGTGAGTTGGTGCCAGGGTGGAGAATAGAAGCCAGATCCTGACTCCCAGCTCTGTGCTCTGATCCCCAAAACAGCTCTTTCCAGATCCATTGGGGGGGGGGGGAGAGGGCAGGAGGGACTCTAGCCATATGCAGGAGACCCAAGGCCATTTATTTTAATTAAATATGTAGACTAAATAATGAAATTAATACATTTTCAAGCCGAACATGTATTAATTCTAATGAACAATGCCACATTATGCAGTATTCATTTTTGAAAGTTTATAATAAGCGATGCTCCGGGGGCACGGAAGGAGTAGGGGGGGCGCAAGGTGAAAGTTTCTCCTAGGGCGCAAAATATCCTTGCACCAGCCCTGCAAGTATATATTATTATTACATTCCTTAAGGAAGGCTGTTCTGATTAAACTGAAGGTAAAGAAAAATACTATGCTGAGCTTCTAAGTAGTGGTTTTATGGCAGGACCTTCTTGTAAAGAAAGAAGTGAGTCTGGAAACCACATATGGTTGTGAAGCCACGAAGCTGTAGAGAATTGTGCAGAATTTAAAGTGTCTTGCATTTTAAGGCCCAGGGGTGCTGTGTGAACACTTCTGGAATAACACAATCACTGATGGACCTTCTCTGAAGTGAAGCCCTGCTAATTCATTAACAAGATCTAGTACCTCTTAAAGTAATCCAGGCTTTAACAGTCAAAATTTTACCAGTTAGGATGTTCTCTTCTTCTCTTCCTATAGCAACAGGCCCAGCGCTGGCTCTGCTTTCTGCATCATTTCTACTCTTCTCTTCACTCCACCTCCTTGTACTAGTCCAGCTACAGTGTGGGGGTGGAACAGAAAGGCAACAAGCAAAAACTGCAGAGCAAAAGTTTAAAATCTTGTTGAATAATCTGGAGCAATTGCTTCATCCAGTGTATTGTGCCAGCCCTGGGAATGATAGTTTGGGACTAACAATAAAACTTGGGTCTCCCACATGGTAGTCAGAGATCTAGATGTTCCATTTCTGATTATGTCTGTATCCCACCAGATCCAGGAATGTGTTCACTAAGTTTTCCACTTAGTACATGAGACTTTAGTCACACTATTGACTATAGGAGTAGATGCTTTTTTCCAGCATTGGAGTTTGTTATTTTTTTCTTTGTTCCCTTATGCAGGGTCAGGTAAGTAATACATGTTTGGCCATTGCAATCTTTTTTGGTTGTATTGTAAATAGAGTTGGCCAAATGCAGTGGGTGCAATTCACATGGAATCTCCAGGCCAATTTAGCAGTAACAGCAGCAGAAGAGGTATAGCTTTTACTGATTTGGCATTCAGTGGAAGTGCAAAACAAATGGAATGTTCTGAAGGAATGGAAAGGGAGGGGACACAGCAGGAAAATCAAACAAGGTGCAACATAAAGCCATCCCTCCCTCCCCCACTCCTGTTTGTTGTTTTTCCTGATTTACACATCCTTCTGCTCTGCAATTTGTGCAAGTTACGTGTTTTGTCAGAACAATACAAGCTACACTGCTTTACTACTTACACCCAACATGTAACTTTCTCCACCATTTATATCAACATTGAACGTCATCTATTGACTTCAGTGTCATTTCGAAATAAAACCAAGGTTTTTGTAATAATTAGATAGGGCTCAATCCTCAGGTGCACTAGAACAGTGCCTGGCAAACCAACTTCTCATACTCATTCCTGATTCTGGAGCCAGCTTGGGGCTGGTTAGGCACCCAGCATAATTTAAAACAGTCTGAAGGCGGTTATGTTTGTTGGAACATCCAGAGTGCAGTGTGCTTTGGCCATCGGTTGAAAGAGAGTGTGGGACTAACAACATGGAAGATTTCAGGAAGAATCTAAGCTCTCCACAGTCATCCTGTAGAATTTGTATACTCCTAAATATAGTAAATAAAGAGCTTGGTCTAACCTATGTTTGAAGAAAATCTGTGTTACTTGAGCAAATAATGCTGTTTCAAATTTGTGTTCCTACATTTTAAAACAAGAGCTATATATCCATTATTTCATTGAAGTTAATCATGTAGTGGACTTAGCTATTAAGAAAATACAGTTAGTGAAATCAGTTATGTTTGCAAAGTGATTGGAGCTCTTTACTCAAACACTGCCATCTAATTTAAATTCTGAATTTCAAATAAATTTGAGATTCACCAGATGTTTTATAATGAAGTAGCTATCAATTAAATTACTGACATCCGTTTTAATAAATTCAATATAGCAGGCTTCATATATTAGGGCACTTAGGATATTCTAAAGTTGTTCTGTTCAGAGGAAAAGGTTTGATTGTAGTCATGAAAATGAAGACCTCATTAATGGCCAATTGTTGGCAAATCTATACAACAGCCTGCATCTGTGTTCTCATTGTTTCAAAGTCTACAAAGACTACACAGTTCAGATTTAATCAGCCAATAAAAAAAATGGCTTCCTTTGTGCACATATACACATATCCTTTCGAGCCTACTTCCTCCGTTAATTGCTAATTTTCCTTAGGTTCAGGATTTTCATTCAGAGATTAATTTTAAAATGCTTGATTGGTGCACAGTTGCTAGCACTATTGTATTTCTTGTTCAAGAGTCCTCTAGATTAGAATCTTTGGGAAAAGGTTTTAATCAGATATTGAAAATCTTCACACAAGTCCTTTAACGTAATGTTATTAGAGGACTGCCAAATTTTCATCATGGGTACTTTGGCTAATTGTCTATGGCTGTTCCCCATCTGAGTTAGTAATTTAATATACATGTTTATTGCTTGAAGTTAATTTTTGCATTTTTTTTTTTACAGAAATATTTTTACTTAGCTTGTGTTTGAGATTCATCCACTGAAAAATAATTTGTGTCAAGGTTGACTTGATTCTATAGTCTTATATATTGTTTCTTATTTGTGTATTTGCTCTTTAAGGTAAATATTACAGCTGACATTTACATAGGGCTCCACTGCAATTTTCCAAGCTGCCCTATAAGAGCAGCACCTTGTCATGGGGTCTACTCACTACTGCTGTGTTTCCTCCTGGTTGCTGTGGTGATTAGCTGATTCCAGGTCTGACACCTCCCTTCACTGCTTGCCACATGCCCTACCGTCTCCTTCTGACTCTCAGCAAGACAAGATGCTCTGTGTTTGTGGCTTAGCCTCCAGCCAAGTCACATGTGTTCTACCCTTCCAGGGTATCAAAGTCCCTTCTTCCAAACACTACCTAGCCAGTGCCACTTCCCCAGTGACTGATAAGGGAACCTGGGCCCACCCACTACTCCAGCTTCAGGACCCTCTAATCAGCAGCTGCAGTCTGTTCCATTCTGTACCTTACTGCCTTTTCCCTAAGCCTTTCCTAACCTTCTGGGCTCCCCTCCCCCTGTTTGCCAACCAGAAATTCCCTCCTCCCAGGGGAGTATTGTGGGCTACTTTGACTCCATAGCCCCCCCAACCACACCTCCCTTCTCCCAAAGAGTGACTGAGATTACTTAGTTCACATCACAGTTATCTTCACTGAGGACTACTTCCTGTCCTTATAAACTCAGCCTAGCTCATTCCTCTTCAGCTGGGCATGCTCCTGCCTTATTCAGTCAGTGGATTACTCAAACTACCAGATCCCCCTCAACTGTGGTCTGTATGATTAATTGCCCTGCTTAGCCTGTGTTAACCTCTTCAGGGCAAGTGTGGGATGAACATCCCCATCACATACCTCTCTCCCCTCTTGCTTTAGAGAGATAATCTGCTATAGATCCTCACCAGTAGCAGTCTACCACAACCACCCTACCATGCCTCCTTAGCTGTGCTGGCCAACATACTGGAGGACAGAGGGGAAGGGAAGCACAGGCTCTACCCTCTTCCCACCTCTCTCACCTACTTAGGGGGAGTAGGAACACAGTACCTGTTTACTAGTACTTGACCAGTTCCAAGTTCAGGTGGCTACTTAAAGGTGTTGGGGGAGGTCTTATGCCCCTAAATGGCTATGCAGCCTGGGGTACAATGTAACCCTGAGATTTTCTCCTCTTACAGACCCAATCTTCTTTAAAAAATAAAGATGACTCTGGTCAAACTCTGTAAAGCAGGCTGACTTAATTGATCTAAAAGAAAACTCTGCTATGTCTGGTTCACAGTTACAAAATCTTCCTCAACGTATTTGTTTGTCTCTGGCAACACACTGAGGAAAGGTTACCAGAGGTAGAACTCCACATGCACCAGATATTAAACAGCCTCCCTGCTCCCTCTGGAGAGTGCCTTAATGGTCTTCCCAGGTAATCATAGTGGATAAGCATTTTTCCCTTTCTTGCAGAGTAGTAACTCAAACTAGTACACTTTTGCAGGGCAATTCTCTTTTGCCCACTAAAAAGGCTCAGCTTCTTCGTACTGAAAGCAAAATCCTAAGGCAATCCCTTACCTTTTAATCTTTGAAATATTTGTAGATGTATCATTTTCCCCTCTCCTTATATAGCCATTGTTAGGCAAGCCACATGTATACAAAACATAAAAAGCTATGTTAAAAGAGCATTATTTAGGTTGTAAAGTCGTGCATTCAAAAGCTAGGAAATGCCAGCTATATGGTTACCCAGGCAACCTTAATTCTGACCTAATGTGCATCCATCCTGTGCACTAACTGAGGCAGGGATCCTGGTGGGAGAAAAGTATGTGAAAGCCAGCTAGGCTTTTCCCTCTCCACCCAGCATTTGCTGTTATTGTAGTGCCCAGACTGAACAGAATTTCATGTGTAGAGACCCCAAATCCAAAGAGGGAGAAAGAGAGAGACTATTACTGCATGACTGTGATACCTCTTCATGTATACGCCAAAACTGCATTAGCCTATTTTGCTCCCACATCATTTTACAAAGTTACATATAAGTCTCAGCATAACTGTTGCTTTCTAAGGCCTGGTCTACACTACAAAGTTAGGTTGATGTAAGATGCCTTGTATTAACTTAATTGTGCATGTGTCTACACTTAAATGTGTCTCCCACCAACATAAGTACCCCATTACAGCAATGCCGTAAGACCACCTCTCCAAACGGCATTGACCCATGGTTGACATACTGAGGTCAACACAATGCAAATGTAGACGCTGAATGACCTATGTTGATCCTAACAGTCCTCCAGCAACTGTCCCACAATGCCCAACACTGACCAGACCACTCTGGCCTCAATTGTGAAATCCACTGCCTAGAGGTTACTGAGACTGGAAGCCTTTTCCTGATTGCCCAGCTTGGCAAGCACACCTAGCAGCTCTCCCCTGTTGTGCGCAACTGCCAACCTGATCAGGCCAGCTACATGCTCCAGATGCACTCCTGCCTGGGATAGACAGGGGTATTGAATCTCCTGGGAATGTTGGGAGAAGAGGCTGTGCAGGCACAGCTACGAAGCAGTCATAGAAACATCAACATCTACAAGCAGATTGCCTGCGGGATGCAAGTGAAGGGGTATGACTGGGATCAGCAGACATGCCGTGTGAAAGTGAAGGAATTAAGGCAGGCATGCCAGAAGACCAGGGAGGCCAGCCATTAATCCGGTGCTGAGACACAGACCTGCTGCTTTTACCACTAGTACTCTGCAGACCACCGTGGATACCTCCAAGAAGCCCAAGCCACAGAGCCCTGCCATGAACAGCAAGAAGGAGAAGGATGATGGGACACATGCAACCAAGGAGGTCCAGCTATGCCACAAGCCAGAACCTGTTTGAGGCTTGACCACAGTCCAGATGGTCCTAGCAGTTAAGTATGGGCTAGCCGGATGCAGGGAAGGAACCTTGGGTAAGTGCGTGAATGCATTTTCCATTAGTATTTAATGTACTGAAGGTGCCAGACTCTAGTGTAGTAGGACACAGCTATTGGCTTTTCACCAATTTACTAGTACTAGAAGAGGCCACAGTACAACAGAGAGGTTGTTACCTGCTTTTCATTCCCTTAGAGTTAGGCTGGAGCCTGGAACGTGGAGCAATTTGTTTATGTACCCAGGGATGTCCTTTGAATCCTCCTGAGAGATCTCAATGAAACTTCCAGGGAGGTACTCTGCAATCCTCTTCTGAAAGTTTCTACGGATGACAGCTTTATTTCTCCTGTGCAGGCTCTACTGCAGTAAACAGGTTAGCAGCATACAGACCTGAATGGCTTCTGGACTCCAGCAACAGCTGTGCTCTCACTGCCTTTGTTACCCTGCGGAATGAGGTATCTAAAACAGAGGTGGGCAAACTACGACCCACGGGACTGTCCTGCCTGGCCCATGAGCTCCTGCCCCGGGAGGCTAGCCCCGGCCCTCCCCTGCTGTTCCCCCTCCTCAGCAGCCTCAGGTCGCTCACTCCGCTGCCGGCACAATGCTCTGGGTGGCAGGGCTGTGAGCTCCTGGGGCAGTGCAGCTGCAGAGCCTGGCCTGACCCAGTGCTCTGTGCTGCGTGGTGGCGGCAGCAGTATGGCCCGGCTCCAACTGGGCAGCGCAGCTGTAGCGCTGCCAGCCACCGGTGCTTCAGGCAGCGCGGTAAGGGGGCAGGGAGCATGGGGGTTGGATAGAGGGCAGGGGAGTTCGGGGTGGTCGTCAGGGGGAGGGGGTGTGGATAGGGGTTGGGGCAGTGGGGGGAGAAAGGGGGCAGTCAGGGGACAGGGAGTAAGGGTGGTTGGATGGGGCAGGGGTCCCAGGGGCGGGGCATCAGGGAACGGGGGGTTGGATGGGGCAGGAATCCTGGGGGAGCAGATGGGGGGGGCCACGACCTCCTCCTCTAACTGGCCCTCCACACAATTTACGAAACCCGATGCGGCCCTCAGGCCAAAAAGTTTGCCCCACCCCTGACCTAAAATCACCACCACCTGTGGAAAATAGTGTTAGTACTCAGTGCCATTGCCCTATATTCATATCGTTTCATGCAACCGAACAATTCCCTTCTCATTTCTCCACCCCCTCACCTTTGGCAAGCCATACTCCCCATGACTGGGACTGGAGAGCAGTGCTGTGCACAAGCGCTCTGAAACTGAAGTGTCAATAAGCATACAGTATCTTGTTTAAAAAACTTTAGGGGAGAGTTGCCTGATCTATTGATTATATATTAATTATATTGATGACTTAAGATCCCAGTTAGTGCTCTGAGATTTGACAGGTTCTTGTCCCAGAATCAGGCCCGGTATTATTAAAATTACTGTTCAGTTGGGAACCCCAATGTGCACCATTTGCAACACTCACACCTAGGAAAAACCCTCTGTATTCGTAAAAGTTTTATTAACACAGTTAGCAAAGTTGAAAACACTCCAACACAGCAGGGTAGATAGAGATAATATAGAATGTGCATCTGAGCATCCATATACTCGCACCATCCCTTGCAAAACAACCTGAAGTGTTAGTCATTATCTTCCTCATCAGACTCAGCATTACCATCAACCAGTGGTCATCATCCTGGCATCTCCCAAGAGTTACATCTCCCAAGGCACACAGACCAGGTTATAACTTTTATAATGTGTTAGCGGACACCACTATGCCTAATGAATATTCAGTAGAGGTTTCTCCCCTTTTCCTTATTTGTATTTCCTCACCCTACTAATGTTGGGGTGCCATTCTCCCATAGGTTACTAATCCTTTTACCTCAAGCTTATTAGCATAAACATCAATTAGTTACCATAGCATCTTTGTGGTTGGACATCTGCTGATTTTCCTAACTTTAAAATATCTCAAACTGGCATAAACTAGCATCTTGTGGTTACCTGTCAGCAGTTTAGCAGCTGTCTGTATTGTGATATCTTATGATCTAGGGTTCCTCTTTGATAGCTGCTTATGCTAAGGCTTTCAGGGCCTTATGCCTTGATCAGTTTAGCTCAACTATTATCTTACAGGCCTTGAGATTGTAGGCTCATTGCATTACTACTTTAACTTATACTTATGCCTTATGTATAGGCTACAAGTCCCACCGCCCCCTTGATAGGGTGATTATTAATAAACCCGATCACATAAATTTAGGGCCTTACTGGATTTCCATGAGAAGGCTAAGAAATTTGTTAGGCTGTGATTAACTGTCTGGGATGATTAGTTGCATAAGCGTGTTCTGGTACCTGCTATACATTTGCTGTAACCGCAGGCCAAATGAAAACAATTATTCAGTTCTTTGTATTGTTACCTGAGCTTGAATGGTTCTTTTGGTGCATATATAATTTGGGATTGATTTCCCACAGGAAATATGTGGGGTAGTACTTGATACCTTTTGCTTAAAGCCCTGATTTTCTGATGCATACACCACAATACAGTGAAGATAACAGGTACAGGGGACATTGCCGTATGATCAATCTATATACATGCCCTTTTGGTGTAATACAAATTTTGAGTTTGAGATCTTGCACTTCAATTTACCATAAAAATACCTTTGATGGTTGATCACTACACAGTACTGGCCCTCTCCACCAGGAATATATTTTTTTCCAACATATAAATTGACACACTATACTGACACTGTTAGTCCAGGCTATAAACATAATACTGTCCCACATGTTGGTTATTAGTCTTACCCAAATTCAGTATACTGCCATCTAGATATGAGATCATACTGCTCCGTGTATGACACCAGTGCACCAAAGGGTGTTCTTACATTGGACTGGTTTCAGAGTAGCAGCCGTGTTAGTCTGTATCCGCAAAAAGAACAGGAGTACTTGTGGCACCTTAGAGACCAACAAATTTATTTGAACATAAGCTTTCGTGGGCTACAGCCCACTTCTTCGGATGCATAGAATGGAACATATATTGAGGAGATATATACATACATACAGAGAGCATGAAAAGGTGGGAGTTGTCTTACCAACTCTGAGAGGCCAATTAAGTAAGAGAAAAAAAAACTTTTGAAGTGATAATCAAGATAGCCCAGTACAAACAGTTTGATAAGAAGTGTGAGAGTACTTACATGGGGAGATAGGTTCAATGTTTGTAATGGCTCAGCCATTCCCAGTCTCTATTTAAACCTAAGTTGATTGTATCTAATTTGCATATCAATTCAAGCTCAGCAGTTTCTCCTTGGAGTCTGTTTTTGAAACATTGGACTGTTGCTGTTGTCTCCAGATAACAGTTACTACAATGTCAGAGTTCACACCAACTGACACAGGAGTCCATTTTCTCTATTTCCTCCACATGGGGGTCAAAGGGAAGGGAGTTCTGAAACTTGACTTTCGCTGTGACTGTACTAATAATGGTACCTCTGTGTGTTTTATCTGTAGCTGCTCCATTGTGGCCTTCCACACTCATGCAATGCCTGAGCCAGGTAAGGAGGGGAAAGAAGAGGACTCGGGATGACATGTACAGTGAGACCCTTCAAGCCAGTGCTGTACTGGGCCATGAACGGAGGGCCTGGAGGATGAATATTTCAGACTGTATGAAGAAGGAAAGAGTGGACAGAAGAAAGGCCCAGGAGCCCCAACAGGAAACGGGGGGATCGTACATCCTGTGTTTGCAACACTCATGACAATAGCGCGGAGCTTTATGGGCTCCATGTGTCTGCCATCTCTGACAGAAGCAAGTGCCAAGTTTTAAAAAGGCATTGGTGCACATAGCAAAAAAACAAAAACAAAACAAAAAAAAAAAAAAAAAAAAAAAAAACACAACAACAACAGGGGGCCAGGGGGAAGCTATTCAATATTTTTATCAATGAACTGGAAAAAATACAAACTCATTACTGATAAGTTTGTAGATGACACAAAGATTGGTGGGATGATAAATTATGTCAAGGATAGGATCACTGATACAGAGCAGGTTGGATCATATGGTAAGATGGGTGCAGTCAATCAACATGCTTCTTAATACAACCAAATGTAAGGTAAATCATAGAAGAACAAAGAACATAGGCCATACTTACAAAAGGGGGGAGTGGGAGGGGAGACTGCATCCTGGAAAGCAGTGACTCCAAAAAGTACTTTGATAACCAGATGAACATCAGTTCCCAGGGTGATGCTGTGGCAAAAAGGCCTAACATGATCCCTTGATGTATAGATAGGGGAATATCAAGCAGGAGTGGAAAATGGGCTTGTTGGGTTTAGTGTGTGGGTGCTTGGTGGTGTCAGTGGCCTATGATATACAGGAGATCAGACTATATGATCTGGTGATCCTTCTGGCCTTAAACTCTGGGACTCCAATTATTTTTGTATATGGCATTCATGAGACCACTAATGAAATATTGTGTCCAAGGATAATGTCCACATTTTAAAAAAAGATGTTCACAAATTGGAGAAGGATCAAAAAAGAGCTATAAGAAATTTTCTCAGTCTGGAAAACACACCTACAGTGAGAGTCTAATCTATTTACAAGAGATTAATCTATTTAGTTTAGCGAAGGGAAGGTTAAGAGTCAACTTGTTCACAACCTACAAAGAGGGAAGATATCAGATATTAAAGGGCTCCTTAATCTAACACACCTAGGCATAGCAAGGTCCAACACTGGAAGCTGAAGTCAGCAAAGTTCAAACTAGAGATAAGATGTAAATTTTTAACAGTGAAAATAATTAAGCATTGGAATAGATTACTAAGGGGTGAGGTAAATTCTTCAATATGTGGATTTGTTAAGTTAAGACTAAATCTTTGTAAAATATAAATATTTATAAAATATACATTCTAGTTCAACCACAATTTCTTGGGCTAGATGCAGAAATCACTAGGTAAAATTCTACGCCCTATTTTATGCAATAGGTAAAATTGGATCATCATAATGGACCCTTCTGGCCTTAAAATCTATGGACCAACTCCTCAACTGGTATTAATCTGCATGGCTTCATTGATTTCAGTGGAGCCACACCAATTTATGCCAGCTGAGAGTCTGGTCCTATGAATCCATGAACAAGAGTGAAAGCATGTCCCAGGGCGTTGCATAACACATCCTTTATAACATTTGCACTAATGATGGAAAATAAAATAATCTTACTCCACTTTTGCCTTCATGTATTAGTCTTCCATCATGCACAGACCTTTATGTTAGGAATGTAAGAGTTTTGCAATGAGTAATCTGAGGTTTCTTATCAGCATCTTGCATAAGCAATAAAGATCAGTGAGCATGCTTAGGAAATAACTCATCCCCTTCATGGAGTATCTAACCTCAAGATTTAAAAGCTTGTGTGTGTTAGAGCAATGTAATCATCTGTTGGTTTTTAATATTTTCTTAAAACCTGATAAATCTGAGGTTACTTGTATATCATGTTAATTTTTCTCTGAAAAATCCCACATTCTGCAGGACATGTCAATGTTCTGGTTACATTCTAAATCAGATACCAATATTTACAATCTGTCTACTTATATTTTCATTGTGGTTTCAATTTGATATGATATTCTTCACTTCTTTTCAAAGTAATAGTTAAGTAAATTTCTGGCATAGAATAGCTGCTGTGTTTCTTCCCCAGAGGTAGCTGCATTTCAATTATAGATTAATTAATTCCTGTACACACTTTCTGTAAAGCACTTTGGGATCTTTTGCATAAAAGATGCCATAAAGTATTAATAGAGTAACTGCAATTTTCTGAATATCTGAATGCAAAATCACACTCAACACTTCTCTTACAACACCATAAAAATAAACAAAGTAGATAGAAAAGGACAGAATGTGCGGGGGGAGTCTTGTGATGTGTTTTCCTTTATATATACTTTTGCACAATACGTACCTTTGATGCATCTATACACTAGTAATGTTAAGACATTAACTTCTTAGTATTTCAGTTTCTATTTGTTCTTTATTGCACTGAATAACAGCAGGTAATTTGGGGTCAGAAGCACCTTAGAAATTGCCATACTATGGTATTATAATATACAATATTACTGTACTTAGAGATTTTAGTTTGATAAAATTATGTATCATCACTGTTGTAGAGTCATAGGCTACTGTTTTATAGTGGTTTGGCCAAAGCAGTTATAGTTATACTGTGAGTAATAAATTATATTTAGAGGTTTTTTTATATTTATTTGTGTCTAAGTGGTGTATCCAAATTAGATGATATGATATTTGATGATTTGTTTGGATAGAGACCAGCTCAGAATCATCCCTGCGATTTAAGAGAAACTAAGTCATTACTAGGCTGGGTTTGCTTGTACCCTGCGATTTTGTTTTGCACCTTACATTTTAAATCTAACCTAGTCTTCTGAAAAATAACTATAATGAAATTAGTGTACGTGTAAAAAGGACACACAGACAGCCCAGCTAAATGAAAGCTTTTATTCGCTTAAATGTAATACATGAATCTCTGAAAGAAAAGCAATGTAGGCATGAAAATCTGAGTTAGATTGTCTATATAAAAGATAAATTATCAGCTCAAGTTTACTGTATCTATTGTTATGACCAGAGTTGCTACTGTCATGAAGGTTATAAGTCATCATTGTATAAGGACTCAGGACCAAACTCACCAGACAGAGAAAGAATTAAAGTTACCCAATGCAGTACCATGCCCAGACAGTGGTTGAGGGGATTGTATGAGTTCAAGCATTCTCCTTTGTCTGAATGGGCAGTCAAACCTTTTCTAAAGTTCTTATGTTTTGCAGAGCAGTTGCACAAAAGGAGTTAATGCAAGTCAAACCTGTCCGTGGTAGAGCGCCCCCTTGAGCTACAAGGGGAGCACACATGTGAGTCCAATTATCCCCCACCCTAGCAGGTGTTATAGGGTGTCTTTCGAGCAGGCCTCTGGAGTCTCGTTCCCTCCCCTCCCAGGATCCCAGGCAGAATCACAGAACTTCTAGCAGTCAGTAAATGGGGTTAAACAAAAGAATGGAAAAGAAAACCGGTAAGCAGCTCTCTCCAGGATATGTGCCTGTCCTACTTCAGAAAGGCCCTTGGAGTATCACCGTCCACTCCAGAGTTCCCTGGGGTTCCAGGGTAAGTATCATATAAACGGCCATACTGGGTCAGACCAATGATCCATCTAGCCCAGTATCCTGTCTTGCAACAGTGGCCAATGCCAGGTGCTGTAGAGGGAATGAACAGAACAGGTAATCATCAAGTGATCCATCCCCTGTCGTCCACTCCCAGCTTCTGGCAAACAGAGGCTAGGGTCAGGGCCGGTGCAAGGATATTTTGCGCCCTAGGCAAAACTTCCACCTTGCGCTCCCTCCCCCCACTCCCCGGCATCGCTTATTAAAAACTTTCAAAAATGAATACTGCATAATGTGGCATTGTTCATTAGAATTAATACATGTTCGGTTGAAAATTTATTAATTTAATTATTTAGTCTACATATTTAATGAAAATAAATGAATAACCCGACAGTGCTGACATTGTTATTGTTTTCACTTTGCACAACATAGCATGGATCTTAAAATAAATCACATACATTATACACAGTACACTGTCACAGAGTAACACGTTATAATTTAGAATTTATTTTTCTGCGGGGAAGGGGAGCAGACTGGGTTCGGTCAGTGGGGGTTCGGGTTTGGCTGGGGAGGGGAAGGGAAGCAGACCGGATTCAGTCAGTGACGGTTCGAGTTTGGCCGGGAGGAGAAGGAAGCAGACTGGATTTGGGTCCCATGCAAAAAGCCCAGGGGCTGCTGGAAGTAAAGGGAATAGTGTGTCAGGAACAGCTATGCCAGGATGTCGGTGTAGGAACCCCACCTCCCTGAATGACATTAGTTACACTGACAGAAGCACTCTTCCAACACCATAGCTGTGTCTATACTGGGAGTTTTGTCGGCACAGAGGTGGCAAAAGGAGCAGAACGTGGGACCGCCACTCCCAGGAGCCAGCTCCCCGCGCCGGCAGCTCCTTTGAAGCGGGTGTACCGCCCTCAGCCCTGCCCCCAGCGGGGCTGTACAGACCCCAGATGGGAGATGCAGCCGTGCCAGAGGAGCTGCTGGCATGGGGCGCTGGCTCCTGGGAACGGCGGCCCCATGATCTGCTCCTTTCACCTCTGCAGTTCCTGGGAGGGCTCTGCGGTTCAGTGGATACTAATTTCTATCTGTGGATATCTGCTTCCACAGGGCTCTAGTCAAGGAAAAAAATGTGGGAGGGGGAAGGGGGGGGGAGTTGAGGTTGGGGGGTCGGTACTGTACCAGTAAGAGTTAAAATCTACTTGCACCACTGGTTAGCACTCACTGCAGTACAAACATACCCCTTAACTTTTTAAACGGAAGCAAAAAAATGTTTAACATCCCTTCAGGACAGAGTTACGTAGCAGAGTATTCCTGTTTTATCTACAATAAAAATATCTCCTGGACATCAGTGTGGTTGCAGGGAGAATTAATATAGCATTCCTTCTCCGCTCCCACCACCTGGAATGCAGCTTTGGTCTTTTTTCCCCTCAACCTTTCAGCAGACCTGCCAAGTCCCACTCATCTGCAGACTCCCTCGTTTTTCATTAATTTTAACAAGTACTTTTTATGGTCTCTCTCTCTTATAAAGATGGAAGCACAAAGGTCTTATGATTGGGACATAATTACAACAAGATTCTGCAGGCACTTCAGCAGTCCCCCCTGAGTTCAGTGGATCTACTCACGTGTTTAAGTGTTTGGAGGATCAGGGCTTTGGACTGTAAATTTGCTAGTAGATAGTCTTTTTCAGAATAAATTGACAATCAGATTCTCAATTGTCTAATGGATTGTAAAATCTTTAGGGCATGGACTGTCTCCATTTTGTGTTCTGTACTGTACCAAGTACTTAGTTAGTGATTTAAAAGTGCATAATCACCAAAGAAAACAATACTTGGAATCAGGAGACTTGTTTTGTAATCCCAGATTTTACAGTGTTATCTTCTGGTTATGTTATCTTCTTTGACAAGTCACTTAACCTCTATGTGCCTCATTCTTCCTATCTGTAACAGGGCCGGCTCCAGGCACCAGCTTGGCAAGCAGGTGCTTGGGGCAGCTGCTCGGGAGAGGGGCGGCACCTCCAGCTATTCGGCGGCAATTCGGTGGACGGTCCCTCACTCCCGCTGGGAGCGAAGGACCTTCCGTTGAATTGCCGCCGCAGATCGCGATCGCGGCTTTTTTTTTTTTTGGCTGCTTGGGGCGGCCAAAACCCTGGAGCCGGCCCTGATCTGTAAATGGGGTAAACACTTTCCAAGTTTGTGAACACTGAGAATCTCGGATAGAAGGTGCAGTCTAAGCATTTTTGTCTTGTTGAAACACAATATTTAAAACCTCACTCATACTTTGAATCTCTTCACAGTCATACCATATAATCTGACAATCCTGATTCTGTTCTAACACAGCATTGCTTCTTTGTATTTGGCCAAAAAGCAATCTAGAAGCAGGATTAAAATCAATTCCCATTTCATCAGACATGTTTAACTTCTGTTTTCCATTTTTGGCAGTCTTCCCTCCAGCACCATGTATCCCCAGCCATAGATTCCTGGCTCTGTCCTTTGAGCCTGGGGCCCTCTTTTATGTTATTTTTTTATCTGAATTTAAATAGCACTCAAAATACTGCCTGCCCTGGGCTCTATGTGCCCTTGTGAGTTGTTAAAAATATCATGCAAAAATCATTATGAAAACGAAAGCAGCAGCACATTCCCTACACTCATAACAGCACCAGCTAGCAGAAATATGTTACAGGCCAAATATAAATTCTCTTACCCCTCACATATCCAAATGAAATACGAGACACCACATCCCTCCCTAAGGGCCTGCTCAAGAAGAAGATAATTTTTCAGCTTGCCCGAAAGACCAACAGATTTGTGGAAGGGGAGTGAATTTCAAAGCCAAGGGGCCAGGAGCGCCTTATCTTATATACCAAATGTGTCCCAGTTTGAGCACCCCTGCTAACCTCAACTGTGGCAGAGAATGGAAAAGCAGTCTATTAAGCAGGATGATCCCAGGAAATTGAGAGCTTTGTTGGTCAAAAACTACCACCTTAAACAAACTCCTCCTCGAAACCAATAGGTAGCCAGTGCAGATTTTGGAGCACTGGTATAATGTTTTCCTGGCAGACACCCACTTAACAAGCATCATGCTACTAAGTTCAGCACTACCTTCCAGGGGTGCTGGAACAATTAGTATAGTGGGGGTGCTGAGAGCCACTGAATCAAACTGTAAACCCTGTATACAATGGAAACCACTTCAAGCCAGGGGGCAGCACCCCAAGTTCCAGCACCTATTCTACCTTCAGCTTCTGTCAAGTATCAGGGGGTAGCCGTGTTAGTCTGTATCTACAAAAACAACAAGGAGTCTGGTGGCACCTTAAAGACTAACAGATTTATTTGGGCATAAGCTTTCATAGGTGCATCCGAAAAAGTGAGGTTTTTACCCACGAAAGCTTATGCCCAAATAAATCTGTTAGTCTTTAAGGTGCCACCAGACTCCTTGTTGTTTCTTCAGCTTCTGTGTGAATTTAAGCTGTAGCCTGCTATAGATATGTGACAGGGACTAATCAGTACATCTTCTATAAAGAAAAAGTGTGCCTCACTAATCTATTAGAATTCTGTGTGTCAAAAAGATAGTGGATAAAGGAGAACAACTTGACATAATTTATTTAGGCCTCATCTATATACAGATGTTATAGTAATATAACTTATTCCCTTCCCATACTGGAATTAGCTATACAAGTATAAGGCACCTTTACACTGGTATAACTGTGTCCATATGAGGGGTTGTGCTGATGTAACTATTTCAGTAAAAAAAAAAAAAAAAAAAACCACACACACACACACACACACACACACACAAACCAAAACAGTTATATCAGTATAAGATCTGTATGTAGACCAGACCTTATACTTTCAATGTTCCTTTGACAAAGTCCTTTACAAGCGACTACTAAAGAAACTAACTAGCCATTGTGAGAGTGGCAAAATATTGTCATGACTCAGGATCTGGCTAAGAGACAAAAATAGAGTTAGAATATGTGGTCAATTTTCATCATTGCAAAAGGTTAATAATATCAGGATGTCACAAGATTCTGTATGAGGACCACTGAAAAAGGAAAGAGCAGTGAGGTGGCAAAAATTATAGCTGACACAAAATTGCTTAGGTTAGTCAAGAGTGGAAAAGAGTGGAGGCATGTCAGAGGGGTCTACCCAAACTAAGTGAATGGTCAACAGAATGGTTAATGAAAAATCAAAGCTGACAAATGCAAGGAAGTGTACATTGGAAGGAATAATTTGAATTACTCACACCCCTTACTACCTCTAAATTAACTGTATCAACTCAGGAAAAAGACCTGGCAATAATTGTGGACATCTCAATGTGCAGCAGGGAGCAGAAAAGCAAGTAAAACAGACTACATAAGGATTAGAATAGAGAATAATATGGAAAGTAGGATATGCTATTATACAATCAATATTTGCCCTCTATAACTGAGATCAGTATCTGAATGAAGAGGATTGAGTGAAACCGAAGTGAGACAAGTCTGAGGTACTGCTGGTAGTAGAAGAGAACCACTTACAGTTGCTCACACACAAATTCTGCTGACTACTCAAGTTTCTCTGATTAGGAAAGGAGAGTTTTGTTACTTTTGTTTTAACATTTGGGATTGTGATGGAGTGTTCACCCCACATCAGCCTTGAAAGGGGTTAATGAAGAGGAAGGGGTCAATTAACTTGATAGGCCACATCGGAGTGGAAAGCACCACACCAGTGAGGTCACAGTAACTCATATTATATACACCTTTTCAGGGTGGCTACTAACACCTGGGGCAGGCTAGCCACTTGAGTGATGGCACTTGTAACTCTGCAGTGAACACATCTTTATAGTTAAAAACAATGGTGATGCTACTGTCACTCTGGGATGCAATTCAGACCAGTGAGGGGGTTGCCATTGTGACCCGTGGTGCCCTGGGCAGCCCTCATTGGAAATGTCAAGGTCAGGGCAGGCTGCAAAAGGGAGAGTAGATACTCCCAAAACTGGTGGGTAACACTGAAGTTATTTTCCTCAACCAGTCACAAACTGTGCTTCTGATTCCCCACACTGGTTATCAAGAAGCAAAAGAGAAGAAATCGCATAGCCCCTTTTATTGCATTCCAGTTCTCTGGCCCCTGAATCAGCACCTAGGTCCAGTACAGTGAGAAGTTATTTTAAACTCTGTTCACATATACAAAATGTTCTTCTGACCCCAAAGGGTCAGCCACATTCCAGGTCAGTATAGGTTTGGATCTTACCCAAAATACCATGCTGCCAGCCAATCCTTTAGTGTCTAAAACTAAAGGTTTATTATAAAGAAAAAAAGAACAAACAAGAAGAGAGATGCTAAATGGTAAAACAGTCACATACATACAAGGACTTCAAAGTCCATATATCAGGTTCCTAGCAGTATTGGTGAGTTTGCTGTTTTGAAAGTCCCTCTGGAACACATCCATAGCTTGGATCCGTCTTTCAGTCCTTTGTTCAGAGCTTCAGTTTGTAGCAAAGTTCCTCCAGAGATAAGAAGCAGGATTGAAGACAAAGTGGAGAAGATGCAGCTGCCTTTTATACTCTTTTGCCATGCGGCATGTGCTGCCTTTGTTTCAAACACAAGCTGTCCAGGCCTTGGAGGCCTTAGAGTTCTGTCCATAGGGATGACCCTGCATGCCTTGCTGAGTCATAAGGTGCATCTGCCTTCTCTCAATGGGTCAATTGTATAACTGATGTTCTTTAATGGGCCATCAAGCAGGCTAAGCCATGCTGATGCCAAACTGTCTGGGGGTGTCACCTAGAAGCATAGCCCAAGTTTGAAATACATATCTATAACCCAAAATACAAATGTGATACACACACAAATGTGATTATCATATTTGGCAAATTATAACATTTTTGCTGATCTTACATGGCATATCTGGCATAACTCATTACAATATCGGTATTCATAATATCCTCAAGGGTCCCCCAGATTTTATATAGTGTCACAGTCATCACCTGCCCTGTAAACCTGGGTGCCTTAAAATGCTCTGCTGTTTGTGTGGATGCTCCCAGCCAGCATACAGGTATGCACTAAGTGTCAGTGTGATAAGCAACCCTGGACCAGCAGCTCTGACTCCAGCAGCCTGCTAGTTATACCACAGCTACTCTTTGGCCTCCATTAGCCTTGGTTACACCTGGCAAGATGACGCCAATACCCTCCAGTCCCGAATTTTTCCCAAAACCACGTGCTCTCCAATGTCCAGGCCTCTCCTGCACCATTCAGAGGAATAATAATGTTCATTTGCTTCTCTAAAGAGACAAATTGCACACCTTATCACTCCAACTGTAGTTAATTCAAACACAGCATTGGGTTGGTTTAGATTAAAAGTAAAACAAGTTCACTAACAAAAGAAGATAGGATTTTAAGTGAGTTAAAGTATGAAAGATTGGTTAGAAATGGTTACAAGTGAATAAAAGTGAAAAATGCTTGTAGAGCCTAAGACTTAACACAACTAGAATCTTGGTTCAAGGGCAAGATTTTTACCACACTACCTTCCAAGAAGATAGCTGACCACCCCTCTAGTCAAGATTGTTTATAGTCCAGAGGACCTTTGAAAAGAACTCTTTTGAAGATTACTCCCCAAAGTAAACTTAATCATAGGCGCCGACTCCAGAGCTGGAGCACCCATGGAAAAAAATTAGTGGGTGTTTAGCACCCACCGGCAACCAGCTCCCCCATTCCCCCTACAGTGCCTCCCATCCGCCGGCGGCCCCACCAATCAACTCCTCACACTCCCTCCCAGCACCTCCCGCCTGCTGTGATCATCTGTTCTGTGGTATGCAGGAGGTGCTGGGGGAGAAGCGGGGATGGGGTGCACTTGGGGGAGGGGGTGGAGCTGAGTGGGAAGAGGCAGGGTGGGGGTGAGGGCTTGGGAGA
>NW_020664561.1:35689701-35703125 GCF_002925995.2 Terrapene triunguis | reverse complement strand
GGTTTGCCGGGCAGCCTCCAGACCCTGCGCCCCCGGCTGGGCGCTTCCCCTCCCGGGCTCCAGCTGCGCTGGGCAAGCGCCGGCCGGGGGCGCAGGGTCTGGGGGCTGCCCGGCAAACCCTGAAGCCGGTAGCACTGGGGCAGCCCTTTCCCCCTGGCTGGGAGTGGAAGGGAGGAGGGGCGGAGTTAGCGTGGAGAAGGGGCGGAGTTGGGGCGGGGCTGGGGGTGGGGAAATGGGCGGTGCCAGGGCCCGTGGAGGGTCCTCTTTTTTTATTTATGAGATATGGTAACCCTAACTGATATCTGATGCAAACACGGTTCTGCAGTGTGAGGGGACTAGAAAGGCTAGCATCAGAAAAAGTCCAATTGAATGGAAGCACTAAGCTGTGTTAGGTGCAACTATGTCAGATAGCATGTCAGAGACAGTTTACACCTTACACAGTTCTTCTGTAGTGCTGATAGGGCCCAAGGATATTGCCAAGGATATTCTGATCCAAAGTGAAAAAAGTATCTATCGAGAAAAGACTTAAAAATTACATTTAAGATTTGAAGTTGCTATCCATCTATTAGTGGCCATTTCTGATGTTTGATTTAAATTTACAAGAGGTTCATTACTATAATTTTAGAATTAGGACTGGTAGCTGGGGCTAAATTCCTTCTCTCATATGACTTCCCATCACCTGCCTTCTTAAATTTTAAAATTGAAGATAATGTTTTGACCCTTCCATAGTAGATGCATTGTAAGTACACTATCTCACTGATGCTTATGCATAAAAAGATGCACCATATGTAATTTGTCTACAGGGAGATCCCAGGTGGGTTCCCTGACTGTTCCCATGCTTAAACAATACAGAAAAAGTAGTCTGAGATCTAATTGTTCCTCCTTGCTGAATTGTGGTCATAATGACCATCTGTACATGGATCTTGTTTAAGGGTATCATTCTGACACCATGTCTGATAACACAATAAGGTAACAGAAATGAATACTCTACAACAGTTGGTACCTGAACTTCCATTTATATTTTCTAGCGTGTTAAATTAAAAAAAAAAAAGTTTCTGCTTATAGGTTGCAAATTAACCTTTTAGGGTATATCTTCACTGCAGAGTTAACCCTGGTTTTAGCTGGGTTTTAGCCCAAACCCTACCAACTGTTCATATACAAAAATCTCTGACCTGGGGGTTAGTTTACTAGGCTGAGGGAGTGGGTTAGAGCCCAGACTCCACTTTAACTTGGACTTGAACCTGCCCACATTGCAGTGAGGGGGCAAGATAAATCACTTGAATGACGACAGTCCTCCAATGCCTTCCCACAATTCCCCTTAAAGGATAGACAAGTTCTTCCATGATTGACTGGGAAAGAATCCTAAAGCATTTCAGCACAGAAGAAACCAGAATATGCCCCCAGATACACACAGGTGAGATAGAAAAGGAGACACAGTAATGCAGGTAAGGCTTGCACTCAGACTTGGCTAATCTGGGTGCTCAGACCCAGGTGCCAATCACCTGGGCTAACTCAGCATTATCCTATATGGGCCAAATTCTTATTTTTGCTAAAGACCCTTTACAGACCTCTGGCAGTATAAAACTAGAAATTACATTTGTGACAGCAACAAAGAGTCCTGTGGCACCTTAAAACTAACAGATGTATTGGAGCATAAGCTTTCGTGGGTGAATGCCCAATGCGTCTGACGAAGTTGCTTTTTACAGATCCAGACTAACACGGCTACCCCTCTGATATTTGTGACAGGTTCCCCCCAGGGTGCCACTTGAAACTGAGGTACCACTGTGCCCGCCTGTCCCACGAGCCTGGGTTCCCTTTACACTGTTCTGATAAGGCAAGCCAGTCAAGTCTTCCCTCAGGCTGCAGACTACACTTTATCAGCACACACACACACAGAGGTAGGAACACACCCAGCTGTTGAAACATGTAAACAGGCTTTCTGACTAGCCCCTGCATGGGAAGGCTTCAGCTAAGGAACTCAAGTGCACACCCTCCTCTGGAGTGCAAACCCAAAATTACACCATCTTGTACTGCACAGAGAACCATGCAGCATAAGCTCATGAAGTTCACTCCCTCCCTCAATGTGGAAGAAGTTATGCACAGCTTTTTGCCTCCCAGTTATGAATTCCACAAACTGGTTTTAAAGAAAACAAAAAACAAGTTTATTAACTACAAAAGATGATTTTAAGTGATTATAAGGGATAGCAAACAGATCAAAGCAGATTACTTAGCAAATGAAACAAATACACAAGCTAAGCTTAACATATTAAAGAAATTGGTTATAACTAGCAAATTCTCACCCTAAATGTTGTTTTAGGCAGATTACAGAGGTTCTTGAAGGAAAGTTGCTCTTGCTTTCAGCTTAAGACTCCAGGTATTTCTTTCACAGGCCAGACACACTCTAGCCTAGGTTCAGGCCTTTCTTCCCCAGTTCAGTCTTAGGTATTTACAGCAGTCATCTTGGTCAGGGATTCTGCAAAGAACCACTGATGATTATGTCACTCCCCTGCCTTAAATATGTTTTACATATGGCAGGAACCCTTTGTCTTCCAGTGTGATTGCCGCCTGGAAAAGTACTAATTTTATTATGGAGTCCAGTATCAGGTGACATGATCACATGATCCTGAAGCCTTAACTCAAATTCTATTTGCCGCATCCACAGGCAGGCTTTCCAGGAAGGTGGGAGATTAGCATCTTCAAAGACCTATTGTTTTTCCTAATGGCCTATCCAGACTGATTGCATTCTGTCTGGTGGGCATTCCCCAGGTGTAAACCCATTTGTAATTGATACATAGTCAGTATTCCTAACTTCAGATACAGAAATGATATGTACAAATAGGTTAATCACATTCAGAAAATCATAACCTTTCCAATGATGCCTTACATGCCTCTCACATGCCTTATCTTGCACAAAATATATCATAGTTGTACTATAATCATATTATAACTATACATTGCCTGTGCACTGTAAAGTAGCCATACTGTAAATGGGAATCAAGTCCAACATTTTCGTTTATGTGACATTCCTGAGTGAGTACTTGATAGCAGTCTGCAGTTTTGGGTTGTAATTTTGGATTCACAGCAGTGTTTGTATTACAGTTTACTAGAGTAAAAAAAATGAAGGATTTAAAATACAAATTTTGAGTTTTATTGTCCATTTTCATTACGTCACAGGTACCTGATGTCATAAACATAGGGCCCATCTACCTTGCAAAGTGAGCTGTATTGAAGAAACCACACTTACAACATGGCAGTTATCCCCCAAAGTTAAAATATGGTTCCATCTTCTAACACAGATGAAAGTTTGGAGTATGATGTAGGGACACTGATTAATTTTGTACTGCAGATGGTCCATCATTTTGAAAGTAGCAAAGTTGTGAGCTATTTACAGTTATGTTTCAGAACTTCTCCCCTTGTTTTCAGTTCCACACTAACTTAGAGGCTTTTGTGAAAGTATAGTCATGATTAAAGTTTCTTCCCTATTTACTGAAAGATTTGATGTAACAGAAAACAAAGACATCGTACATGTTCCCAGTTTGTATGGATAATACACATTTTCAGGATATGTTTAACAATATAATGGACAAAGAAGAAATAGTCAAAGGAAAATAGGTGAAGACAAAAAAACAAGAGACTATCACTTTCAAAAACTTTAAGGTGGAGGCACTAATACAGGTTTGTTCTTGTCTACACTTACAGCTAATTGTCGTCAGCCCCACTTCAGCTAAACCAGTTACTGAAACAGGCTACTTCCTAAAGTATACAGAGTAAAGTTGTAGATATTAGACTAAGCAGAACCTGGATTTTGATATGACAGATTATCTAAATGTTCTTTCCCCTAAGCCTCTTCACAAGAATAGGTTTGACTGAGGTTTCAGAAAGAGACATTTCAATTGGCAACAGCTTCTGTAAAGATATTTCTGTACGTAATGTGTCTGAAAGTGAAAACACAGCACTGTAAGTCAGGGATTTCCCTACACTCCTGCTGAATTTCCCCAGTACCCCCTCCCCCCAGTTTTGTGAACTAGTTACATGCAGTGTTGCCAATTTAGTGATTGTTTGGAAATTGAATTGATATTGAAACATTAATACACACTTTAAAAGCATATAAAGTATATGATAAAATACATATATCTGAAAAAGTATAATAGATTTGAAAAGTATGAACATAGACTAGCTTCCTTATACAGCTGTTGGTTTTTATGACAATGTCAGTGCATTCATTTCAGTGATGTTGGCCAACCTAATAATTTCAAATTATGATTTGTAAGCAAAGTCTAAATGAGCTCTCCCTGACACCTAGTGATGAGCTGGGGGGAAAGGCTTCAGGACCAGATTGTATTTACATTCACACCTAGTCTACCTAGTGTGACAAAGCTCTGTCCTTATCTCCGTGGGTCCTGCATTTCCTGGCAGATTTTGCTAGCCTCAGAGGCTCACTGTGACCCTCCATGTAGCCCTTCTCTCTCTCTCTCTAGAGGCAAGGGTCACAGCCTACTGAGCCATTTTCATCATAAGTAAGCAAGGGAGGTGAGAAGAAGCTAACCTCCCTTGCACGGTCTCTGTTGTCTCCCAGTCTCGGTGATTAATCAGGGGGGCAAAGGAGGGAGCCCGGGCTCTACGTCGGGCTCCAGCCTAGGGACCCTAATAGTATCAGCTATGGTAGCTGACTTTTTAGAAACAGGACACGTACAATTCCCTGAGCCACTTCCCCACAGCAGCCCCCACTTCCTCAATATCCACTTCACCCTTACCCCAGGGCCTCATTCCTTGTGCCTGATATGGTTTGTACTGCTCAGTCTCTCCAACAGTGCAGCTTCCTCCTACAGCTCCTAGCACGCACCCCCACCTGACTAACTGGGAGGTTTTTAACTAGTTTTAGCCAGCCCCTGATTGGCTTCAGGTATCCCAATCAACTTAGCTGTCCTCCCTGCCCTCTGGAAATATCTTAATTGGCCCCAGGTGTCTTAATTGACCTGGAGCAGCTGCCATTTGCTTGTCCTGGTCACAGGGATTTGTTTAGCCCAGGGGTAGGCAACCTTTCAGAAGTGGTGTGCCGAGTCTTCATTTATTCACTTTAATTTAAGGTTTCGCGTGCTGGTAATACATTTTAATGTTTTTAGAAGGTCTCTCTCTATAAGTCTATATTATATAACTAAACTATTGTTGTATGTAAAGTAAACAAGGTTTTCAAAATGTTTAAGAAGCTTCATTTAAAATTAAATTAAAATGCTGATCTTATGCTGCCAGCCTGCTCAGCCCACTGCCAGCCTGGGGTTCTGTTCACCTAGGCCGGCAGGGGCTGAGCGGGGCCTACGGCCAGGACGCCGGCTGCCAAGGGGCCGGCAGCCGGGATCCCAGACCTGGGGGGGGGTTCAGGGGTCAGGGCAGAGGGCTGGGGGTGTGTGGGGGGGTCAGGGCAGAGGGCTGGGGGGTGTGGGGGTGTAGGGCAGAAGGCTAGGTGTGGGGGGGAGTTCAGGGGTCAAGGCAGAGGGCTGGGGGTGTGTGGAGGTACAGGGCAGAAGGCTGGGTGTGGGGGGAGATTCAAGGGTCAGGGCAGAGGGCTGGGGTGCTCGGCTCGTGGGGGTGCTCCCAGCCCCCTGCCCTGAGCGGCTCATGGCAGGGGGCTGGAAGGGATATGCCCTGTTCCACCCCCTTCCCCAAGGCCCCGTCCCTACCTCTTCTCTGCCTCCTCTACAGAGCAGCGAGCACGCTGCCACTCCTTCCGCTCCCCCTCGCAAGGGCCATCAGCTGATCGGCGCAGGGAAGGAGAGGAGGAGAGGCAGGAAAGCACCACGCTGGGGAAGAAGCGGGGGAGGGGAGAGGCTTGGCTGCCGCAGGACCAAGCTTCTGCCTCCTGTCCCCGCAGGGGAGAGCAGTGGGCGAGGGGGCTGAGTGGGGCTGGGGGCCGGGACCACAGCAGGCAGCAGCGTGCCAGTCAAAATCAGCTTGCGTTCCGTGTTTGGTACGTGTGCCGTAGGTTGCCGACCCCTGGTTTAGCCTATGGCTAATATATCTGTCTCCCACTACTTTACTGTAGCCATCTGGCCTTGCCCCATCACACTAGGTATCCAGCAAACAGAGCTGTGTTGCCCAAATTATAGATTTTAGCTGGGGTTGGGTTATAAATCACTTGAATGCGGGGAGTAATGAAATGTTGTTATTCTTATTGTATGAGTAAAGGGCAGTAGAACTGTACTTAGCCTGTGCTGATTGAGGGCATCAAGAGAGAGGGTGGGGACAGGTGTTTTGCTTGATGGTCTGCCTGAGTCACAAGTACTATTTGACCTGTCCCTCTCCACTGTTTAAAGACAGAGCTGATTAGGCTCCATAGATAGTCTTTTGTTTTGTTAAGTGACCACTCTGTACCACACTGACTACAGCTGAAGCCACTGTTAATCAGGTTTAAGTGTTTAGACCTGCTGTGAGACAGTATTTCTGTGGAAGAGACAGCCCAGCCTGCACTAGCAGTGAGGTTCCTCCCTGAGAGCTCAGCTGAAATCACTGAGAGCTGGGTGGAACCTCAAGAGACCAACTCGCAGAGGTCACAGTGGCAGGTGGAAGCAGAAGGTCATGGCACAGGGCTATTAGCAACAGATCGATGGAGTGAATGGTGGCACAACGAACAACAGTGGCCAGAGTGAACAGTGAGCAGCTGGAGGAACGAGCAAGGTGCCTTCTTGCCCCCCACCTGGGAGGTGAGCTCATGTGAAAGCACCTTTGAATTCTGAGTCTCCATTGACCAAGGACAACCCTGGTGAGTGTTAATGAGGCTGTTAAGAATGCTGGAGACACAACACAGTTCATGCGAACACACATGGCTGTGGCATCATACTTTCTATTTAAGCAAGAAATACCACACACTACAAACTGGAGGCCAATGTTAAGTTTATTGTGACTTGTTCATCCTGAAGTTGAACACTGGTTCTGAACAAGACCAGCAAATGCTCACTATCTTTCTGCAAGAAACTCAACTGACCGGCTAGAAGCATGTACTGCAACAGTGAAAGACTCAACAGTTGAAAAAGTGAAGAACTCTCTTACCACATTCAAAAAATTTGCATACATGGCTGATGAATGCACCGACGCAAATGGGCATAAAGTATTAAGCCATTGTGTACATTATCTTAATGTCAGTGGTAGGCCAGTAGATGCATTTCTAGATGTTCAAGTTATAGAAGACACATCGGCTGCATCTGTGACAACCCACATCTTAGAAGAGTTAAATGCTTGTCAATTGGACCCCAAACAGATGGCTGCTTGTGCATTTGATAGAGCTGCAAACTTCTCTGGAAGACATGATGGAGTACAAGGTTTGCTCAGAGAAAAGTATAGCCCTAATCTCTCCTATACACACTGCAGAGGCCATCTACTCCAACTAGTGCTAGTACGAGCTGCAGACTCTTCAAAAGACATTTAAAAAGCTATAAATGTAATGTCTTCATTATATTCTTTTTTCGGCAAGATCCAAAAAGACTGAATATCTTGGAAAATATAGAAGATACACTGGGAATGAAGTTCAAATTAGTCCAACCTGGGAAAACCCTCTGACTTTCTCAAGAGCGATCCTTGGCTGTTGTCTTAAAATTACTCCAGCCATTATTACTGACTTTGGAAAGTATCTACCAAGATGGGATGGATCTAAGTGGTGAGGCTGGTGGATTACTTTTGATACTACGTTCAGAGAAGACTATTGCCATTCTCTCTCTTGTAAGTCTACTGTTGAAACTACTTGGGTCATTAAACAATGCCATCCAGGCATCTGCTACAACAGTAGTAGATCTTTGTCCAGCAATAGAAGCTACATTTGGATCAATCAGAGAGCTATCCATTGAAAATGTAGTGGAAGAAGCAAAGACTTCAGTCCAGAAGTTGACTAATGAAGGCATTTATATTGAATCCTTTAAGTGAAGAGGACAGGAGTGTTTGTTAAGACAACTGAAAAAGTACACAGACTTGAGTCTTAAAAATCTACAACAGCGACTTCTAGATTCTACTCAACCACTACCTAGCTTTTACAGATCCCTGTCCTACAAAACACTAACAGTTGAGTGGAGTGAGGCACTACCAGCAATGGGGCTGCCATGTGCTCAGGACAGTATAGAGAATCTGAACACAGAGTGGAATATCATATGACGAATGAATAAAGATTTGACTTCAACTTCTTTTTTATCATCACTAGTGGCTCGACCCGATCTTTGTGCTATGTTTCCTGGGATGAAAGAAGTAGGAATTCATCTCTTGCTACTCCCAGTAACAACAGCTACAGTTGAGCATTTTTTTCATCATTGAATAGAATTTTGTGTTCTGAAAGAAGTCACCTTCTGTCTGATCATGTGATTGAACTAATGAGAATATCAATTGAAGGAATGGAAGTACCGGACATATGAGAAGACACCAAAGATGAACGCATTGCATTCAAGAAGTTCATTAACAGAGTTGTGCAAAATGATAACAAGAAACCAAGAAGGATGTAGATGTAGTGCTTCATAGAAGGCTTGAATAGCCAACTTTAATTTGTGTGATGATTTTAAAACATGAGTTAAATCTAATAAAATGGTCATGAAACATTTTTCTGTTTTAACTATGGTGCCATACAGCCCACCTTTACCCTCACGGTCTCACCCCTCATCGGCCCTGATCCGCCCCCCCTCCCCGTAAATTCGAACACCCCCCCTAATTTCAATTCCTGGGGAAAACACTGCTGTAAGTTGTTAAACTATACATTCAAATACTTTTGGGATACTATTAAAAACAATAGAAAGTGAGGCAGAAAGGTTCAATCACAAGTCATAATAAGCATGTAGACTTGACATATGTTACTATAAGGAATAATCATCCCTGAGGTTTGAGTATACCCAAGGTGTGGCTCTGTTTGATTACTGTGGCTGGTCAGAAAGCACGTAAAGGCTTTTGTTCACTCAAAACCATGTTAGTTATACACGTCTCACATTACAGTAGTCACAACTGTGTAAAGAGTGTCTGAAACAGATTGAGTTTCAGTACTATTGTTGATTTCTCTGCACTGCATGGGCCAATAGTGTTGGAAATCCTCTTTCCATTCACAGCCAAATATAGACTTATGAGATTTTTTATTCCAGTTGTTTGTGCTCTCCAATCTGAAGACTATCTGTAGATGGATTGTTTACGCACTAGTAGTGAGATCCTCAGACTCACACCAGGGCCTTCATACTTTAAAAAAAAAGGGGGAGGGGAGCCTATCATAGTATGAATAGTTAGTCCTTTAGGGGCAGTTGGGTTCAGCCTCACCTGTGCCTAGTTATTTGCTTCCCACATGATGGTTTTGGGCTGGTGGTTGGGTCAGGTGACCAGGCATTACATGATGATAGCTGGGGAGCAGGGTTTCCTATAACACCCAATCTGCTCCAGCAGTCAGGTGAGATTAGGTATGGTCTTGAATTGGTTTAGCAGGGTGCTAGGGTTTGATATGAGGGGAGAGAGTCTTTTGGGGGAACCAGGGTCAAAAAGGATTGGAGAAGAAGCTCTCCTTACCAGCCAGAGGGAAAGATCTGGCTGGAGCCACTTCTAGTGAGGGGCAGGGGAAAAAAAAATTCCCCCCAAGAGGGAATTAGGTGTTCAAGAGGAGGGATGTAATGGACTGGTGAGCTTGGAGAAGGAGGCTGGAAGAATCTAGCTTTCCCTTAATTATTTTAGGTAATAAACCAGTTCCCAGGAGGGGAGAGTAATTACAAAGCATTACTGTGATGGTTCTGTCTCCCTGTGGAAGGAAGGAAACTGAGGCAATAGTAGGATCTGTCATTGAATGAAGTAAGACCCCGTTAAAGGACCCTAAAACCCCCATAACTGACCGGGGAGGATTTCCCCTAGTATAGACACTGTACAAGGGAGCTATCAGCTGCATTGCAAAGACCCCCTTGCAAAGGTCGGTGTAGAAGTATGCGGGGGGTATGATGAGCATGCTGAATAGGGGCCATATCATGCAGGACTATGGAGTTTCTCAGCAATGCTGTGGCCCATGATGCTGCTGTAACTTATACATTACCCCAGGGCTGCATAAATTATGCTGGGGCAGCTCTAGCCCTCAGAGCAGCACAAGACTGGAAATGTGCAAAGGTAATTTAAAGCTGCCGTAGTCACTGCTGGGCAATGAGTTAGGGGCAATCTTAGAATTGCAGCTCAGAATCTCACCCCAGGATCTCAGTTCTAGATAACTGTGTTTACACAATTGTGGCACAATAAGGCAGTAGAAATTTATATCCACCACCTTTGAAAGCAAAGTACTGGCCAAACCAATACATCCACTGTAATAAAGAACTAATGGGTTATCTATCTGCAAATGTCATCACCTAAGATTTCCTAAACCATACCAAAGATACCAGAATAGCAGTTCAGTTTGAAAAGTCAAATATGACCTTGAAATAATGCGGGGGAGGGTGAGATGGTTACTAACACTGATTTGCCCAAGTCTATCCTAATACAAATATTGAATCCTGATTTCTTAATCTCTAGTTAACAATAGATCTTACATTACTGTAATTAATGCAGTCTGAATTGAAAAATAAAACAAAAAACAAACACTTGCCTTTCTAGCAGGTATTTCCTGGGGCTATATTCTTTGAAGATTTAGAGAGCCGGATGTAAACAAAGGCCATATCTACACTTAGATTTTCCTCACTGTTGATCTAACACTAATGAATCTCTACTAATGAAACTCCACTGGTGCAATAGTGGGAGAACTAATCTAGACCATCCAGTGGTCTGGGTACTACTCAGTGTTGTGCAGACCTGCTCTGAACAGTGCTGAATAATACCACATGGATGGTAAAAACACCATATGATAAAAACATCTATACTAGCCATTGTTGCCACCACCAGTGCTAGATCAAATATAAAAGACATCTGTAAAATTCTCAGTGTATACGTAGCCTAAAGGTCATGGATTGTGAACAACAGATTTTGATATTGCCTGCCTTGTAACTGATATAAACAGAACCGAGCTTCTACACGATAATGACTTGGAAGAATAGCAGAACACTCTTTCTTCCTTTAAAGATGACCTTCAAAGGGGGAAAAAACTGGATTGGAGCATTCTTTTATATCTTTGTTATGCTAAAGGATGTACTAATATATGGGCAATACTCTGTTTAGAAATAGATGTAGGGAGAAGAGATGAGGAACTTTAAAAGAAACTTATGAATGGCTCAAGCCCTGGAAGAAGCTACAGCAATCTCAGAAGCAGAGGTCAGTGTTATTCTTACCAGCCTATATCAGGGTATGCACTGACTCTTTAGAGGAGGTTATAGGCACAACTTGGTCCTGGTGCAGTCAGGGACAAGGGTATTCTGGAGGATTTGTCTGGAGGGGCTCATGAGTGATCATGTGCCAACCAAACTAAAAAAGGGCAGCCTGTGAAACACCAGAGAGAAACCAGATCTGCAGTATTTCACTACCAACATGGTTGGAGAAGCAGCCAGTAGGGCTGTGGGAAAATGGTATGAAAACAGGCATGAGTAGAAAAGAGAGATGAAGCAAGAAAAGGAAAAGGCCTGTGACAGTTCAGCAGAGGTGCGAGTTTGGGGGTCTGTTACTTCTTTCTATCTTTGTTTAGGGCCCCCAGCTTGGACTTTCAATAAGAGTGGAAAGAAGCCCCCACATACTGAGTTTAGAAGGGCTGATGGACCACTCTGCTCCTCCCGCCTACACAGTTTGTGTCAACAGGAAAATGGACACCTGGGCAGGGAAGAGCTGTTTAAGGACTATTTCAGCTCAGAGTGAGCTGGAAGATTGTGTGATGTTTGTTCCGAACTGTTTATCCTATAATGGGAGAGTTCTAGTCAAAGCACTAAATTACCCTACCATAAGAAGACTGTAGACCAGAGTGGAAAACTGAAGCATGGAGTTAAGTTTCTTCATTCTGTCAGTCGTGTGCCTGTTATTATTGAAACTTAGCTGCTCACTGCCAGCAACCTAGTCTTCAGTCTCGTTTGGATCTTCTAAACAGTTATTTTCTAGACTTGGTAAATATTTGCATTACACAAATGCTTAGAGGCTCCAAGTCAGACTCTATTGACTATTAGACTATTTTTCTACCTGTAATATTAAATAGCCACAATAAACTAACATGGGCGAATTCTTGTAAGAACTATAATCTCATTGATTGTTAGAACAAATAATTTAAAAGGGTTTCAGTGCATAAATATGAAAGATAAAAATAAAAGCCACTCAGTAACACACTTCCATAGACCATGCTAAGTAATAGTTATGGTCACTACTGCAAGGAGCTTCATTGACTCCCATCATGCACTTGGCAGCATAAGGGGGAAGATGAAAATGGCTTAACTGCTACCTGACAGGTTGTCAAGCCCGTCTGCTTCTTGGCCTGCTCACTTAAAGGATAAGACCTCCAGCCAGTTACAACAACACATTCTACAAGCCATTACCCTCTGATCCCACAGAGGGTTACCAAAAGAAACTACACCATCTGCTCAAGAAACTCCCTGAAAAAGCACAAGAGCAAATCCGCACAGACACACCCCTAGAACCCTGAGCAGGGGTATTCTATCTGCTACCCAAGATCCATAAACCTGGAAATCCTGGATGCCCCATCATCTCAGGCATTGGCACCCTGACAGCAGGATTATCTGGCTATGTAGACTCCCTCCTCAGGCTCTAAGCTACCAGCACTCCTAGCTATCTTCGAAACACCACTGACTTCCTGAGGAAACTACAATCCATTGGTGATCTTCCTGAAAACACCATCCTAGCCACTATGGATGTAGAAGCCCTCTACACCAACATTCCACACAAAGATGGACTACAAGCCATCAGGAACAGTATCCCCGATAATGTCACGGCAAACCTGGTGGCTGAACTTTGTAACTTTGTCCTCACCCATAACTATTTCACATTTGGGGACAATGTATACCTTCAAATCAGCGGCACTGCTATGGGTACCCCGCATCGCCCCACAGTATGCCAACATTTTTATGGCTGACTTAGAACAAGGCTTCCTCAGCTGTCTTGTCCCCTAACATCCCTATTCTACTTGCGCTACATTGATGACATCTTCATCATCTGGGCCCATGGAAAAGAAGCCCTTGAGGAATTCCACCATGATTTCAACAATTTCCACCCCACCATCAACCTCAGCCTGGACCAGTCCACACAAGAGATCCACTTCCTGGACACTACAGTGCTAATAAGCGATGGTCACATAAACACCACCCTATACCGGAAACCTACTAACTGCTATACCTACCTACATGCCTCCAGCTTTCATCCAGACCACATCACATGATCCATTGTCTACAGCCAAACTTTATGATACAATTGCATTTGCTCCAACCCCTCAGACAGAGACAAACACCTACAAGATCTCTATCAAGCGTTCTTACAACTACAATACCCACCTGCTGAAGTGAAGAAACAGATTGACAGAGCCA